>NC_041381.1:392888656-392974050 GCF_002162155.2 Triticum dicoccoides
CCCCACCCCACCGCCCAATGAACGCCCCCCAACCGCCGGTGACTGCCAACCAGAGGTCTCACGACTTCGAATACCCACCGACCACTAATTTATTACCATTTATGTCCTTCATATATGCGCTGACGGGTGGGCCCTATGGTAATGTGCGCTGCTGAATGTGGACCGTTTGACTGGTCAATTGATCGTGTTATCAACAAATTACGGAGCTGTATGGTGAGCCAGTGACCGTATGATCGCCCTAAAATGTACTCCTATTTTATTAACACAGTACAGACTCAAACTACCATTTCTTTCTTTCATATACGGGCTGATAGGTGGGCCCCACGGTTACATGCCCCGATGGTGCAACACTACTTGCGCTGCGTGGAATGTTTGACTGGTCAATTGATTGTGTCATCAACAAAATACGAAGTTGTATGGGTGAGCCAATGACTGTATAATCATGACATGTATTTGTTTAACACGGTGCAGATGCAAGGGCTCATATATACACGCAAGCACTCACCGCTATAAGCGCAGACACGCGAACCCTACCCCTATGAGCACCTTCGAGAGAGTGGGCCAACATATATGATCTTGAGATTTTAGGAAGTCACCATAGGTGCCTCGTAATCGAGTGGAACGTCTCCTCCCACTAAACGTGCATCGCCGAAAAATACTGAAATTAACATAAGATAAATGCGAGCACCGGGACTTTAACCTTGGTGGGCTCGAGAAACCACTGTCCTCCTAACCATCCAACCACATGTTGGTTAGCACGACAAAATGTATGTGGTGACCGTGATGAGCTTATTCTGAAGTCCAGTGACCATATCGTGCTTTCGCTTCAAATACAATGACCGTAAGTGTCGTCAACAAAATACGGAGCACGCATCAAATGCAAAGTCCGTCAGTGTCATCAACATGGAGACGTATCGTGAGCTAGATACCGTTGTACTATTGTATATGCTTATTTTCTTAGTGACCGATTGTGTGTGTGGTGTGGTGGGCACATCATTTCTAGTTGTGGTGGGTCAACATGAAGACTCATGGGTCGGTTCCATCCTGCACCACATATAGGTTGGACCGAGACATGTTGTACGAAGACCCATGTGGAGGACTCGGTGTACAACACGAAGCTACCAGAGTCGCGAAGGATTCTATCGCCACTGGTGATAAGCCGACTATATATGATTTGTAACCCTAGGCCCTTAGTATGTTATACAAGCTTGGGGGCTAGTTCCTCGATAGTATACACACACGCACAATGCCTGGTATTCACCTGTACTTTGTACACACCCCTATCACTAATATACAGTAACAGGAGTAGGCTCTTTCTTCAACTGCAAGGGTCCGATCCAAACTAGGGTAAAACTTTGCCTCGTATTACCATCTAGCCTAACAGTCAGGGATATCCTTCCGAATGATATGATGAAATCATATCTGCCAACTACTAAGAGAGAGGTGTGTCGGCGGGGGGGGGTGCAATGTGTGTGAGAGAGGCCTAAAGATAATGTGCGTGCGGGAGACACGTAGGCACATATATGCGCGTATAGAGGGCTAGTAGAGACCGAACGTGTGTATATATGCATGCGAGAGAAATAGTGTTTTCCAACTGAGATTAGTGAAAAGAGTGGTACATAGTAGTCAGAAAGAGAGAGAGAGAAACAGAGAGAGCATGTGCGGGAGACACCTCGACACCCTGAGAGAGATTGTGAGCATGTGTGAAAGAGAAATGCCGATGCATATAAAGTGTGTGCACTTATGCGTTAGGTAGAGAGATATATAACGCGTTTGTGAGAACGGGGTGAGGCATAGTGCATCTACGTGTAAAAGGCGGTTCTACGCATTAAATTAAAATATAAATGGCATTATTATTTTTGGATGAGATCGTGAATTTTTCAAATTGCGTATAGACAAAAATCGGTCTATCAGACACCCATACTCTATTGAATTCTAGCATGTGCAGTGTTTATTTCATATTATCGATCCATAGAGTGAGAGCAGTTTGAAATACATGCAATGGATGCTTTTGCAATTCATATATAAACATTAATTAGTGCACTCCATGTTGTTAGTGTGAAGCACTTTATACATTTGTCACTTGCATGGATACATTCCAAATTGCTAGCTACGAAATATAATACATGTCGAATTCAACATAAAGGGGGTTTCGAAGATTCGAATTCATAGGAAGTGCATTCATATATTTGAACCAGAGATAATGGCATTTCTAAATTAGATGTAGAAGGGGGCATCAATCTTTGTTGTGAGTTTGAACATGCTATATATATTCATACGCATATCTAACTTTTTATTTTTTGCAACCAAGGAGATTATATCTGGAACCATGCATGAACTAAGGTAAGTTGCATATTTGTAATATATACTCGTGTATAATGTATATTCAAATGTACCCCCTCCATTCCAAAATAATCGTAGCTTTAGGATTTTCAAGAGTAAAAATTTGTGAAGTTTGACAAATCCAGAAAGTTCAATTCAAGAGAACCGAAAACGTTAATGCTTCTGCTCCCAAATATTGAACGAAGCGCCAAATAGGCCTCTGGTCACCCGAAACCGCGCGAGACTAATGTTTGGTGGTAGGAAATTGCTGTCCTGACTCTGGCCTGTGTAGCCTATTGGCCCGATGTACAAAGGTCTAAACCGGGGTAGGTTTGTAACTTCACCAAGACGCCAGTCTCAGCCACCTTCGAGAAGCATTCATACGCCGTGGGCGCCTAAACACCCATGCGCTCGACCGAAATCTATCCCGCCCACATTTGGGACACCTGACATGACTGTCCTACCCCCAACCCGCAATATGTCTGAAATTTTAGATGGGGGCAAAGTTTGTAACTTTCCCCAAATTTCAAACAAGCGCCTCTCAAACCAAAACATTGTTCCCCCTTAGTTCCCCGCCTTCCTCCCTTTCCCATTCATACTCCGTGGGCGCAAAAACGCCCTCTCCACCAGCCGCGAAACCCCAGCCTCCTCCGTCCTCCACCCCATAGCGGCCAATCCACCGCCGCCCTCCTCCAACACACCGGAGCCGATACCCCGACGTCGTTGTCCAACGCAACCGCAACCGCAACGCCCTCAAGGACTTAGCAACTGAAGCCGAGGCAGAGCTGCCTCCATGACGCCGACGCCGACGTGCGCCATACCAGAACCACTCCGACCACGCCGTCCTGTGCCTCATTGCCGCGGCTCCACTGTCGCAACCGTCCACCACAACGGAGCTGTTCCCGCTATGCCGTCGTTCGCCGCCTCGGATCTGCTTCCCCGCCGCCGACAGACGGCCACCGCACCACACTCAACAACTCTGCCATGGGTTCGTCCAAGGCTGCACCGTCCTCCACAACTTCTGGTTTCCGGCGAACAACAAGAAGATCGTCGGAAAAATAGAAGGAGGACACAACACTGCCGGCAGAAAGAGGTACTCCTCGTCCCTTATTCGTGCAAATCTTATGTCTCCTCTCATACCGTATTCATCCCACGAAAGAAACTAGTTGAGCGCTTCTTACTGCATCTTCTTCGTGATACTAAATGCACAAGGTTTCCTCCCTTTTACTATTTCACCTTTGCTAGAGGTCAGTAGCCCGCCTGGATTTCAATTCAGGGTCAGTCGAACCGCAATTAAAAGAAGCAGCATCCGCTTAGGCGCGCGGAGCACCTAGTCCGCCTGTTCCCCGGGGAAGCGGAGCATCGGTGTCTATCATAGGGGTGTGGGGTGCAGGAGCTGCTTGCGCCCGAGTTGGAGGTCGACGGGGCTTGAATGGATGGCCATGGGGCGGTGCCAAGCACGGCGGTGCGGTGAGGTCGAGGGGAGGGCGCAGGCAGGGGAGGAATACTGAGCCAGTGGTCACTGGCGTTTCGAGGAAGATCGTCAACACTGACTGGCTGGAGGTAGATGAAGGCGATCTGCCCGTTCTTTGTAAATCGGATGGTGCAGGAAAAAATGGACTGACCTTTTTGCTTTTAGCCGACTGTTATTTTCATAGAATCCTATAGTAATTTAGTGTGCCGTGCGTGTTGTAGAGCTATCATATGTCTCCCGTCATTTATTTCTCACCGACCTGCTATCTGCTACCTTTACACTGTACTAATTGTGCACACACTTCACCCATACTCACACTATTGTTTTTTTATGCATGGGTATTTCAGACTCTAACGCAGTGTTAATGAATGCAGAAAAGAAAAGACAGAAGTCACTCCAGTGTAATTCAAAGATAAGCACTAAGTGTTTCAGCGCTCTAATGGGTGCAGTGTCAGCAGTTGGAGACAGTAAACGTAGCTCTGCAGTTGATGATCTCAATTGCCACACACAACCATCCCAGGTGCTTGCTTTAACTTCACGCTGTCAAATGTGGTTGCATGTTGCATATGGTGTGTAGCTTGTATTGCTTCCAATTTGGTTAAATTGCATCTTCTTACTTTACACATTATACCTTTCATAATTACATGCCTTCCTATTTTTGATACATACTACATATGTCTATTAACCATGTCCATACATCAAACTAATGCTCTTTTGTATCCCTTGTCAATCACTTATGATGAGACAGTCACCCGGGTGGGTTACTGTGAGACGCCCTACTCGTTTAAAGAGTGCAGTGTCATCCTCCCCACATGATTCTCAAGAAACAGCAAGGCTAAATGAAGATAGTCAACGTAGCTCTCTAGTTGATCACCGCAATTCCCCCACACCACCATCGCAGGTGCTTGCTCTTACTTGGCAGTGTGATATGTGGTTGCATGTTGCATATGGTGTCTACCTTGTAATGCTTCTAGTTAGGGTAAATTGCATCTGCTTAGTTAACACATTATACCTGTGAATATGACATGCCTTCATGTTTTTGGTACATACTACGTCTTTCTATTAACCATGTTCTTACATCAAACTACTTTTCTTGTGTATCCCTCATCAATGCTCCTAATTTGTTAAATTGCATTTCCTTAGCTTACACATTATAAATGTGAATGTGACACGCCTTCCTGATTTTGGTACATACTACATCTGCCTATGACACCATGTTCTTACATCAAACTACTATTCTTGTGTATCCTGCATCTATCACCTATGATGAGACAGTCACGCGTGTGGGTTAATATGAGACGCAATACTCTTATAAAGAATACAATTTCATCCTCTCCACATGATTATCAAGAAACAACAAGCCTAAATGAAGATATTAAACGTAGCTCTGTACCTAAAGACCGCACTTCCCCTACATCACCATCACAGGTGCTTGCTCTAACTTCACAGTGTGATATGTGGTTGCATGTTGGATATGGTGTCTAGCTTGTAATGCTTCTAATTAGGGTAAATTGCATCTGCTTAGTTTACACACTATACCTGTGAATATGACATGCCTTCCTATTTTTGGTACACACTGCATCTATGTGTTAACCTTGTTCTTACATGAAACTACCTCTCTTCTGTATCCTGCATCAATCACTTACGATGAGTCACCTTTATTCGTTGCATATTGCATATTATTTCTAGCCTGTTGCCATGTATTGCTTCTAATTTGGTCAAATACATTTGTTAGGGCACCCTTTTAATTTGGCAGAGTGATATTGGTTTCATCTTTCATATGGTTTCTAGCTTGCATCGATTCTAACAAGTTCAAGCACCTTGTGCTTAGTTTACAATTTATACATCATACATGTCAATATGTCACGCCGTCCTGTTTTTCATACATATTCCATCCTCCTATCATGCGACTGCCTTACATGAAAGTAGTGTTCGTCAGTATCATGCATCAATGAGTTCTGAAGAGCAAATTTTATTCCTTTTTCTTGTGGGTTTGACTTGATAAGGCAAAATCAAGAAAGAGGAAGGAAAAGAGTAAGGAAGGCGATGATGGTGGTCCTCTGCAGCAACGTAAACGGAGCATCTGTACCGATTCTCCTTGTACTGATAGTGCATTACAAGGTCCAAATCTCCGCTCCCCTACTCCACCATCCAAGGTGCTTGCTCTAACTTGGCAGTGTGATATCTGGTTGCATGTTGCATATGGTGTCTAGCTCATATTGCTCCTAATTAGTGTAAACTGCATCTGCTTAGCTTACACATGATACATGTGAATATGACACGCTTTCCTGTTTTTGGTACATACTATATCTGTCTATCACACCATGTTCTTACATGAAACTACTCTTCTTGTGTATCCTGCATCAGTCACTTATGATGGGTCACCTTTAAGTTGGTAGTGTGATATTGGTTTGCGTCTTGCATATGATTTCTACAATGTATTGCTTCTAGTTTGATGAACGCCACCTATGACGAGACAGTTTTAACTTGGTAGAGTGATACTGATTGCACCTTCCATATGGTGTCTTGCAATGTTTCTAATTTGTTGAAGTGCATTCTGCTTAGTTACCACATCATAGGTGTGAATATGTTAAGCCGTCCATTTTTTCGTACATATTCCATCCTCGTATCATGACTTTGCCTTTCATCAGAGTAGTGTTTGTCAGTATCATGCATGAATGAGTTCTGAAGAGCGAATGATATTCCTTTTTCTTGTCGGTATGACCTCACAATGCAAAATCAATATAGTTGAAGGAAATTGGCAAGGCATTGGATGATGGTGGTCCTTCCGAGCAACTGAAACGGAGGTTCTCTATAGATTCTACTCCGCCATCCTCCCAACAAGATTCGCAAGACAACGCAAGGCTAGACAGTCAACATAGTTGTGTAGATGATGAGCACATCTCCCCTACTCCACCATCACAGGTGCTTGCTCTAACTTGGCACTATTATATGTGGTTGCATGTTGAGTATGATGTCTAGCTTGTATTGCTTCTAACTTGAATTGCATCTGCTTACTTTACACATAATGCCTGTGAATATGACACGTGTTCCTGTTTCTAGAACATACGTGTACATGATGAGCACATATCCCCTACTCCACCATCACAGGTGCTTGCTCTTACTTGGAACTGTTATATGTGGTTGCGTTTTCCGTATGATGTCCAGTTTGTATTGCTTCTGATTATGTTGAATTGCATCTGCGTAGCTTACAACTTATACCTGCAATGATCACTTACCCATAAGACACATTTAACTTGGGACTGTGATGTAGGTTGCATCTTGCATTGTCTTCTAGCTTGTACTGCTTCTAATTTCTTGAAATGGCACTTACGACGAGACACTTTTTACCTGATAGAGTGATATTGGTTGTGTGTTCATATGGTGCCTAGCTTTCATTTCTTCTAATTTTGTTGAAATGCCTTCAGCTTACTATTTTTTCATACATATTCCATCCTCCTAGCGTACGTGTGAATATGAAACGCTGTCTTTTTTTGTATATATTCCATCCACCTATCCTGCGCTTTCCTTACATCAAAGTAGTGTTCGTCTGTATCATGCATCAACCAGTTATGCAGAGCTAATTTTATTCAACTTCTTGTGGTTTTGACTTCATAAGGCAATATCAGAAAATAGGAAGCAAAAGATTAAGTTAGGGGATGTTGGTGGTCCTCCGCATCGACGCAAACAGAGACTCTCTAGATTTGCCGCTGCTACTGCTAATGAAGTTGAAGTCCCAAGTCTACATGATGAGTTTATCTCCCGTACTCCACCATCGCAGGTGCTTGCTCTAAGTTGACAGTGTGATAATTGGTTTCATGTTGCCTATGTTGTCTAGCCTATATTTCTTCTATTTTTATTAAATTGCACCTGCCGAGTTTATATGTTATACATGTGCATATGACATGGCTTTCTGTGTCTAGAATACACTGCATCTATCTATCATACCATGTTCTTACATCAAAGTACTATTGTTGTATATCCCGCATCAGTCACTCATGATTGGATGCTTTTAACATGGCAGTTTGATAGTGGTTGCATCTTGCATTGATTTCTACGTTGTACTGCTTCTAATTTTTCGAATTGCCACTTATGACAAGACACTTTTAACTTGGCAGAGTAATATTGGTTGCATCTTTCATATGGTGTCTAGCTTGCATTACTTCTATTTTCTTGAAAATCCTTCTCCTTAGTTTGCACATCATAGCTGTGAATATGTCATGCCGTCCTATTTTTCTTACATATTCCATCGCCATACGGTTGTCTTACATCAAAGTATTGCTTGTCTGTATCATGCATCAATGAGTTCTGAAGAGTGATTTTATTCTTTTGTGTTGTGGGTACAGCTTGACATGGCAACGTCAAAAAAGAGCAAGGAAAATAATATAGTAGGGAGTGCTGTTACTCGTCGGGTGAAACGGAAAAGGATCTGCCATCGAGATTCTGCTGGTACTTATAGTGCAGTACAAGGTCCAAGTCCACCGGCTAAATCTACAAACACAGTATCACCTACTCCACCAGCTGCAACATCCGCTGCAATTGTACCAGCATCTTAACCAGTTACTCGTTCATTTGATCCAGAACTGGCCAGTTCCCAAGCTACCTTCACACCTAACACTACTTCTGAAGCACTGCTGACACAACAAGACTTGGCAAGATTTAAAAAGGCCACGTGATGCTATAGAGTCAGCCAAGTTAGTATCAAAGGCAGCCATTGCCGTTAGGTGTCATGCACGTATCCTCCCAACATGGATCCAGTACAGGAATGAGAAAGACAATACCCAGTTTAACACCTTCCTTGATCATTTATCTGTAAGTAATGTTATTCGTCGCAATTAGTAATATTGTCTTGCTCTGTCTCATACTTTCTAGCTTCCTCCTAATAAGACTCACATTCTTTTTTCAACAGATGAGGTTCAAGTTGGATCCGAAAGATGATGCAACTAAACAAGCATGCACTCATGTTTTTCAGTCTGCTCTGCGACAATATCGGTACCACCTTAGAAAATCTCACTTTGAAGGCAAGGCTAACAATGAAATCGCCCAAACATCTCCAGTGGAATATATTACAGATGAAGACTGGACAACCCTCGTTAAACACTGGTCTGATCCAAAGTATCAGGTAGGCTATATGTATTTGATCAGACCACATATTGAACTTGTATTTATGTATGCGCCTTACAAGTGTATCTTGTTCTAGGGTAACTGTTTGAAGAACAAAACCAACCGTTCTAAACTGAAATTCCAACAGACAACAGGATCTCATAGCTATATTGCACACTGCGAGGCTCTTGTAAATAGCTGCTACTTCCTTCTTTTTTGTGTGCCATATTATCGTATCTATTTTGACTTGTTCCAAATACAGAGGAAAGCCCGTGCGGACCAAAAAGAACCTGAACCGAATGCAGTGCAAATCTTCAAGGATTGCCACACCAGCAAGATGAAGGGCTTGAGCACACCAATTCAAACCGCTGTTGTAAGTCCTTACTCCTCCTGCCTTGAAATGATTGGTACTGTGATGTGTTCATTTAACTACTTGGTTTGCAGCCAATGTCAGTTACTCTGTTCACTTTTATACACAGTTGTCTTAACGTATCATTTCACCTTACATGGTATAAAAGAGATGAAGGATATTCTTTTGGTCTTGATCTGTAATCTAGTTGTTATGTTCACGTGCGCACACAATGATAAAATAGCCTGTTTGTTTTATATCTATTTGCCCATGATATGAATGATGTCATACTATGTTCATCCTACTTTAAACCATGTCTCTTTATCCTTAGATGTCAACGAATGTGAGGAAATAGACAATACAGTAGGCATGCTACATGGACATATGTTCCGAAAGTGATTTTATTATGTAGTTGGCACTACAATACATGCTACTGTATTACAGGAGTTCACCAAAATAAGTTATGTATAAATGTTTAACCTACTTTGTTTGTTTTTGTCTCATTAGTAAATTATCTGGTACACTAATCTACAAGTTCAAACTTTCAGGAAGTTATGGAACAAATGATTGAACAGCCACAACCACCTGAAGGTGACGAGGCTACGACAGGAACAATGTTACCTCTTGCTGCAGTGCGTCAGTATCTCTCCACTAACAGTGCAGAAAGCACCTTCCTGCGTAATTCTGGGTTGGTTGTCAAGGTAACCTCGTCCAAATCGCCTTCTGAACAAAATCTTCCTGCTAGACAGAGTGATATATCTATGCTCCAGACACAAGTCCAATCCCTAATGGACGTTGTTCCAGAAACAAGAATAGTTTGAGAAATGTCGTCAAGATATGAATGGTTTTGAAACCAGACTATCAGACATTCGCTTCGTTGCTCAAGAGCAATGGCGGAAAAAGGTGGAGATCGTGCTGCTCCATCAGATTCTACAGCCTGAAACATTAGCACTCAGGTCAAATGATCTGTGCTTCTATACATCTGATGGTGCTTTTATCTGGAAGGACTGTAAACTTTATGCCAACAAGCCTTTTGTTGTATGGTTGGAATTTATTTTATTGTGATACAACATTTATGATGCTACCATAGGCTGCAGTAATTACGACGCTATTTTTGTATAGTGTAGGTTTATCTTAGTAATGTATTCGGCCGAAAGCTTCGTAGGAGCCCAACATGCCAACATTCGTCGGGCCCATTCCAATTGGGCTAAAAACGATTACGGGACGAAATTGGCATGTAGCCCACTAAAAATATCTGGGCCTAAATCAACATAAGCTTTCATGTTTTTCTGGTAAGCCTATGCCCATAGTGGGCCTTTAACAGGCCTAAACATAATTTGGGCCCTCAGTAAAATTAGGCCTTTTACAGGTGTAAATATCTCGAGCCCATAAAGAACATGGGCCTTTATTAGACCTAAAGTGAGATTGGGCCCTGATTGTGCCAAATAACCCACTGGACTTAGCAGGCCGAAATGGTGGCCCATTTACGATGCGGATCTTTGACACGCCAAAATTCGGACGGGCCGTAAATGCGCTGACCTAATACACGGGCCTTTAACGGGCTGGAACTTCGGTCAGGCTAGATTATCGCCATTTTTATATGGGCCGTTAATGGGCCCAATATGACAATGGCCCATGGTTTATGTCCGGCGTTAACAGGCCGGAAATGACAATAGGCCAAAAGTGGCCCAAATCTATAGTGGGCCTCTAACAGGCTGAATGTTAGACATGGCCGAATATGACCGAAATCCTTTACAGTCGTTTATGGGCCGAAAGTTTTGATGGCCTGTAAATGGGCCCAAATGAAGCCGGACCTTTAACAGGCCGGAAATACACGGGGCCATAATTCGTCCCAATTACTTAGCGGACAGTTAACGGGCCAGAAGTGACCATGGGCCGCATTGATGACAAGTTTAGGGCAGGCCGTTGATGGGCCGATTTGACAGAGAATGTTGGGCCTTTAGCTGGTTCGGCCCATTATGGTCTGCAGAATCTTGTGGGCCTTTAGCTGGGCCAGCCCATTATGGTCCGCAAAATCTTGTGGGCCTTTAGCTGGGCTGGCCTATTATGGTCTGCAAATTCGTGTGGACCTTTAGCTGGGTCGGCCCATTATGGTCCGCTAAATTTTGTGGGTCTTTAGCTGGGCCGGCCCATTATGGCCTACTAAATCTTATGGTCCTTCAGTTGGGCCGGCCCATTTAAACTTTGTGGGCCACTTTTGGGCCGGTCCACGTGTCAACATATCATAGGTCATCTCGACCGTTGGATGAGTGACACCTGTACCAACGCGGAGCTGACGCGTGGATCCGTCAGCCAATGAGAATTTTACACGTGGAAAATCGGCATTGGTCGTGGCTGTTAACGGGTTATCGGATCAAAATCCGACCCGATAGCTTAACGGTGTTCCGTTACAGTGGATGCCACGTGTCGGTCACCCTTGACGAAAGCACTTCTGTGACGCGCGATTTATCGTCATGGAAGTGGACACTTCCGTGAAGATAATTTTGATAATGTCATGGAACACTTCTACGACAGCACAGGTATGACTATCTTGATTCTGTCAGAAATTTGCCATGGATGTACATGCATGACAGAAAACGCGACCTACTATGACAAACACGTATCATCACAGAAGTGTATTTTTTTGTTGTGCATCTAGCTACTAGCTATGGACTCGAAGGTCTATGGTAAACTACTCACGCTTCATTGGAGAGGCAATGTTGTTGATGTAGAAGCCCTCCATGATTGAATCCCCCTCCGGCAGGATGTCGAAAAAGGCCCCTAGATGGGATCTCACGGGTACAAAAGGTTATAGTGGTGGAAAAGTGGTTTCATGGCTCTCCTGGATGTTTTTAGGGTATAAGAGTATATATAGGCAAAGGAACTAGGTCAGGAGAGCTACGAGGGGCCCACGAGGTTGGGGGGCATGTCCTACCCCCTAGGCGCGCCCTCCTGCCTCGTGGCTGCCTCGTTACATCTCCAACTTCATCTCCAAGTCTTCTGGTTTCCTTTCGGTCCAAGGAAGATCATCACGAAAGTTTCATTCCGTTTGGACTCCGTTTGGTATTCCTCTTCTGCGGAACTCCCAAATAGGCTAAAGAAATAGAAACTGGCACTGGGCCCTCGGTTTATAGGTTAGTCCCAAAATAATATAAAATAGCATATAAATGCCTATTAAACATCCAAAATAGATAATATAATAGCATGGAACAATCAAAAATTATAGATGCATTGGAGACGTATCACTCGACGTTTGAAAATCCTAAGTATTGCACACCCATTTCAAGGGCCGAACTCCTTGTCACGGACCGGAGCCCGGCCGTTCGACTTGCGGGGGGCGGGGGGGGGGGGGCAAGAAGGGAAGCAAGCAAGAAAACGGCTCAAAAGACAAGCAAAAGTGCAAATACTCATAAAATATTTACATCGCATGTTAAAACAGGCCCAAGGCCAGAGTTCATTATATTACACCCAAAACCCCCCAGTGGCTGGGTGGACCTGCTACCTAACAGAAATTGTGCCAAAGATAAAGACAGGACAGCCTCGGCTTCAGGCATCTCCAGCGCCGGGTTGCGCAGCTGTCGGCTCCCCCTCGGTGGCCTCCGGGTTCACCGAGGTGCCGGTATCTCCCACCTCAGCGTCCTCGTCCCCGTAGACGCCCGTCTCCTCGGAGCTGCCTCTTGGATCGTCTAGAAGCAGGCCGAAGTCGTCAACAGGAATGACTCCGCTGTCATCCGTTCGCTCCGGATGGTACTCATCGTGGATGGCAAACGCGGCAATGTAGCTGGCCCGAGCAGCGATGCGTCTGGCTTCCACCTGCAGCTGGAGCTCCGGCCGGCTCACTGGCCCATTAGCCGATCCAACGCCAGATTTGGATGCCAAGACATCACAAATCGCAGTGCCAGCACGAGCGGCGGAGACCTGCCACGCGTGAAGCCGCTGCAGACCTGCCTCCAACCACCGTGCCAGATGCGAGAAGCTATTCGGTGCGATGGCGTCATGCCAGAGGGCCGCAGCCATCCCTGTGCCGGCCTCGGAGAGCCGCGCCATCTGCTCGCCCAAGACTCACAGACGAGCTTCGGCGGAGGCCATGATCTCCGGGAGCCGACCTGCGGGTTGGTCCTGGAGTCCACGACCCCCTGCGGATCCCGCTGGAAGCGGACAGCCTCCTCCGCCACCTGATGCGTCTCCGGAAATTGCCCTGTCAAAAGAAGAGCAAGACAAAGTCAGCAACAAAGCAAAGAAAGCCGGCTTCTCAACCCGGCAAAACCCAAAGAAAGCACTTACTGGCGAAGGTCTCGTCCACGTGTTGCGCTTCAAGCAATGTACTGTCCGCTCCCTGGTGATGGCACGGTCACGGTCCTGAAGCGCCTTTTCCAGATCGGCGGCCTTGGCGAGGGCATCCTTCAGCTCACCGTCCTTGGTTGAGGCCGCCTTCTTGTACTCCTTGCGGTGGTGGAGCTCCGTCCGATGGGCCTCCCCCAGCTTGGCCCCAGCTCCTTCAGATGCTCCACCTCGGCCTGGAGCTGACCATTGTCGTCGGCTAGCTTGTTGCGTTGCTGGCCGGCTTCAACAAGGGCCTGTTGGGCCTCCGCCACCTTAGCCGCCTCCGTCTTGAGGCAGTCCACCTTGGCCTACAGCCGGCTCGTGTCACCAGCGAGCCGCTCCTGCAGCTGGACGGCTTCGGCAAGCGCCCGCTAGGCCCCCTCCGCCTCCACCTTCAGCTTCGCCGCCTCGGCCCGGAGCCGGCCGACATCAGCAACGACCTGGTCATACTGATAGCCGACTCGAAACAGTCGGGTTCGCCAGGACGACACCTCGTCCGCGGTGGATGCATGATGAAGACTCAGAAACAGAAGAAGAAAAGACTACTTTAAGATTTGATCCGATTACTATGTAGTTTGCCCGAATCTCGTGGGCTACACCCAGTGGATGTGCTAGCGTGCCCCCACTAAAAGAGCATGCAGGAAAGTTACATTCGGCGAGTGGAGCGCCTCCTCCTTGGCGGCGAGCCGTGCCTTGAGCTACCGGTGCTTCTCCACGAGCCGGTTGATGACACCGACCCGGTAGGAGTCCAGTTGCTGCGAAGAACAACGATCAGCACAAGACAATAGTTTAAGATTCGACCCAACTACTATGTACTTGTCCCAAATGTCGGGGGCTACGCCAAGTGGGTGCGCTAGCGCGCCCCCGCTAGAGAGCAGCAAGAAGAAAAATCAGAAGGCAAAGGGAAAAGCTTACCATCATGGCACGCTCCAGCTCCCATGCCAACTCCATCTCGGCCTGGGCGAAGGCCTGGACCCTCTCCACGCGCTCGCAGAGGCCCCGACCCATGGTGGCCATCACCGCCAACTCCCGGGTCAAGGGCCCAAAGAAGACCTCGCTGGGCCCAGCCCAAGCCGACTGCGACCCGGTGGCCTGACAGCCCCCCGGCCTGAAGACCAGGGTGTACTCGCTGCTGACCACATCCCCCATGGCCGGTTTCCTCTCCAGCGTCCTCTCCGGCATGACGACCGGAGACGCCTGCGGCGCCGCCTGCTTTGGCGCCCCACCCGTCGGTGCCCGAGACGCCCCCTCCGGCGCCGCCCGCGCCTGTTGAATTTCGGGTTCCGGCAGACCCTTGAGGTTCGAACTCTGGGGTGCGCGCGAAGATCTCTCCCCTACCAACTCACTCTCGAAGCCTCGCAAGGAATCTAACCTAGGAAGAAAATCACACAAGGGACACGAGGTTTATACTAGTTCGGGCCACCGTTGTGGTGTAATACCCTACTCTAGTTTGTGGTGTGGTGGATTGCCTCAGGGGCTGATGATGAACGGTACAAAGGAAGAACAGCCTCGCAAGGGGTGTTCTTGAGCTGGTGTGATGAACTGCTTGGGAGAGTTCAGTCGCCTCTTGGATGCCTATATGATCTCTAGATGCCCTCCTACTGTGGTGGCTAGCCCTATTTATAGAGGGAGGCCCTTGGCCTCTTCCCAAATAATGAGCGGGAAGGGCGCCAACAATTGGCCATTTTGAAGGGGAAGATCTAGTACACTTATCCTGACTAAAGTTGGTCTTCGACTGCCAAAGACTTTGACGGTGACACCGTCCTGGGCTCCATGGTGACCTCCATCCTGCTGTTCCACTGATCTTGGTATCATTGCATCGAAACAGTAACCTTTGCCTGGTGCCTTGGCCTGTGATTGCCCCCTTTGCATCGAAGGGGAAATACGGACACTGCGCAGGCCGACGCCCGCCTGGCGCCCACCTGGTCTTCGATCGTCATGGCTTGAGTCACGTGCACCTCGTGAGGTACCCCGCCTTGATCTCTCCGCCTCCTCGCGAGCCCGCCTGATGAGGCTTCTCCTGAGGAACCTTCCCGTCGTCCGCCCCGTGAGGCTTGGCCCCTCGCGAGGGTCTTGAGCTTGAGCTGATGAAGCTGGGCTGCACTGGGCCCCCGCTTGAGCCACGCCACAGGCAGGCAAGTTTGGGGACCCCCATTCCCAGAACGCCGACAGTAGCCCCAGGGCCCAAGGCGCGCCCGGACTTGGCTTAGCAGAGAAGCGAAGGGGCAAGTGCGAAGCACCGCGGGCCCCAATAGCCTATGGCCTTGGGCGCCACGTGGCGATTGATTGGACGTGGGCATCTCCGCTTCCCCATGACGCCTCGGCAACCGCATGACTTGACAAGTCCCTGCATGCAAAAATGGGTCATGATTACCTGCGATCGTGGAGGCCGACGGTTGGCCTACTCTGGTTATAAGTACGGCGGGCGAGAGCCCCCGCTGTCCATCCCTTCCTGCTACTCCCTTTCTTCTTCTTCCTCTCCGTTGCTCCACCTTACACCAATGGCGTCGACGAAGAGGTTTTCGACCGCGGAGAAGGGGAAGGCCCGCCGGGAGGGCCCTGACTCTCCCCCAGCCAAGCGCAGCCGGGGCCGCCCCCGGAAGCATCCCGTGAATCCCGCGGAGACTGCCCGAGGCCTCGGCGGAGGCCACTTGATCGGTGGGGGGAGGCGCGCTATGGCCGCACGGCCCCCCACCCTCGGTTCCGTTCTGCGGAGGTGCTGCCGGAGTTTGTTGTCTGGTCGGAGGATCCGGTTGGTACTTGGCTTCAGCTCCCTCGCTTCTTTCGCCGGCGAGTTGACAGCTGGTGCCGAGCGGGCTCTGGCTCCAGGCGGACGGTTGCTGCAGCAGGGCCTCTTAGGTGGCGGTGGAAGTTTCCGTGGCAGGGAACGTGGCGCTGACCTGTGGCTGGCAGACGTTTGCACGTGCACGTGGTCTTGGCCAGCGATGCACTCTTCACTTCAAGTTCGATGGTGACGCCACCCTCTTCGTGAGGGTGTTCGGAGGATATGGCTGCCGCGCTTGGTGCTACCCCGAAGGTGACGACGGCGGCCGCCCGCTCATTCTTAGCGAGGGCGGCGGTGAAGACGAGGTCGGGCATGTGCCCGGCGGTGCCCGCAGCTCTTCAAGCTTCGACGACCCCCCTCTGACGGCAGCTCCTCCAGCGGCTGCCGTGATCAGCCACCGCGCTGTCGCGCTCGCTTCGAGGGGGGAAGTGGATCGTCCCACCGCCGCGCCCAGGTGAAGCGTGAAGAGGAGACCGCTTGAGCCCTGGAAGATGACACAGATCTTCTTCTTCGTGCTGTAGACGGTTGAGCCGCACCTATTTTGTTTCACCTGCATTGATAGAAGTATGGAGCCTCGCGGGGGCGTGCTAGACTTGTTGATTTTAATTATGATGTTGTTTCTACTATTTCCATGCCATGCTACGGTGTTGTGTGCTCGCGCGTAGGAACAACTTAGCTCGGTAGGAGAGATTCGCTGCGGCGCCAGCCTCGGGAGGCTTCGGCTGGAGGACTTGTCATGGGTCTTCGAGGCGTGTAAGAAGAAACTTGCCGGAGGGTTAGGTCTTAGCCCCCGGTCACGGGGGTGACCAGCTCGAGCCCGGCGTTCGTGTCGTGATGCCCGTGGGGCATTGACTAGGAGGAGTGCTCCCGCAACGAACCTAGGTCGAGGAACCCCACGAAATCAAACCAGGCGACGCTCGCGAGGGTGCCCGCGCAGCCTCCCTCGCGAGGGTTGTGAAAGGAAAGCAGGTTCAAATGAAAGGCAAAGACGGAAAGCACGGGCTGGGTGCCGCATAACACCGAAAGCAACTCCAACTAAAGCTTGCAAAGAAGAACTAATCAACTGCAGAAAGCAAATGAAAAGCCGCGTCCGGCACCTAATCTAGTCTTCGACGTCTTCTCCCCAGCGCGGAGATAAGTGCTGCCACTGGGCGTGGGAGGGAGCCCCCGAGGCCTAGGGGCGGCACTCCGGAGACTCCGGGGTGTGTACAGCCCCACTCATTATTACATGAGAGTGTCACGAGCGACGAGCTTCACATGCATTGGCCTTCTTCACAGGCACCGGGCCTTTTCTTGAAACGGGGAGCGAGCTTCACAAGCATTGGCCTTCTTCAATTGCACCGGGCCTTTTCCGAAAGCGGCAAGCTTCATAGGCATTTGCCTTCTTCACAGGCTCTGAGCCTTTCCAATAGGCACAGGGCCTCGCTCATGGGTAGAACCTCCGGAGGTGTTGAATGTTCCACGCGTTCGGAATGGGCACCCCCTCCTGAGTCTCCAAGCGTGCGGAGCCGGGCCTAGAAACATGAACAACCTTGAATGGGCCCTCCCACATGGGAGAGAGCTTGTGCAGCCCCTCCCTGGAGAGGACCCGTAGGAGCACGAGGTCCCCTACCTCAAGAGTTCTGGGGCAGATGTTGTGGCAGTGGTATCGTCACAGCGCCTGTTGATATCTTGCCGCCCGCAGCGCGGCCTCTCGACGATGTTCCTTCCCCAGCACGAGATCTGTCCCCCGCATGGCGTCCTGTTGCGCCTCGTCGAACGCCAGGACCCGCGCGGAATGATGCCTGACCTTGTGAGGGAGGACGGCCTCAGCTCCGCAGACGAGGAAGAACGGGGTTTCACCAGTCGACTTGGTCGTGGTCGTGCGGATGGACCACATCACAGACTAGAGCTCATCGTACCAGCCCCTGCCGCAGCCCTCCAGCTTCTTCTTGAAGGTCCTGGTTTTGAGGCCCCTCAGGACCTCCGCGTTGGCTCGCTCAGCCTGGCCATTGCTCCGAGGGTGCGCTACCGAAGCGTAGCATATCTGCGTTCGAAGGTTAGCACAGTATGTTTTGAACAGATTGCTGGTGAATTGCGAACCGTTGTCGGTGATGATGCGGTTAGGCACCCCGAATCGGCTCACGAGGCCCCTGATGAACTTGACTACAGATCCCACTGGGATGGTGCGGACGACTTCCACCTCAGCCCATTTGGTGAACTTGTCCACGGCAACGTAGAGGTAGCAATAGCCCCCTGGCGCCCGAGGGAATGGGCCCAGAATGTCCAGCCCCCAAACCGCGGATGGCCATGAGAGGGGTATGGTCTGCAGGCCCTGCACCGGCTGATGGATCTTCTTGGCGTGGAATTGGCAGGCTTCACAAGCCTTCACCAGCTCGACGGTGTCATTGAGTGTTGTGGGCCAATAGAACCTGCTGCGAAACGCCTTGCCGACGAGGGTCCGTGACGATGAGTGGTGCCCACAGTCTCCACCATGTATGTCTGCCAACAGCTCCTTCCCCTGCTCCCTGGAAATGCAACGCAGGGACACGTCGTTTAGTCGCTTCCGGTAGAGCTCTCCATCTTGGATGCAGTAGACCATGGCCTACCGCGCCACGCGCTCCGCATCCTCCTCCTTCTCTGGCAGGGTCCCTTGCATCAAGTAATCCTTGAACTCCATGGTCCAACATCCCTCCTGAGGTTCCAGCGCCAGGAGCAAGCGTGCCACTGAGGTTGGGCCACAGGCCGGGGCTCCCGAGGCAGGTGGCTGAGGGAGCTCCTCCCTAGGTTGTGCCGTGCTTGATAGTGATGGTGCTGCCGAGGGTTTGAAGAGTCGCTCCTCGAAGACACCAGGCTCCTGAGGCAGCCGCCTGGACGCCCTCTTGGCGATGTCATCAGCCTCTTGATTGGTGTCGCGAGGCACGTGTTGCAACTCCAGCCCCCAACTGTTTCTCCATCCTGCGGACCTCCGCGAGACATGCTTCCATGTGCTCGTCTTTCGGCTCGTATACTTTGTTGGATAAGTTGATGAGGAGTTGTGAATCGCCCTTGATGATGAGGCGCTTTACCCCCTAGGCCACGGCAACTTTCAAACCCGCTATCAGGCCTTCGTACTCTGCTATGTTGTTGGAGACCTTCTCTCCTCGCTGGAAGCAGATCTGCACATCATAGTAGAGCTTGTCCTGAGTGGGGGATATGAGCACTGCGCCACCCCCTGCGCCCTATCGTGAGAACGCTCCGTCAAAGTAATTGACTCAGTCGTCCGTCGCTTCACTTCCTGGGGAGAGCGACCGGTCCTCGCCCATTTTGAGCCCTGGTGCCTCCGTCCACTCCATTACGAAATCTGCAAGCGCGGCTCCCTTGATGACCCTGGTCGTGCTGAATTCTAGCTGAAACGCTTGTAGTTCGATGTTCCATTTAGCGACCCTCCCAGCTGAGTTGGGTCTCCTGAGTACCCTTTCCACGGGGTATGCTGAGACGACCTTGATGGGATGGCCCTGAAAGTAGTGCCGCAGTTTGCGCGAGGCCACTAACAGCGCAAGGAGGAGCTTTTGGGGCATGGGGTACCATGCCCTCGCATCTCGTAGCACCGTGCTGACGAAGTAGACGGGGCGCTCGATGAGGTTGAGGGTGCTGGCACCGCCGCCGTCCTTCGGGGGTGGAGTTGCCTCCTAAGGCGACGGAGCTCCCAGTGCTCGGTCACCTGGAGAGGCCTCTTCCGCTCTGAGTGCGCTCCCCTCCCGAGGTTGGTCCTTTTCTGCTGACGTCATGGTCTCCGCGAGGCCTTCTTGGCCTCGCTCTGCTTCGGAGAGGATGACGGCTGCGGCCTTGGCACTACACTCCTCTCTAACCGCCACAAGGGCTGCGTGGCGGAATAGGGAGTGGCTGCAAGGTAAAGCACCAGGGGCTCGCGAGGCCACGGAGCCACCTTCGCCAGAGGGCTGGTAAGGTACTTCTTGAGATCTTGGAATGCCCTGTCGGCCTCTTCAGTCCACTCGAACGGGCCCTTCTTCTTCATCAGCTTGAAGAAAGGCAGTACCCGCTCCCCCAACCTGGAGATGAAGCGTCCTAGCGCGGTTACGCGCCCGGTGAGCTTCTGCATCTCTCTGAGGGTCTTCGATGGGCTCATGTCTTCGACTGCCTTGACCTTCTCCGGGTTGGCTTTGATGCCCCTATGGGACACGAGGAAGCCCAAGAGCTTGCCCGAAGGGACCCCAAATACGCACTTCTCCGAGTTGAGCCGCAGATCTACCTCATGGAGGCTCGCGAAGGTTTCTTCCAGGTCTTGTATCAGGGTTCTCGCCTCCCGAGACTTCACCACAATGTCATCGACGTAAGCTTCAGCGTTTATCCCGAGCTGCCGGCCCAAAGCGATGTGCATCAGCCGCTGAAAGGTCGCTCCTGCATTCGCAGCCCAAATGGCATGCAGGTGTAGCAGTACACTCCGCATGGGGTCAGGAAAGCCGTTTTCTCCTTGTCTTCTACAGCCATCTTGATCTGGTGATAGCCCGAGAAGGCATCCAGGAAGCACAATAGGTCACACTCAGCGGTAGAGTCGACGATCTGGTCGATGCGAGGAAGCGGAAATGGATCTTGCGGGTAGGCCTTGTTAAGGTTGGTGAAGTCGACACACATGCGTTCCTTTCCTTCCTTTTTTGGCACGACAACTGGGTTGGCCAACCAATCTGGGTAGAGAACCTCGCGAATAACCCCTACTGCCTCTAATTTGCGGTCTCTTGGACGATGAAAGCCTGCTTCTCAGTGGACTGCCGCCTTGCCTTCTACTTCACTGGGCGCATGTTTGGGCACACATTGAGATGGTGTTCAATCACATCCCTTGGGACCCCTGCCAGCTGATCAAGCTCCCACGCAAACACCTCCTTGTTAGCACGTAGGAACCTGACCAAGGCCTCCTCCTACGTAGGCTCGAGGTTGGCGCCTATGGTGAAGGCGGCGCCAACAGATCCATCTTCATCGACTGGTACCTGCTTGGTCTCCGCCTTGTCTTGGCTGAATAGTTGTTTCTTCTTAGCTGGCGCAGCCCCCTTGGGCTCGAGGACATCTATGTTGGCGGGCTACACCACCACGGCCGTCTTGAAGGCAAGCTTGAGCGCCTGCAGCGCATCCTCGGTGTCTCCAGACACGATGAGGACGCCGTTGCTCCCGGGCATCTTCATGAGGTTGTACGCCGGGTGGGTCACTGCCATGAACTGGGCCAAGGCTGGATAGCCGAGGATGGCGTTGTACGGGAGGCTGATGGGGGCGATGTCGAAGTCGATCAGCTCCGTGCGGAAGTTGTCGTGAGTGACAAAGGTCACTGGGAGGCGGATCTGCCCCAAGGAGCTGGTGGAACCACCTCCTACGCCCGAGAAGGGCCTGCTGGGCTGAAGCCGTTCTAGCGGCACGTGGAGGAGGCTGAAGGCCTCCACCGAGAGCATGTTAACGCTGGCACCACCATCGATGAGGGTCTTGGTGACGGCCACTTGGCAGATGGTGGGGGTGCATAGCATCGGGAGCGCGCCCGAACAGGCGGGGTTGGAGGGGTGATCATCCGAGCTAAAGGTCAGATCGGCCTTGGGTGCCACCTAGCCCGGGGGGCATCTCGGCGCTTGAGGGCAGCTGATCTGGCAGGTGAACGGCTTGACGTGGTGGCTCGAAGGTTGTGCCTATGATCTGCCCAGGATGGCCGCGATAACTCGGGTGCCGGCACGGCGTGATGGGCAAGGAAAAGGTCGCACAACTCCTCCCAGGAGGCTACAGAAGGCACTGATAGGTGGAGCAGCCACATGCGCGAGACGCCGGTGAGAGCCATGGGCAGCCAGTTCGCCATGACCTTGTCATCGCCCTCGGCCTTGAGGACGGCTTCTTCATACGCTAGCAGGAAGGCCTGCGAGTCGGCCATGCCGTCGTAGCACGGTGGCATGTTTGGCTTGAACTTGCGCGGCCACTACACCTGTCGCAAGGCGGGGACCAGGGCTCGGAGCCCCTGGTCTCTGCGCCAGCGCCGAAGGCTGGAGGGGGCGGTGCGCTGGCCGCCATGAGGGCAGAGCACGGTGTCGGTGGGGAATGGGTCGACGGAAGGGAGAGCTCCAGCGCACCCCTACCTGGCGCGCCAAATGTCAGATTTCGGGTTCCGGCAGACCCTTGAGGTTTGAACTTTGGGGTGCGCGTCAAGATCTCTCCCCTACCAACTCACGTCTCGAAGCCTCGCAAGGAATCTAAGCTAGGAAGAAGATCACACAAGGGACACGAGATTTATACTAGTTCGGGCCACCATTGTGGTGTAATACCCTACTCTAGTTTGTGGTGTGGTGGATTGCCTCAGGGGCTGATGATGAACAGTACAAAGGAAGAACAGCCTCGCGAGGGGTGTTCTTGAGCTGGTGCAATGAACTGCTTGGGTGAGTTCAGTCGCCTCTTGGATGCCTATCTGATCTCTAGATGCCCTCCTACTGTGGAGGCTAGCCCTATTTATAGAGGGAGGCCCTGGGCCTCTTCCCAAATAATGAGTGGGAAGGGCGCCAACAATTGGCCATTTTGAAGGGGAACATCTAATACACTTATCCTGACTAAAGTTGGTCTTCGACTACCAAAGACTCTGACGGCGACGCCGTCCTGGGCTCCACGGTGACCTCCATCCTCCCGTTCCGCTGGTCTTGGTCTCGTTGCACCGAAATGGTAACCTTTGCCTGGTGCCTTGGACTATGCTTGCCCCCTTTGCACCGAAGGGGAAATAAGGACACTACACAGGCCGGCGCCCGCCTGGTCTTCGATCATCATGGCTTGCGTCACGAGCACCTCGCGAGGTACCCCGCCTTGATCTCTCTGCCTCCTCGTGAGCCCGCCTGATGAGGCTGCTCCTGAGGAACCTTCCTGTCGTCCGCCCCGCGAGGCTTGGCCCCTCGTGAGGGTCTTGAGCTTGAGCTGATGAAGCTGGCTGCACTGGGCCTCCGCTTGAGCCACGCCGCAGGCAATAGGCAGGCAAGTCTAAGGACCCCCGTTCCCAGAACGCCGACAGCGCCGCCTCCTCCAAGATGGCGTCGCTGCTTCCGTCCTCGACCTTCGCCCGCTCGACCGCGTCGACCCATGGCGGGGTGTCATCCCCAATCAGCACGACCTCCCGGTCGAGGTCCACCACCTCCGCGTGGCCGTCCTGGCCGCGCTCCCCTCTGATGGCGGCATGAAGACCGTCACCGCCGGCTCCATGCCTGCCGGCATCTCGGGCCATGTCGGCTCCTCGTCGGCCCACACCCACATCATGGCTGCTCTGGCCCAAGCCCGCGCCGACGCAGCCTCCAGCTCCGCCTCGGCCTGTTCCGGTCCGGCCAGGCCAAGCCCTCAGCGTTGTCCGGGTCCAATCCAAGGTCCGGATCGGCCACCTCCTCACCCCGCTCGATGATGCTGGACCGGGTTTTTCGGAACACAGCACCACTGAGGGACATGGCCTCCGACACCGCCAGCGCTAGCCATACCGGCGACCTGAAGCACAACAAAGTAAAAAAGCAAGAACAAAGAGAAGCCGCTCGGCGGCTCGACAAAATACAGTAGAAGAAAGCTTACCCGGATATCACCGGAGCAGGTGGCCTTTCTGGCGCCGCCTGCGGACCGAGCCGCCTCTTCTTGGCGGGCGGCTTCATGCCGGCCGCCAGATCCACCGTGCGCTTCGCGGTGGGATTCCGGGGTGTGACGTCCCCCTTCCCATGCGGCCGGCTAGCCGCTGCCGCCCCGCAAGAAGACCCGATCGCAGCCACGTCACCGCCTCCTCCGCTCACCACCACTAGATCGACGGTTTTCACCAACACATCCACTGTCGGCCGGCACCTCAACAAGTCAAACGCAAAAACTTACCCGCATGGTGCCCCGCGCCAATGTCGGCGTCATCCACCTCCGGCTCCTCGAGCTGCGCCATCGCCTCCTCTGAGCCGGCCCGCGCCACCTGTGTCGGCACCCAGTCATATGGATGCCGAATGGCATTCAGTAGAACCTCCCTCGTCGCATCAAGGCGGATGAGAAGATGGGCAGCAGAAAAATACGAAGACCAAGGACTCACCAGTGGTGTTGGGCGCGCTTGGCTGTATGTAGGCTTCCGAACTCCCAGTCCTCCATCAGCCTGGCCTTGGAGATGTTGTTGACCCAGCGGGGAACCTGATCCGCCCCCAAGAGCAAGTTCGACATCTTGGTGGGGTCTTGGAGGCCCACAATCAGGCCAATGATGTGGGAGCAGTGCTGCAGCGGCAGCACCTGGCGCGCAATGAAGGCGACGATGAGATCCGTGCCGCTGAGCCCCTCCTGCTCCTTCATCTCCACCACCCGCTGGCACAGGTTGAGCACCTCCTGCGATGGGTGCCTGGGAAGTAGGTCCAGTTCCGCTTCTCCTGCGGTATCGCGTCGATGAAGGGTGGCAGGTTGATCCGGTCCGTGCTGAGGTTGCGGACGTAGAAGAAGTGGTTCTGCCACTTCTTGGAAGAGTCCTCCAGCGGCATCTTGGGGCACCCCCGTGCTCTCCGCGTGTCCGCTTCAAGATGACAGTGGCGCCGCAAGAAGACATCTTCCCAGCGGTCGGTCCCTGCTGCTTCAGGAAGAAGAGGTGCACCCAGAGGTCGATGGTGGGCTCGACCCCTAGATAGCCCTCACATAGGATGACGAAGCCGGAGAGTTGCAAGATGGTGTTCGCGTTGAGGTGATGCGGTTGGAGCTCGAAGAACTCCTAGAAGGTGCATAAGAAATTGCTCACGGGAAGGCCTAACCCGCGCTTGAAGTGCGTGAAGAAGACCACACGCTCGGTCCCCTCCAGCCGCAGCTCCTGCTCACCCTCCCGCAGCCGCACGGCAACGCCCGTCTCCCTCGGTAGGCGCCTGATCGCACGCAGATACTGGATGTCTGCGGCGGTGGTGGTGGAGCCCATCCATGAGCCTGACGGCAGCACCATCAGCGACGTGGGGCAGAGCAGAGAGAATGAGAAAGGATTGATGGAGAAGTCTTGCTCGAAGAGCGACGGAGCGTCGTGGCACACAGCGGTTGCAACAGCAGAGGAAGGAGGAAGAAGATGGGAAGCGCGAGCGAGAATGATCTCCGCAGCCCACCTCCCCCTGATTTATAAGCCAAGGCTCAAACGTGGGGAAGTGGGATCAATTGTGCACGCCCTGATACATCTCCAACATATTTATAATTTATGAAGTATTCTTGCCATGTTTAAAACAATTTTATATGGTTTTGGTATGATTTGCATGGAACTAACCCAGACTGACGTTGTTTTCAGAAAAAACTACCGTGGTGTTGTTTTTTGTACAGAAATGAAAGTTTTCCAAATGAGCTAAAACTTTTTGTGGAGTTTTTATGGACGAGAAGAGAACCATTGGGCCAGAGCAGCACCTGGGGGGTGCCCCGAGGGGGGCACAACCCACCAGGGCGTGCATGGGCCCCCAGGCGTGCCCCGGTGGGTTGTGCCCACCTCGGTGGCCTCCCGTACCCCTTCGCCGGCCTATAAATTCCCAAATATTCCGAAAACCCTCGGGGAGACCCTAGATCGGAAGTTCCACCATCGCAAGCCTCTGTAGCCACTGAAAACCAATTGGGACCCCGTTCTGGCACCAGGCCGGAGGGGGGTAATCATCACCAGTGGACATCTTCATCATCTTGGCGGCCACCACGATGAGGAGGGAGTAGTCCACCCTTGGGGCTGAGGGTTTGTACCAATTCTCGGTGTGAAAACCGGAAAATCTCAGGTAGGGGGTCCCGAACTGTGCGCCTAAGGCTAATGGTAACAGGAGGCGGGGGACACAATGTTTACCCAGGTCCGGACCCTCTCTATGGAGGTAATACCCTACTTCCTGCTTGATTGATCTTGATGAATATGAGTATTACAAGAGTTGATCTACCACGAGATCGTAATGGCTAAACCCTAGAAGTCTAGCCTATGAGATTATGATTGTTGTGGCTAAACCCTAGAAGTCTAAACCCTCCGGTTTATATAGACACTGGGAGGGGCTAGTGTTGTACAAAGTCGGTTATAGAGAAAGGAATCTACATATCCGAATCGCCAAGATTGCCTTCCATGCAAAGGAGAGTCCCATCCAGACACGGGACGAAGTCTTCTATCTTGTATCTTCATAGTCCAACAGTTTGGACCAAGTATACAGTCCGGCTATTCGAGGACCCTTAGTCTAGCAGTCCCTCAATAGCCCCTGAACCAGGCTTCAATGACGATGAGTCCGGCGCGCAGATTGTCTTTGGCATTGCAAGGAGGGTTCCTTCTCCGAATACTTCAAAGTAGACCTTCAAACACAAGAATCATGTCCGGCTCTACAAAACAAGTTCCACAAACAACCATAGAGAGTATAATATTTACGAGTCCAATCCGCTGACAATTTTGGTAGCACGACATTATGTCACTACCCGGCCATTATTTTGAATCGTTTTCTAGCCTGTCACTCCATGTTTTGGGGGCGGTTTTTATTGGCACGTCTTGTCAAAGCAGAGATCGCGTCCCCTTATTACGGGACTTTCATCAACACGAGTGTGGGTAACCGTTCTGTTGGCATAATTCCTAGGGAATAGGCATGTTTTAAGGCAATGGAGGGGACGCTTGATATTCGTCGCCTTTATAAAGGGGTTAAGGCATGTCCTCTTTCTTCCATGCTAGTTCTTCCATCTACCTCCCACCTCAAGTTCCAACAGTCAAGGGTCAATCCAGCCGCTTCGAGCCTCCAGCCATGCCCGAACCCAGCCTTCAAGGCCGATGGATGGCCTCTTCTGTCACAGAGGAAGATATCTCGAAGCTCAGGGAGGCAAGATACTTGACCTCGGAAATTTACCATAGGCATCCTGCTCAAGGGCAGGTTATTCCTACTCCCAGATCCAACGAGAGGGTCGTGTTTATCTCTCACTTCCTTTGGGGGATTGGGTTTGCTCTCCATCCCTTCGTTTGAGGGGTCATGTTTTATTACGGGCTAGATTTCCATGATCTAGCCCCAGACTCCTTTCTCCACATCTTGGCATTCATCACCACGTGCGAGGCCTTCCTCCGTATTTCCCCACACTTCAGCTTATGGCTTAAGACCTTTAGCGTGAAACCGAAGGTAATCAACGGGAAACAAACGCAGTGCGGAGGCGCTTCAATAAGCAAGCTCATCAATTCTTCTTGGCCGAAGGGCTCCTTCGCAGAAACTTCTGACTTATGGCAACGGGAGTGGTTTTACATCACCGAACCCTGTGGTTAAAAGCGGGCTGCCACACCTGCGTTTCGGTCTGGCCCTCCGCCACAGCTCGCATCGTGGATTAACAAGGGGCTGGATTGGGGATCTATTGATGAAGTGTGGACGCTGCAAAGCCGCATTAGGAGCCTCATTGAGAAGGACACCGGTCTCATCAATGTGATCCAAATAATGCTAGTCCGCCGGATCCTACCCTGCTAGCGACGCCCTCTCCGCATGTGGGAGTTTAATCCGGAAGGTCCACAGACTCTTCAGCACCTCTTTGGCATGATGCTCAGAGAGATGTGGAAATTGTTCTTTGGTGCATGAAAACAGTGGTCGGATACTACAGAAGACATTGGTCTTGACTGCAATCATCCAAATACTCCGGTAAGCAGCTAACTCCTGAACATAGTTTTGTCAGATGTCTCATAACAATGTACTGATAAAACTTTCCTCGGCCAAGGCTGGCTAAAGAAGGCGGAAATAATTAGGTGTTCGGCTCCACTTCCCGAAGACTCTGCCGATCTGATGTTAACAAGGATGCTGGCTCCGGCACCATATCAAGTGTCGGCGGGGGAAGATAAGGAGGAGGATGAAGAGGCCCAAGGCAGACTCCATTCTGGAGGCACACCAGGCAATTTGTCCAGGGAGATTGGAACTTCCACTTCCAAAGGTGGAAGGAAGGGCGAACTGACATCCCTTCTCCTCGTGGGAAGAAAAGGGCCGCCTTCGAAGACTCGAAGAGAGAAGCTTCTAAGCGGGGGAAGGTATCCCAGTCAGGGGGTGATGTTGACATGCAGTCACCCCTCAAAGATAAGCCCTTAGCCGAATCGTAAGTGAATTAGGGTGTTTTTAAACATGTCCCATTCTTTCGTGGTTGTAAGGGTAATATTTTAAAGACATGTTTGTAGTCCGGCACGCAACCCTCTTCAACAGTCCTCCTCTTCGGGGGATCTTCTTTCGGAGATGATGGAAGCGAAACGCCTCCACAGATCTCCCTGCCAGATAAGGTAGACGACACCGAGGTGTCGTCTCGGAGGATCTTTCCCGAACTACGAGTGGCGCAAGGGGTAGTGAAGACCGGGGCCGAAGGTAATACTTCGGCCGCCCAGGGTCCAGGGTGTGCGGCCCCTACAGGGAAAAACAAAAGTCCCGGACTATCCAATGTCCAAGGGACAACGCAACCTATTCCGGATCTGGAAGTGCCGGATACATTGATGGACATATTGCAACATGCCTCCGTCTCAGAGGAACATCGTACCTTGATGGGTACGGTGGTTGAAAGAGTTCGGTCCGTGAAAATCGGATTGAATGAAGCCTTTACGAGCCTACTAAGAGGCTTCAAGGTACGTAGTGTAACTTCAATTATATTATAAATGCAAATTGTACCTGTGTATAGATAGTAACCCCTGAGACTTTGGTTGATATCCAAAGGGAGGCGATCATAGGATCAAAATAACATGCCCAGGAAATGATCTGACTGATTGAAACACAGGTTGTTACATCTGTGGCGACTGCCCAAGCTACCGAGATAGCACATCTGAAGCAGAAAGTTGATGTGGCGGATGATGACATCACGCTTATTAACAGGCGGCTCGACAAGGCGTAGGGTTATGTCTTTGGGGCATTCAGTACCTGCTAGTATTACAAAAATGAGCGTGATAGTGAGAATTGTATATACATAACTGCAGATAGTGTCGCCGCAGTTGAAACCCTTAGGGCGGAACTTGCCTGGGCCAAGGAGCAAGCCAAGATAAGTAATGCGGCTGTCGAAAAGGTAGCCGCCGAATTAAAAGCCAAGCAAACTGCTCGGCGTCAGTGCGAGGAGAGAATATCTACTATGGCACTTGAGCTGAAGGATGCCACTGGCTGATGCCAAGTTCTTGAGAGAGATAACAAAGCCAAAGCGGCTGATCTTGACAAGGCCTTACAAGAGGCAAAGGAAGCCTGGTCTGAGTCTAGAGCAGCTCGGGAGGAGATCCGACAAGCTGGGGAGGTCGCGGCTAGTAAGCCCTTTTTATTGCAAACTAAGTTTGGCGATCCGAAGTATGCACCTCTTAATCAACTGTGGAGTTCTCTAGACGCCTTTATGGACCTGCCGAAGAGTGATGCCAATGTGAATCAGTTTTTCCACGCACAATAAGGACATGCGATAGAAAAGCTATTTTGGTCGCAATTTGACACGCCGAAGCATCTACTGTTGAATGAACAGATGGCCCAGTGGGCCGAGCTCCACAAGATGTCCGGAACTACCATGAAGGACGTCATACCACGGCTGTGGTCAACTGAACCCATTCTGAATAGTTATTTTGGTTTGGTGCAGCAGCTTGTTAATGTGGTGCAGCGTATCGACGCTGTGAAGCGGTCAACGTGCATAGAAGGTGCACAGATGGTCCTTGCCCGTGTCAAGATGTACTGGGCAAAGATGAAGGCCACCGATATTGCAGCATAGATTCCACCCGAAGGCAAGGACCTTAACATGCAAGAACATTACTTTGAAGATTTCCTAGAGGGTGCCCGCTTGATAGAGGGTCAGTGCTCGAAAAATATTATGTTCGAGTAAAGTGTATCAAAATTGTAATCACAATATTATCATATATTTAAGGCTATGTTTTTATACTTTTTGCCCGACAAGTTTTGGTGCCTGCTGTGCGGCCGTCTTTTTTATATATACAATCTGAAAGTTTGCGGTCGTCGACTTGAGCCCCCTTGCGTATAACGCGGGGGTGTTCGGAAAAGCGCTTGATCACACTTGACCCAATGTCTTGGTCCGTTAAGGAGGTGTTAGTGCAGCGAACTAGGCAATGAGACTATAGAGCTTTAACACTTTCACTTAGCTAGAGGAGTTTGACAGTGGGGCTACTATATAGGCCCTGGTATGTCCGCGATTATTCGCATACGGTGCGTTTACATACGTGACCAAAGGACGGTCCTTCGTTTAACACAGAGGGAATCCCAAAGATTCCGATGAGTCATTGAGTGGTTGACCAGCTCTCGCCACATCATGACAGTCAGTTTGGGCTTTCTCTACTGAGGTGCTCATCCGGACGAGTCAGGACACAATCGCAGTAGTTCTCCCTTTACTACCCTATGCGATATAGTGGAACGTAAGGTAGTAAGCACCGGAGCCGGGCAACCCAACTATTGAACAAAGACATGATTTGGAGTTGATGCATATAAGGCCAAACTTGCGACGCCAAACACTCCCTACAGTTGTCTGGAATTTTCAATATACACCGGACTGAATCCAGTCCCTGGTGATAGACCCTGGTATCAAGGCACGTATGGCAATCCGACGTGGGGGAAAGAGCGCAGGTGGTGAGAGCATAAATCTGAGAACACAATACGAATCGGGCTGCTTCTATAACATCCACTTTAGTACGGCGAGCCGTATGTTTATAGATAATGCCGATATCTTTCTTGGACATTTTACATGCCAGGAAAGTATAAAACAACAAGAGATTAAAAAGGTTTACAGAGGGTCTTAATAGAAAAAGAAACCTTAATACAGGGCCCTGCTGCACGTCTGCGCCTTTGTCTCTGTTGTGAAGTGTCCTTGAAGGGTATAGTATGATGGCCATCTGTAAAAAAGGAAGAAACCTGTTAAAAGAATCTGGTGTGGCCGTAAGTAAAGCTGGTTTGTTTTCATGAACCGAGAAATATAGCTTCTGGAGTCCGAATAGGGTCGAGCCGAACTATTGACTTTTTGCGTGCAGTGTGCCCCCGTCGCCACCAAAGGGGTTTTGAGTGTATATTATGTATATGTGGCATGTGTGCTGTCTCCTTATGGGGCGGTCGATGGGGGCGTAGCTGCTAATCGAGCTCAGGTTTATCTGAGCTGCCGCACTGAGGTGTGCGCTGGACACGTTTAGCTGTGTCCGCGGTCTTGAAGACCGATGAGTTGTTTGGCTTGAATATGTCGTTTCATGCTTCGAGTGCTAGAGTTGCCGTGCATTATTTTGTACGAAGAGAGTGCTCCGTATTTCCGCTAACCGTGATGACGCCACGTGGTCCAGGCATTTTGAGTTTTAGATAAGCATAATGTGGGACTGCATTAAAACGGGCGAAGGCCGTTCTTCCAAGTAGTGCATGATATCCACTTCGGAACGGAGCAATGTCAAAGATTAGTTCTTCGCTTTGAAAGTTGTCGGGGGAGCCGAATACAACATCCAATGTTAGAGAGCCCGTGCAGCGGGCTTCCACGCCCGGTATAACTCCTTTAAAGGTAGTGCTGCTTGGCTTGATTCTTGACGGGTCTATCCCCATCTTGCAGACAGTGTCATGATATGCCAGATTGAGACTGTTGCCGCCGTCCATGAGGACTCGAGTGAGGTGGTATCCGTCGATTATTGGGTCGAGCACTAGGGCAGTCGACCCCCCGTGACGGATACTAGTCGGATGATCCCTGCGATCAAAGGTGATCGGACAGGCCTACCATGGGTTGAACTTGGGGCGACGAGCTCGACAGCATAGATGTCTCGGAGTGCGCGTTTGTGCTCCCTCTTTGGGATGTGAGTGACATAGATCATGTTCACCGTTTTGATCTCGGGTGGAAATTTCTTCTGTCCCCCCATGATAGGCATGCGAGGTTCATCCTCTCCTTCGCTCTGAGGTCCCTTCCCTTTGTGTTCGGCGTTGAGTTTGCCGGCCTGCTTGAAGACCCAACATTCTCTGTTGGTGTGATTGGCTGGTTTGTCGGGAGTGCCGTGGATCTGGCAGGGCCTGTCTAGGATTTTATCCAGGTTGAATGGACTGTCTTTGTTGCCTTTCAATGGCTTCTTTCGTTGACCGGGTCTGGAGCCCCTGAATCTGGCGTTTACCGTTGTATTTTCTGGGATTTCTTCATTGTTCCGACATTTGTTTTTGTTGCGTCGTGGTTTTCCATTGCCATCCCTGACTTCGGATGTGCCGGGGTCATATGTGCTGCTATGGGCTAACCAGCTGTCATCGCCCGCGGAAAAGCGGGTCATTAGTGTTGTTAACGCTGCCATTGTTCTTGGCTTTTCCTGGCCAAGGTGCCTGGCTAGCCATTCGTCCCGGACACTATGTTTGAAGGCCGCTAAGGCTTTGGCGTCTGTCAGTCGACGATTTGGTTCTTCTTAGTGAGAAACCGGTTCCAAACCTTTCATGCTGATTCTCCAAGTTGTTGGATTATGTGACTTAGATCGTCTGCATCAGGGGGCCAGACATAGGTCCTTTGGAAATTGGCCCGAAAAGCGTCCTCAAGTTCTTCCCAGCTTTCGATGGAATTTTCAGGGAGGCTTTTTAGCCAGTGCCGAGCTGGTCCTTTGAGCTTGAGGGGTAAATATTTGATGGCATGGAGATCATCTCCGCGAGCCATGTGGATGTGAAGAATAAAGTCTTCTATCCAAACCGCAGGGTCTGTAGTTCCATCATATGCCTCGATGTTCACGGGTTTGAACCCTTCTGGAAATCATGTTCCAGCACCTCATCGGTGAAGCACAGGGGGTGTGCGGCACCCCTTTATGTGGCTGTGTCGTGGATTGGGTCCAATGGTTGTAATGTTCGGTATTGGTTCCGAGCTGGTAAATGGTTGGCATAGTTCATTAGATAATCATGATCCCGTGTAGGAGCACGTTTCCTGGATCCATAGATGGACCTGATTTTGCCAGCTTTTTTGTCTAGGTCTTCACGTAGATCGTGTTTCTGGTCCTGGGCCGCAACCTTCCTTCCTTTATGGGGAGGGGGTGTGGGCTTGTGTACGGCATTGCTAGCCGCTCTGTCTCGACCGCGAGGTGGTCGGTCCGGCCTATCGGCCATATTATTTTTCGGCGGGATAGGCACAATAGCCTCATCGTCGAATTCGGGAAGCAGCTTACGTTTAGGATATCTCTTTGTTTGGCGATTACCGCCATATTTTTCCTCAGCGTGTAGCACTTCATTCCATCTGTCATTGAGCGTATCATGTGCCGCTTTAAGCTGCTGCTTCTGCTTCTTCAGGCTCCTTGCAGTGGCGATAAGCCTTTGATGGAGGTGTTCTTGTTCTAATGGTTCTTCTGGGATGACGAAATCGTCGTCGCCCAGGCTGATCTCTTATTCAGAGACGGGTTGATAATTGCTATCTTCGGCATTGCTGTGGTAAGTCAACATCTCCGGACTGTGTTCACCGTCCTCTCGCACGCCCTGCTCCAGCACTGGGTCTGCGGGGTCCTCATCTTGGTTCAGATTATCAATGCCGTCCGTTACAAGGTTGTTGTTTTTCCTTTTGCCGGATCGAGGTCGGTGCTTCTGACGCCGGTGCTTGGGAGGTTCATCGATAGGCATGTTGTTATCGCCGTCAGCCTCCTTCTCCTTAGGTGTGTCCACCATGTATATATCATACAAGGATGTAGCTGTCCACTGCCCTAAGGGTGGTGGTTTTTGTGCCTGCTCCTCTCCGGCATCGTCGTCCATACCGTCGATGTCCTCGGAGCTGTAATCGAGCGTGTCGGTTAAGTTCTCGACAGTGGCAATGAAGTGTGTGGTGGGTGGGAAACGAACTTCTTCGTCGTCCGCTTCCCATTTGAGCCGGACATAGTTCAACCGAGAGTGCCCTGACAAGGAGAGGGACTTCAATGAGTGTAACACATCACAAAAAGGCGAGTGCTGGAAGATGTCCGCGGAGCTGAACTCCAAGACCGGTGCCCAATTAGGTTCGATGGACGCGGATGCACGCTATCCGGAACCCATGGCCGGAGACGAGTCCGTGGTTCCGGTGACACAAGCCCAGCTTGATGTTGGGTCTGTGTGCGGCTCGAGCGTCGCCGAGTCTGCGGCCTTTGTGGCGGGGTTGAGCTTCCTGTCTTCAAATGACGCGGTCCGCTCCGGCTCTAGGGCCAGGGCGGTCACAGGTGCTATCTCCTGCGCATGGCCAAATGACAGATCTAGGTCATGTTCATCGTGGTGGCCGGGGACAGCTGATACGTCTCCAACGTATCTACTTTTCCAAACACTTTTGCCCTTGTTTTGGACTCTAACTTGCATGATTTGAATGAAACTAACCCGGACTGATGTTGTTTTCAGCAGAACTGCCATGGTGTTATTTATTGTGCAGAAAACAAAAGTTCTCGGAATGACCTAAAAATCCACGGATAACTTTTGGAAAATATAAAAAATATTGGTGAAAGAATCAAGGCCAGGGGGCCTACACCCTGTCCACAAGGGTGGGGGCGCCTCCCCTCCCCTGGGCACACCCCCCTATCTCGTGGGCCCCCGAATGCTCCACCGACCTCAACTCCAACTCTATATATTTCGTTTCGCGGAGAAAAAAAATCAAAGAGAAAGTTTCATCACGTTTTACGATACGGAGCCGCCGCCAATCCCTAATATCTCTCGGGAGGGCTGATCTGGAGTCCGTTCGGGGCTCCAGAGATGGGGATTCGTCGCCGTCGTCATCATCAACCATCCTCCATCACCAATTTCATGATGCTCACTACCGTGCATGAGTAAGTCCATCGTAGGCTTGCTGGAAGGTGATGGGTTGGATGAGATTTACCATGTAATCAAGTTAGTTTTGTTAGGGTTTGATCCCTAGTATCCACTATGTTTTGAGATTGATGTTGCTATGACTTTGCTATGCTTAATGCTTGTCACTAGGGCCCGAGTGCCATGATTTCAGATCTGAACCTATTATGTTTTCATGAATATATGTGAGTTCTTGATCCTATCTTGCAAGTCTATAGTCACCTATTATGTGTTATGATTCGACAACCCCGAAGTGACAATAATCGGGATACTTCTTGGTGATGATCGTAGTTTGAGGAGTTCATGTATTCACTATGTGTTAATGCTTTGGTCCGGTTCTCTATTAAAAAGAAGCCTTAATATCCCTTAGTTTCCACTAGGACCCCGCTGCCACGGGAGGGTAGGACAAAAGATGTCATGCAAGTTCTTTTCCATAAGCACGTATGACTATATTCAGAATACATGCCTACATTACATTGATGAATTGGAGCTAGTTCTATGTTACCCTATGTTATAACTATTACATGAGGAATCACATCCGACATAATTATCCATCACTGGTCCAATGCCTACGAGCTTTCACATATTGTGCTTTGCTTATTTACTTTTCTGTTGCTACTGTTACAATTGCGACAAAACTGCTATCATTACTTTTATCACTGTTACCATTATCCAGGTGTGGTTGAATTGACAACTCAACTGCTAATACTTGAGAATATTCTTTGGCTCCCCTTGTGTCGAATCAATAAATTTTGGTTGAATACTCTACCCTCGAAAACTATTGCGATCCCCTATATTTGTGGGTTATCAACAGCTGTCATGGGATCAAACCCATCGAAGATCAAGTCTCCACAGATATCAGCCACAAAATTTAGGCTTCCAAATCTGACCTGATGACCAGGGGCGTAGCTATCGATCTGCTCTAGATGGCCAAGCGAGTTGGCCTGCAGTGTGAAGCCACCGAATACGAAGATCTGTCTAGGGAGGAAGATTTCCCCTTGGACTACATTTTTGTAGATGATTGATGGAGCCATCAAGCCTTCTGGTGACGACGCGGCGGAACTCTCAATGAAAGCACCAATGTCGGTGTCAAAATCGGCGGATCTCAGGTAGGGGTCCCGAACTGTGCGCCTAAGGCTAATGGTAAGAGGAGGCGGGGGACACAATGTTTACCCAGGTTCGGGCCCACTCTATGAGGGTAATACCCTACTTCCTGCTTGATTAATCTTGATGAATATGAGTATTACAAGAGTTGATCTACCACGAGATCGTAATGGCTAAACCCTAGAAGTCAAGCCTATGAGATTATGATTGTTGTGGCTAAACCCTAGAAGTCTAAACCCTCCGGTTTATATAGACACCAGGAGGGGCTAGGGTTGTACAAAGTCGGTTACAGAGAAAGGAATCTACATATCCGAATCACCAAGCTTGCCTTCCATGCAAGAGGAGAGTACCATCCAGACACGGGACGAAGTCTTCTATCTTGTATCTTCATAGTCCCATAGTCCGGACCAAGTATACAATCCGGCTGTCTGAGGAACCCTTAGTCCAGGACTCCGTCACCAATAGCTGTGTGTTTAATCTCTCTCGTGCGTGATCTTGAGATGTCACGATCTTGATGTATCATGGGCTTTATTAACATAGATAGATCATATGATGTTTCTCCCCTCTCTATACTTGTTGTGATGAATTGAGTCTTTACCCTTTGAAGCTTTGTCTTGTCGGATTGAATGTTCAGATCTGAGAACACACGATATATGTCTTGCATATGAACACCCATGGTGACAATGGGGTATTATTTTGATTCACTTGATATATGTTGACTCAACTTGCAGATTCCCGAGGTGACTTTGGGCTTATCTATGCATAGGGTTTGACGCACGTTTTTATTAACTTTTCTCCAATAGAAACTTTGGGGTCTCCTTGTAGTTCTTTGTGTGGATTGAGTATTATGAATCTGAAATTGTTTGATACATATCGTATAATTAACTCATGGGTACTCGTGGTGACATTGGGGTATCTAGGTGGCATTAGAGTTGGTTGATATGCATCATATGGTGTTATTTTAGTACAAACTCTTTATTAGATCGATCGGAAAGAATAGCTTGTTGTTATTTTAGTACGAACTCTAGGATAGATTGATCGGAAAGAATAGCTTTGAGGTGGTTTCGTACCCTACAAACAATTTCTATCTTTTGTTTCTCCGCTAATAGGAAATCGGGAGTGATTCTTTATTGCACTTTGAGGGATAATCATATTATCCAACTATGTTAACATTGTTGAGAGATTGTACTAGTGAAAGTATGCACCCTAGGCCTCATTTTCCATCATTGCAATACCGTTTGTGCTCCATTTACTATTTACTACTTTGCTGTTTTTTATTGTTCGCATTACAAAATATGATATCTACTATCCATACTACACTTTTATCACCATCTCTTCGCCGAACTAGTGCACCTATACAATTTTCCATTGTATCGGGTGTGTTGGGGACACAAGAGATTTCTTGTATTTGATTACAGGGTTGCTTGAGAGAGACTATCTTCATCCTAAGCCTCCCATGGATTGATAAACCTTAGGTCATCCACTTGAGGGAAAATTGTTGTTGTCCTACAAAACTCTGCGCTTGGAGGCCCAACACGTGTCTACAGGAATAAAGTTGCGTAGTAGACATCAAGCTTTTTTCTGGTGTCGTTGTCGGGGAGGTGAGTGCATGAAGTTATATCTTTAAACTTGCAATTGAATCTTTTAGTTTCTTGTTTTATCACTAGTTTGGTTTATAAAATAAAACTACAAAAAAATGGAATTGAGGTGGTATCATATTGTTCATCTTTATCATGTCTTTCTTGAAAATGATGGAAAGGAAAATTGTGCTCAATTGATAGAAGCTGGGTTCAATAAAATCTTTGGCATAAATGATGAGCATGATTGCAATGTTGTTTGTATGAATTCTTTGAATATCCATGATGTTAATGATATGCAAAGCTACAAGCTTGGGGATGCTATATTTGATGAAGATGATATTTTTAGTACCCCAAGTTTTGATGAGAATATTTACTATGATGAAATCATGACTCCTATCTATGATGATTATGGTGATGACATGTATTCTATATTGAATAGTGATAACCATGAAACTTTTCATCGTGATTTTAATTTTCAATCCCATGATAGTTATTTTGTTGAGTTTTCTCCCACTACTATTCATGAGACTAAATTTGCTTATGTGGAGAGTAATAAAATTTCTATGCTTGTGGATCATGAAAATAATGATTTATGTGATAGCTATGTTGTTTAATTCATTCATTATGCTACTGAAAAGTATTATGATGGAGGAACTTATGCTTGTAGGTGTTGCAACAATATCAAGTTTCCTCTCTATGTGTTGAAAGTTTTGAAGTTGCACTTGTTTTGCCTTCCTATGCTAGTTGATTATTGCTCCCAAAAGTTATTTGCTCATAAAATCCCTATGCATAAGAAGTGTGTTAGACTTAAATGTGCTAGTCATATGATTCATGATGCTCTTGTTATGTTTCAATCTTTATCTTTTATGCGAGCATCATTGAACTCATCATGCCTAGCTAAAAGGCATTAAAGAAAAGCGCTTGTTCGGAGACAACCCAACACTTTTATCTACTATTTTTGTGTATTCACATGATTATGCTACTGTAGTAATCATGTTTTATTGTTTTTGTTTCAATAAAGTGCCAAGTAAAGCCTTTGGGATCATGTTGGGTGACAGTTGATTTAATCTTGCTGAACAATAGACACTTTTGCACTCACGAAAATAACTCTCATTTTTAACATAAGAGTGATTTTGGGTTGATTATTTTTGCAGAAGATTAATATACATATTTCTCACGTGTTCCTGATTTTTTCATAATTTTTGGAGTAGCAGAATTATGCTTTGAGTACAGATCACTACAGACTGTTCTGTTTTTCACAGATTCTGTTTTCAATGCATAGTTTGCTTGTTTTCTTGTTTTTATAGCTTATATTGCTCAATATAAATTATGGAAATGATATGCTACAGTAGGAATTGTGTGGAAACAATTATTAATCTTGTCTTTGACAGTACCAAACTGAAATGGTTTGCTCTTTATCATACTAACCTATCTCACGAAGTTCCGTTAAGTTTTGTGTAATTGAAGTATTTCAAGTTTTGGATGAGATGTCGATATGAGGAGAATAATGAGTGACAAGATCCTAAGGTTGGGGATGCCCAAGGCATCCCAAGGTAATATTCAAAGAATATCCAAGCAACTAAGCTTGGGGATGCCCCGGAAGGCATCCCCTCTTTCGTCTCCAACATTATTGGTAACCTCACTTGGAGCTATGTTTTCATTCGTCACATGATATGTGTTTTGCTTGGTGCATCAATTTATTTTGTTAGGATTTGCTTGATATTATTTACAATAATGTTTTGCATCTTTTATTTCAATAAAAGTGGCAATGATAGCCTTTGCCATGCTTATTTTGCAAGTATACATGTTGCTGTTTCAAAACAGAAAGTTTATCGCTGTTGCAAAAATTCGCTAGAAAATTCAGAATTTGATAAAATGCTGAAACTTTTTGCAAAATAAGCTCTGATAAATTTTATAAAGTGTGGTAATATTTTCAAGAAAATTGGAGTTAGTTAAGTATGATGAATATTCCATTCTTTACAGATTGTACTGTTTTGGCAGAATTATGTTATGTTTGCATTGTTTGCATATGTTTGCTTGTTTAGTGATTCTATTTGAGGATAGTAGTATGCAGGGGCATTTAATATGCAATGTTGAATAATAATTTTAGTAATTTGCTATAGTAGAGAATGATAAGGTTTTGCATTGATTTATACTAACTTATCTCACGAGTTCTTGTTGAGTTTTGTGTGGATGAAGTTTTTGAGATTTAGGGAAACCGTGATATAAGTGGAATTAAGGAGACACAAAAGCTCAAGGTTGGGCATCCCAAGTTAATATTCCAAGAAGTCTCAAGCATCTAAGCTTGGGGATGCCCCGGTAGGCATCCCACCTATCTTCTTCAACAATTATCGATTAGTATCGGTTGAGCCTAAGTTTTTGCTTCTTCACATGAGTTGTGCTATTCTTGGATTGTCATTTTGTTTCGTTTTTATCGTTGTTTTAATAAGATACTTAAATCTGAAAGTTTTAAATAAAAGAGAGTCCTCAAGTAGCTAACCATTTACATAACTATTCACATGATCTTCACTTATATCTTTTTGGAGTAGTTTGTCATTTACGCTTGTGCTTCACTTATATCCTATGAGTAAATTGTTGAATAAATTGAATGTAATGAAGTTGAAATTATATGTTCATATCATGCCTAGCGGTAGCTTCACATCGGGTTTACAAAGTGAAATCTTTTGAAGCTTGACAATCACACTATTGGTCATACAAGCAATTCATGAATTATTAGTAGAAGGAAGAGAACTTTCACATGCAAATACACTATCCTGGAAATCTTTTGTGATTGTGAGCCCCCATCAAAATATTATATGCCAAAATTGTTGACGTTGGACAAGGAAGACAACATAATGATTTATTTTTGCTCATATTCACATAGAAGTTATATTGTCATAGATCCTTCAACATGTTGTGCTTGCCCCCCATCTTCGCTACCCAAAAATTCCGCACCAAGTAGAGGTACTACTTGTGCATCCAAAAACTCTTAAACCCAAATCTTATTTTGAAGAGTCCACCATGCCTACCTAAGTATTGAGTAAGATCCTTCAAGTAAGTTGTCATCGGTGCAATAAGGCCATACAAATTGCTTCTAAAAGTGTTAGATCATTTAGTGTAAGAGAAAATTGAGTGTTGTACGAACTTGTGATGGTAAAGAATAAAAGCGACAGACTACATAATAAAGGTTGCTATCATAAGGGGCAATATAACATGACGTTCTTTTGCACTAGGGGGGTGAGCATACAAACAAATAAGCGCATGGCAACCTCTACTTCCCTCTGTGAAGGGCCTATCTTTTACTTTTCAGTATTTACTTTTGTGCAAAAAGTCAAAGTTTTTCTCTCTATTCCTTTTTATTTTTCTCTTTTTGGCAAGCATCATGTAGTGAGGAAAGATCTAGGCACATATATCCAGTTGGATATGGGTAGCAGGAGTTATTATTGTTGACATCACCCTTGAGGTGAACATGTTGGGAGGCGAAATGATAAGCCCCTATCTTTCAATGTGTCCGGTTGAAACCATTTTTGCTCATGTGTACGCGGTGAGTGTTAGCAATCATAGAATACTATATGATGGTTGAGTATGTGGAGCTCCTACTTAGACTCTGCTGAATAAGTTGAATTGCAATTGCTTGGTGACTGAGAACATAGGTTGTTGAGTTTCAAGAGAATTCATCGTTTGAACCTTAACATGTGAATTGGTTGCTACTTTAACATGAGAAGTTTTATAAGAAAGAATTACTGTTACGATGCTAAGAAAAGTGACTGAAATTATCATTGATCAAACTTGTGCACTTTGCTAGCATTCACACTTCATAAATTATTTCTTTTATCATTTGCCTACTCGAGGACGAGTAGGAATTAAGCTTGGGAATACTGATACGTCTCCAACGTATCTATAATTTATAAAGTATTCATGCCATGTTTACAATAATTTTATATGGTTTTGGTATGATTTGCATGGAACTAACCCGGACTGATGCTGTTTTTAGCAGAACTACCATGGTGTTGTTTTTTGTGCAGAAATGAAAGTTCTCCAAATGAGCTGAAACTTTTTGTGGATTTTTTATGGACCAGAAGAGAACCATTGGGCAAGAGCAGCACCTGGGGGTTCCCTGAGGGGGGCACAACCCACCAGGGCGCACCTAGGCCCCCAGGCGCGCCCCGATGGGTTGTGCCCACCTTGGTGGCCTCCCGTACCGCTCCTTCACCCTATAAATTCCCAAATATTCTAAAAACCCTCGGGGAGACCCTAGATCGGAAGTTCCACCAATGCAAGACTCTGTAGCCACCAAAAACCAATCGACACCCCGTTTCGGCACCTTGTCGGAGGGGGGAGTCATCACCTGTGGCCATCTTCATCATCCCAGCGGCCACCACGATGAGGAGGGAGTAGTCCACCCTCGGGCCTGAGAGTTTACCAGTAGTTATGTGTTTAATCTCTCTCGCGCACGATCTTGAGATGTCACATTCTTTATGTATCATGGCTTTGTTTACATAGATGGATCATATGATGTTTCTCCCCTCTCTATACTTGTTGTGATGAATTGAGTCTTTACCCTTTGAAGTTTTGTCTTGTCGGATTGAATGTTCAGATCTAAGAACACATGATATATGTCTTGCATATGAATACCCATGGTGAAAATGGGGTATTATTTTGATTAACTTGATATATGTTATGGCACTCAAGTTGCGGATTCCCGAGGTGACTTTGGGGTAATCTATGAATAGGGGTTGATGCATGTTTTTATTAACTTTTCTCCAATAGAAACTTTGGGGTCTCCTTGTAGTTCTTTGTGTGGATTGAGTATTATGAATCTGAAATTGTTTGATACATATTGTATATTAACTCATGGGTACTCACGGTAACATTAGGGTATCTAGGTAACATTAGAGTTGGTTGATATGCATCATATGGTGTTATTTTAGTATGAACTCTTGATTAGATCGATTGGAAAGAATAGCTTGCTGTTATTTTAGTACGAACTCTAGGATAGATTGATCGAAAGGAATAGCTTTGAGGTGGTTTCGTACCCTACAAACAATTTCTATCTTTTGTTCTCCACTAATAGGAACTCGGGAGTGATTCTTTATTGCACTTTGAGGGATAATCATATGATCCAACTATGTTAGCATTGTTGAGAGATTGCACTAGTGAAAGTATGCACCCTAGGCCTCATTTTCCATCATTGCAATACCGTTTGTGCTCCGTTTACTATTTACTATCTTGCTGTTTTTTAGTGTTCTCATTACAAATTCTCATATCTACTATCCATACTACACTTTTATCACCATCTCTTCACTGAACTAGTGCATCTATATAATTTGCCATTGTATTGTATGTGTTGGGGACACAAGAGATTTCTTGTATTTGATTGCAAGGTTGCTTGAGAGAGACTATCTTCATCCTATGCCTCCCACGGATTGATAAACATTAGGTCATCCACTTGAGGGAAAATTGCTGCTGTCCTACAAAACTCTGCGCTTGGAGGCCCAATACGTGTCTACAAGAATAAAGTTGTGTAGTAGACATCACGCCCCTCCCACTTCCCCGCAATAAGTGCAGACGTACCGCATGCATTAACTGCCTCGAGAATGGCAACCGACTCGCGGATGCCACAATAAATCCGTGCGCATGGGCCAAGGGTGCAAAGTGGCGGCCCCGGCTCGTCGCCCCGTCCCGTCACGTGCTTGACCTGTCAGGCCCCTTCAGCTTCCGAGCGCCATGTGGCGCCTGCGCGCTGCCCAAAGGATTGCTTCAAGATTCGGCGGACTCCTCAGTTCCCGCCCATGCCAGAATGCCGCGATCCCGCTTCCGGAAGCCGGCACACAGTGGGTGTTGCTAGACCCGGAGGCCGCAAGCTTCATCAACAAGTGAAAGGATTGATATAGTTGACTAGAGGGGGGGGTGAATAGGCAACTAACAATTTTTAGCTTTTCTTTACCAAATTAAACTTTGCATCAAAGTAGGTTGTCTAAATATGCAACTAGGCGAGCAGCCTATATGATGCAACAACGATAAGCACACAAGCAAGTAAGGGATATAACACAATATAGGTTGCACAAGTAAAGGAAAGAAATAACCAAAAGGGGAACCGGTGGAGACGAGGATGTGTTACCGAAGTTCCTTCCTTTTGAGGGGAAGTACGTCTCCGTTGGAGCGGTGTGGAGGCACAATGCTCCCCAAGAAGCCACTAGGGCCACTGTATTCTCCTCACGCCCTCACACAATGCGAGATGTTGTGATTCCACTATTGGTGCCCTTGGAGGCGGTGACCGAACCTTTACAAACAAGGTTGGGGCAATCTCTACAACTTAATTGTAGTCTCCCAACGACACCACGAAGCTTCACCACAATGAAATATGGCTCCACGGTGACCTCAACCGTCTAGGGCACTCAAACACCCAAGAGTAACAAGATCCGCAAGGGATTAGTGAGGGGAATCAAATTTCTCTTGGTGGAAGTGTAGATCGGGGCCTTCTCAACCAATCCCTAAAGAATCAACAAGTTTGATTAGCTAGGGAGAGAGATCGGGCGAAAATGGAGCTTAGAGCATCAATGGAGCTTGGGGGAAGAGGTAAGTCAACTTTGGAGAAGAAGACCTCCTTTTATAGAGGGGGTAACAATCCAACCGTTACCCCCCCTAAACAGCCCCGCAGAGGGCGGTACTACCGCTCCCCCTCGCGGTACTGCCGCGTAGACTGGGAGGGCTAGAATATGAGCAGGAATTGAACCCAGGGCGGTACTAGCCGCGGTGGTAGGGTGGTACTACCGCTTCTACTGCCGCCACTTAGTGCCGCACAATCCGACATGAGAGGCGACCCCCTCGAGTCGAGGCGGTAGGAGACTGGTACCGTAGAGGTACTATGGCTAAGGACCCCCAGGCGGTACTACTGCTACAGAGTGGTACTGTCGCCTGTGGCTCTTGAGCGGTACTACCGCTGGGGTCCGCGGTACTACCGCTGGGACCAAAACATACTCACACGAGAGAAAAAGGAACCTCCATCGAAGCAGGAGGGCTCTGTGGGTGCGAAGAGGATGTGTACTTGTTGATTCCACCCTAGCCTTACCAATGCGGACCCCCTCTTGATTGTACGGTGACTCCTATGAAACAAGTCCACCAAAACTGAAACAAAAGAGCTACACCATCTTCGATTAAAACTCCAAGGGGAAGGAATCGTCTCGTGCTAAAGGATGAATCTCTGAAATGCTCAAAGCATGCGATTAGTCCGCAAACGCGTTGTCATCAATCACCAAAACTACATAGAGAGAGATATGCCTTAACAATCTCCCCCTTTTTGGTGGATTGATGACAACCAGGGATTTGCACAAAGATAGGACATGAAAGTAAAAAAGAAACCCAGAACTACAAAATATAGACGGGCTCCCCCTGAATGTGTGCACCTAATTAGTGGTGCCTTTGGAATGCAAGGCACACACATTAGGATCAACACTCCCCATATATTTTATAGTCCAACAACTTAGGCAACAAGTAAAGATACATATAGCTTGAATGCATAAGGGTACGTGTGAGCAAGGTATATGACCGGATAAGCATGCAGCTCACAAATTACGAAAGTACTTGATAGACATAGATAATAAAGGATAAGGTAGCATATGTCTCACACCATATGAACTGGAACTAGGTCTCACAGGCACAAACCAAAACAAAGCAAATGACGAGAAAAGAGTTTGCGAGAAAGACACAACGAACAAGCCACAAACACACACTCGCAACTCGGCAATGACACAAATCCCCTAGACTCTCTCCCCCTTTGGCATCGAGACACCAAAAAGGCAAAGAGTGGTGCTATGGCTCCAGGTGATAGCAAGCTGAGGATCTCGAGCATCACATCCTAGTGGGATCGTCTGCACCGCCATCATTGGTAGGAAACTACTCAGTGTCTGAATCAGTGCACGGGCAGTGCTGCTGAACCCACTCCTCCTCATCGGTGATCCTTCCCTCAGATCCGCTGGCAACTATTGCACCCAAGTGACGCATGAGCTCCTTGTGACGGCTATGGGCCTTCTTCTCAGAAACATGAGACATGTACTGACCATGAGACTCCATGCATAAGAGTTTCTTCATCTTGTGCTTAATCTTCTTTGCCCAAGAGGGTTCCACTCCAGAGGGCTCATAATCCTCATCATCATCGGCCTTAGCCTTGCCCTTGGTCTCCATGTCAGTAGCTTCAGATGGAAATCCAGACCTAGGAGCCGGGGTGCCCCAGTTCTCCTTCTTCCTTGGACGCTTGATCTCATGAGAGACCAACTCTCCAGTCTCCAGGACAACTCTAGGATAGACACGTGCCCAGGCCTTCTCAATAAGCAACATGATAAACGGACCATAGATCGGGCACTTGTGCTTAGAGACGGCTGAGACAAGTTCAGACCACATGACATGGGAAATGTCCAGGGACTCTCTAGTGTTTTCTTCCTTCTCATGCTGGCAGAAGAGAAGCATGTCCACGAGAAAGGAGTGGACCATATCCAGGTTCCCAATACGAGGGAAGAGAGTCTCTTGGAAGACGCAATGAAGGATGTCCAGAAAGGCAAGCAACTCATAGGTCTCCTTCTTAGTCACGGGGTGAATCTTCAAAGTACAGTAGGGCTAGAGAGCTTGCTTGTGAGTGGAGGTTGCATTGCAGTGAGGGCGGAAGCCAACTGGGGTCTCAAGCCCGTGATCTTCCACCCCAAGTAACTCCATGAAGGCCTTCCACTTGACAGAAAGTAGCTTGCCATTTGTCATCCAAGTCAGAGTCCTTTCATCATCAGTTCCAAGATGGATAGTGGCAAAAAGTTGAGCCACCAAATCTGCATCAAAGTCCTTGTTGAACTGCATGATTCTAAGAATGTTCAGCTGAGAGCACATCTGAAGGGCTTCACCAAAGTACTCAGGGTCCTTTTCCATAGCATCAGTGTCAATGGAACACACATCAACATAGAGATTCTTCTCAGCCTTGATCACATCAAATTAGATGGCAAACTGAAAACGGTTCCAGAACGGGCGGTTGACCAAAGTGGGTTCTTGGTCTTCCGCATAGGGGTTGCGGCGACGCCTTTCCCAGAATTCCTTGGCAGTCATCTCTGTCACAGCCTTGCCCCTAGGATTTGGCTTGTTTGCAGTAGACTTCTTGTGTTGAGACGGAGGTTGAGCACTAGAGGATGCACCCGCTGTCTTAGAGGTGCGGTAGCGCTTTGAAGTTGAACGCCCGGGGTTGACACGGCAGACATGCTGCTCAGGATGTTCATCACCTGGAACCAAACACAGGAGCAGAAGAAACAACACAAAAGGAAGAGCATAAGCCTCCAAACAAAACAACATGGATCAAAATGTGATAGGAAAATGATGGAATTGGGGATCCAGCGGTAGTGCCGCGAACAAGCGGCAGTACCGCCTGAGCGGTAGTACCGCTCTAGGCGGGGGAACGGCGGTTCCCTACTGCCGTGGGCAGATCCGGTACTATCAGGATGCAAAATTAGAAAATAAGCCTACCAAATATCAATCCAAAAAGTCTAGATGCCATCTCCATCCTACTCAAGCCTCGACTTAGCCAAAAATCAAGAAAAGCGATGCCTATTGCCCCTAAAGACTAGATGTGAAATCTAGGCAAAGAGAGAACGGGAACGGGGGCAATACCGGCATACATGGCAAGAGGACGCGGTGGAGATCGACTCCACCGAAGGAAATGGAGAGGGACGACACAAAGACGGTGGCCTGCCGAAGCCCTCCCGCGGCGAGACGATGCTGGAGAGACGAAGAACACGAGCGAGTGGAGTGAATGGGTATGGGGGAGAAAGATAACTCCCCCTGCCCCAACATAACCCCCCAATGCCTGCCCTATAGCGGTAGTACCGCTAGGGTGGGCGGTAGTACCGCTTGATGATCATCAGCGGTAGTACCACGCACTTCCAGTGGTAGTACCGCTCAGCCGCAAAAATGAGGACTGGACCCAAAAGGTTTAGCTCATGAAAGAGAGAGGAACCGACTTGAAACAAGAGCAAACACACAAGCAGAACACACCAAAGAGAAGACGAGAAACACTCTCCTCTCCAAGAGAGGGAGGTGGCCGAGGCCACCTATATTTGAGTCCGGAGGTATGGCGCCGCGAAGATTTTAACCTTGGGCCCATGACGAAAACTCATCTTTGAAGCACAAGTACCATCAAAAATGGCTAATGTGAAAGACTTGATCAATTTATGCATAATAGGGGGAGGGAGAGTTCGTTGAGAGAACAACACTCCCCCTATGTCCATGCCTACACCTAAACAAGATATCACGATGAGTATGGTGGGGTGTGCAAGGGTTCAAACCACATTTCTTGAATCAGTGATATTTAGCTCATGCCTTAACTCGCGAAATCTTGCTTCATCCAAGGGCTTCGTGAAAATATCTGCAAGGTTATCATGAGCATTGACATACTTGAGCTTGATCTCCCCTCGCCTAATGTGATCCCAGATAAAGTGATACCGAATCTTAATATGCTTTGTCTTGAAGTGTTGCACCGGGTTGAGAGAGATCTTTATGGCACTTTCATTGTCACACCAAAGAGGCACTTCGTCACAAGTGACACCGTAATCCTTCAAAGTTTGCCTCATCCATAGAAGTTGAGCACAACAACTACCGGCAGCCACATACTCCGCTTTGGTGGACGAGAGAGATAAACAACTTTGCTTCTTAGAAGACCAACTCACCAAAGAGCAACCAAGAAATTGGCACCCTCTGGAGGTGGGCTTCCTATCCACTTTGTCTCCCTCCCAATCTGAGTCTGAATAGCCCAAAAGATCAAAGTTGGCTCCTCTTGGGTACCATAAGCCAAAGTTTGGGGTATGAGCCAAATATTGAAAGATTCGCTTGACCGCCACAAAGTGGCTTTCCTTAGGTGCGGATTGAAACTATGCACAAATTCCCATACTAAACATGATATCCGGTCTAGATGCACAAAGGTAAAGCAAGGATCCAATCATGGAGCGATATACCTTTTGATCCACCGCTTTACCATTGGGATCAATGTCAAGTTGGCATTTTACGGGCATTGGAGTGGAGGCCAGTGATGATCCACAAGTGTAGGGGATCTATCGTAGTCCTTTAGATAAGTAAGAGTGTCGAACCCAACAAGGAGCAGAAGCAAATGACAAGCGGTTTTCAGTAAGGTATTCTCTGTAAGCACTGAAATTATCGGTAACAAATAGTTTTGTGATAAGATAATTTGTAACGGGTAACAAGCAATAAAACTAAATAAGGTGCAGCAAGGTGGCCCAATCCTTTTTGTAGCAAAGGACAAGCCTGGACAAGTTCTTATATAAAAAGCGCTCCCGAGGACACATGGGAATTATCGTCAAGCTACTTTTCATCACGCTCATATGATTCGCGTCGTTACTTTGATAATTTGATATGTGGGTGGACCGGTGCTTGGATACTGCACTTTCTTGGACAAGCATCCCACTTATGATTAACCCCTATTGCAAGCATCTGCAAATACAAAGAAGTATTAAGGTAAACCTAACCATAGCATGAAACAAGTGGATCCAAATCATCCCCCTTACGAAGCAACGCATAAACTAGGGTTTAAGCTTCTGTCACTCTAGCAACCCATCATCTACTTATTACTTCCCAATGCCTTCCTCTAGGCCCAAATAATGGTGAAGTGTCATGTAGTCAACATTCACATAACACCACTAGAGGAGAGACAACATACATCCAATCAAAATATCGAACGAATACCAAATTCACATGACTACTAATAGCAAGACATCTCCCATGTCCTCAGGAACAAACGTAACTACTCACAAAGCATATTCATGTTCATAATCAGAGGGATATTAATATGCATTAAGGATCTGAACATATGATCTTCCACCAAATAAACCAACTAGCATCAACTATAAGGAGTAATCAACACTACTAGCGACCCACAGGTACCAATCTAAGGTTTTGGTACAAAGATTGGATACAAGAGATGAACTAGGGTTTGAGAGGAGATGGTGTTGGTGAAGATGTTGATGGAGATTGACCCCCTCTCGATGAGAGGATCGTTGGTGATGACTGTTGGTGTCAAAACCGGCGGATATTGGGTAGGGGGTCCGGATCTGTGCGTCATAGGATGATGGTAACAGGAAGCAAGGGACACAATGTTTACCCAGGTTCGGGCCCTCTCGATGGAGGTAAAACCCTACTTCCTGCTTGATTAATATTGAAGATATGAGTAGTACAAGAGTAGATCTACCACGAGATCATAGAGGCTAAACCCTAAGAGCTAGCCTATGATGGTATGATTGTAATTGTGATCGGCCTTCTAAGGACCATCCTCTCCGGTTTATATAGACATTGGAGAGGGCTAGGGTTTACATGGATTCGGTTACAAGGAAGGAAACATAATATCCGGATCGCCAAGCTTGTCTTCCACGCAAAGGAGAGTCCCATCCGGACACGGGCCGAAGTCTTGAGTCTTGTATCTTCATGCTTCGATAGTCCGGATGATGTATATAGTCCAGCTGTCCGGATACCCCGCTAATCCAGGACTCCCTCTGTAGCCCCTGAACCAGGCTTCAATGACGATGAGTCCGGCGCGCAGTCTTGTCTTCGGCATTGGAAGGCGGGTTCCTTCTCCGAATACTCCAAGGTTATTTATCGAACACGTAGACCGTGTCCGGATCTGCAAGATGATCTTCTCATACCGCCGTAGAGAGAACCATACTCCAGCTGACAACTTTTAGACGACGTGATATGTTATTATAGCCAGGTCATTATTCGAACTCTTTTTCCCACAACCAAGCACTACGCGTATTGTGGGGCGGTTTCCTTGACATGTCTTGTCAAAGCAAAGATCATGTCCCCTTATCACGGGATTCTCATCAATACCGGTATGGGTAATCCAACCGCACCGCTAATCGCGGCGAGTGGGAGGTGAGCGGGTTCCACCAGGCAAGTGGGGAGGCGCAAAAAGCTCGTACTACCTCTTATAAAGAGATAAAGTCTCTTCCTCTTTACCCACACCTTCTCCTTCCGCTAACTCATTCCCCTCTGCTCGAGCCCTAACGCCCAAGCCTTCTTCTTTTTCGTCAAAGAGAGGTTTTCCAAAGATGTCTGGATCCAGAGCAGGAGGCAGATGCATGGCCTCTACCGTCCGAGAGAAGGATATCAAGAAGCTCCGGGAAGCCGGGTATCTGGCCAAGAAGATCGGCCATCGTCTCCCACCGGTGGGACAGGTCGTCCCTACTCCGAAGCCTCACGAGAGAGTCGTGTTCCTTCCCCATTTTGTCCGTGGGCTCAGGTTTCCCCTCCTCCCGTTTGTCCGTGGAGTCATGTATTATTACGGGATTGATTTTCATGATCTTTGCCCCAACTCCTTCCTCAATATCTCGATGTTCATCGTCGTGTGCGAGGCCTTTCTCCGAATTCCGCCTCACTTCAGCCTATGGCTGAAGATTTTCAATGTGAAGCCCAAGGTGGTAGGCGAACATGCCGAGTGTGGTGGTGCCATGGTGAGCAAGATGCCCATGGTCATTTGGCCGAAGGGCACTTTCAACGACTCCATCAAGGAGTGGCAGCAGCAGTGGTTTTATATCACCGAACCACGCGGCAAAAAGTGGGCTGCAGCTCCTGAGTTCAGATCCGGAGCTCCACTGCGGCTCACGTCTTGGTCCAAGAAGGGCCTGAACTGGTCTTCGTCCGATGAGCTATCACTGCTCCAGACGCGCGTTCAAAGCGCGGTCGACAAGGACATCAAACTCGCTGACGTAGTCCAGGTGATGCTAGTTCGCCTGGTTCTACCTTGTTAGCGTCGAGCCTGCACTTTGTGGGAGTTCGACCCGACCGAGCAACAAACCCTTCAGGAGCTCTATGACTCCTCCCACGAGGATATTTGGAAGGTGCTCTTAAAGTCCGGCAAATCATGGCCGAACTCCGCCGAGGATCGAGGGTATCAATTGTCCCATTCTCCAAGCCCAGTAAGTTACAGTTACGCCCTATCCGTCCATGCTTTAGTTGGTATGCCATGAAGGAGATATTTTAATTGTGTTTCATCGAGACCTCAGGGATGGATTAAGAAGGTGGAGCGGATGCATTGTACGGACCCACTGCCGGAACAACCAGCCGGACCTCATCTAACGGAGATGCTGGTCCCCACGCCTTACGAGGCGCCAAAGAAGGAGGACTCCAAGAAGGTCAGGAAGACCCGGAGTGGCCTCCGTCGCCGCGAGACTTCGGACGCCAAATCTGAAGACTCCGACGACGCTCCTTCTACCGAAGACGAAGAGGAGGAAGCAGAGGAGGACGAGCCTCACTCTGTAGGTGGGAAGAAGCGTGCGGCTTCCCCGTCCCTGGAGGCCGAATCGCCCAAGAGGGGGAGAGGTTCCCGTCCAGAGGTGTCCCCCCCGACTGCCGACAGTGGCACGGAGTGGGATCCCAGAGCCCAGCCGCTGGAAAAATCGTAAGTAACCGAATCCCTAATGTGCCTATGCATTCAGGGTCGTCTGAGTATAGTAGTTTTAACTATCGTCATATCGCGTACAGCCCGGCGAGAGCTCCTGTCGGACAGTCATCATCGGAGGATTCGTTGAGTTCGGATGCTGTGGCGAGCGAGATGCCTCCGGAGTCTCTTTTTCCGGAGTCCAAGCGTGACGCCGAGGTGTCGTCTCGAGGAGACCCCGAATCGGATAAGGTCCTGGAGACTTCTATGGCTCCAGGGTCGGGCAAACTGCCACCCTTCAAGGAGGGAGGTTTGCCTACTCCGCCGGCAACCTCTATCTACGCAGAGCTATCAGGCGATCTATCGATAGCGTTGAAAAATGCATCTATCGTCGATGAACATCGGACCCTCATGGGTGCGGTGATTGGAAAGATTAAGTCTGCCGAAAGCGGGCTGAATGAATCCTGCCTTGGCCTTATAAAAGCTTTTGAGGTATGGTTTCTAAGGAAACTTTGAGAAATCATCAAAATATGAGTAGTAGCCCCTGATACACTATTCGGTGAAAGAGAGCTGGGCAGGGGATCAAACCCTCTGTTGTAATGGGAACCTTTGTTTAATGATGTATACCATTTGTTTGAAAACAGGCGTCTACGGAGAGGACGACCGCTCATGATGCGGAAGTGTCTGAACTGAAGCAGAGCCTGGAACGGGCTGAAGAAGAACTCGGCCATGTGAAGAAGCAATTAGAGGAGAAGCAAGGTATGTTTAAACATTGTCTTGCATTGGGCACACACGAATAAGTGTGCCTATCGAAAAGTAATTTATGTTATACGCCCTAGGAGCGAGTGCCGAATATGAGGCACTGAAGAAGACATCGGCTGACGCCCACGAGAAGGCTGCCGCCAAACAAGCGCTTCGTGAAGAACACGAGGCCAGGGTCGTCGCAGCTGAGCGGAAGCTCCAGGAAGCTGTGATGAAAAGCGAGAGCTTGGAGCAGAGTCTAGTAGGTAAAGAAACTGAACTCGCCCAAGCTCTCCAAGCCGCGGAAGATGCTCGGGAATAAGCCCGAGGTGCTGTACGGGACATTCAGGAGGCCCGGAAGGTTGCGGCTGGTAAGGCCATTTGTATCTATGGCCATTATTACGTGATAATGGGGGGAATTCTGAGCGGCAAGCTGAATTCTTGATTTTACAGGGGCATTTGCAGATCTACCTTGCAGCATATCAGATGCTGCCCAATTTTACCGGACCGAGGGAAGGGAATCTGCCAGGAGGAACTTCTGGTCGCAGTATTTGGCGCCGAACTATCCGGTGCCTTTTATCGATCAGCTGAAGCAGTTGGTCGAACTACACCAGGCGGCCGAACTAGCCATGAAGGACTTGGTTATCCGGCTGTGGCCTGTAGAGCCAATTCCCATCAGTTACTTCGGACTTGTAAAGCGGATTGCGGGCGCCTATCCTCGGCTTGATTCAATCAAGTGATCAGTTTGTATAGAAGGTGCGCGCATGGCGCTTGCCCATGCAAAAGTGCATTGGGGGAAGCTTGATGCGGAGCTGATAACTGACTGGCCACCGGAGGGTAAGGAGCATCGCAAGCCCGAACTGTACTATGAAGGTGTACTAAAGGGGGCCCGCCTAGCGGCAGATAAGTGCACCAAAGACATTATATTTCCCTGAGGGCATTCTTGCCAATATTTGTAATATGGGATAATGGCACGCTTATAATGTGTTGCCTATTTCGTGTGAACATATGTTCTTCCCGTGCGACTGTTTATTGTATGTAAATTCTGAGAGTTGGCCAGTCGTCGACTTTAGCCCCCACATGAGAAGTACGGGGGTGTTCGGGGTACTTCTGAACACTCTTTATCCCATTGCTGGGTCCTTTTAAGGAGGTGTTTCTCGCCACGAACTAGGCCATTGGACTATATATGGCTTTACTACCCTCACTTAGCCATAGGAATTCGAGTATGGTCGGCGCAGCCCCTAGTGTTCGGAAAGCCGAACTAGGGGCTCTATTGGCGCCTGATCAGAAGACCGATCCGTCGCAATCTGCATTTTATAGTAGCATTATGCGGAATAAATCTTTAAGGATTTTACAACCTCTCGAACAGCTGACCAGCTCTCGCCGCATCATGACAGTCGGTTTTTGGCTTTCTCTACTGAGGTGCTCGTCCGGCAGAACCGGGACACAATTGCAGTAGTTCTCCTAGCGCTACCTTAGCCGACGAAACGGAACATAAGGTACCAAAACATGGGAGCCGGGCAAATCCAACCAATGACCCAAGACATGATTCGGAGCTGATGCATATAGTGCTATAAGTTCGGGGTGCCGGGCGACCGAAAAGGTGGTCGGACTTTAGTGCCGTACTGTAAAGCCCCTGGCATAGCCGGGCGTAACATGAAGCGTGGCTGCCGGTTAGAGGCGTCGATGATAGACGACGGCCGGTACATGTTATTTAAGTCTACGCATTGCAGTAGGATGATATGTCTATGCATGTGAGTGTTTAATTACAAAGATAAAAAGGGAATGGTTTTTGGCGGAACCTGCGATGGCCTGACTGGAGGGGGCTGTGAATGGATCGAAAGTGAATCTGAACTGCCTTCTGCCTGTATGGTCCTTTCCTTATGTGTTCGGGACGATTCCACGCCGCCAATCTTGTTCTGCATAAAAGTTAGTTTGTGAAGGTAAATGTTCGGAGGCAGCCGGGCATCCTCCCGTGGTTGGTCTAAAGGTTCCTGGTCGAACCCTGGTGACCACAGCTACTATACTAGGAAGCAGCCCAGACTCCTCAGTGGGTGTCCGGATAGGTGGCTGTCCTATCAAAATATTGTTGGGCATGCACGACTTGCTACTCCGGCGGCTGTATGATTTCCTGCTCTAAGGGCGGGGTTTCAGCCTTGTATGTTTGCCTAATGGTTTACCACGTGGAATCTAGTCAACGTAGTTCATCCCGTTATCATACGGTGGGTTACCGTATGAGGGGGGTGCGCCGATGGCGTGGTATATTGTTTTGTTGGTTCTCTAAGAACAACCGTTAGAGCGGTGGGCCAATGAACTTGGCCTTTGCACCGGACACCTTATAGAAGGTGTTTATTTGTAGGTTTATACCCGCGAGGGCTTTATATATTATGGAGCCCCTGGACTACTAGGTCGAGGGGTACGACAATTGAGTTGTCGTGGTTTGTATGATAGGGGACGATCGGCCGTACTGTTGTGCCCTGGGGGGCCTCTTGACTAGATGCCTCCCTTCATTGTTTCCGGCATGCGACCAGTCGATTTGTTTTGGAGATCCGGCATTCTCTATTGGTATGTTTTGCCATCCTTTTTGGAGTACCGTGTATTTCGCACGGTTGATCGAGTTTGTGGCTCGGGCCGAATAGGCTTGAGCTGTTCTTTGTCCGTTGACCGGACTGGGAGTAGCTGAACTTGGCACCAGTTTCCCTGACTTGGCGTTTATGGCCGTTGCACCGAGGCTTGAGGATGCCTCTTCGTGTATCCTTCTTGCTGTCTTGGACTGTGGTGGTGTGCGGACGTCGGGTTGTGTGCCTTTGGTTCTCCTGCTTAAGTTGAGGTAGCCAATTGTGCCGCTTGTACCCTTTGTTAGGGCGGTCGAGTCCGTACTCTTCGGTGGCCAGGATCTTGGTCCACCTATCCATTAGCAAATCCTGGTTGATTTTAAGCTGCTCTTGCTTCCTTTGCAAGCTCCTTGGCGTGTCCGTGAGTCATTGCTTGAAGCGAATTTGTTCCATTGGATCTTCAGGCACACTGAATTCATCATTGCCGAGGCTTACCTCGTCTTCGGGGGAGGGTGTATAGTTGTCCCTCTCCACATACCCCACTATGGCATGTCTGGCCTGTTTAAAGGTAGGCTGATTAAGGCTGTATTCCTCTTCGGCATCATCCGGATTGTTTTCATCTCCGGGGCCGGCATTGATGTGGCGGGGCTTGGAGTGGCGCCGAAGACGTCGATACTTTGCTTTTCCCTTTGAGGGGTTGTCCTCCGTTGCCTCGTCCCCATTTGTTTCCTTCGGAGTATCCACCATATATATATCGTATAAAGAGGTGGCTGTCCACCGCCCTATGAGCGGTGGCTCCGGTAAGTCTTCTGCATCATCGTCCATACCATCGATGTCTTCGTAGTCGAAGTTAAGCACGTCGGTTAAATCATCGATCGTGGCAATCAAGTGGGTGGTGGGTGGGCAACGAATTCCTTCGTCGCCTGCTTCCCATTCAAGCCAGACATAGTTTGGCCCAGAGTCTCCTGATAGAGAGAGACACTTTAATGAGTTCAGCATGTCGCCAAAGGGCGAGTGTTGAAAGATGTTCGCAGCGGTAAACTCCATCGCCGGGGCCCAACCTGGCTCGGCTGGCTCAAGGCTGTGCAGACCGGAACCAACGACCGGATACGAGTCCGGGGGTCCGGGGTTGCAGGTCACCACAGCGGTGAGACCTGTGTTCGGCTCCAACGCCGATGAGTATGCAGCCTGCAGGGTGTGGTCTACCCCTCCGTCCTTGGGCAACACAACTTGTTCCGGATTTAGATCCGGAGCTATTGCAGGGATTATGTTCCGAGCATTGTCCGACAGCGGGTCTAGGCCGTGCCCGTCGTGACTGTCCGGCGCTCCCGGCACAGGGCCGAATCCATCGAAGATCATGTCTCCGCGAATATCCGCCGTGTAGTTCAAGTTTCCAAACCTGATCTGGTGGCCAGGGGCGTAGCTTTCGATCTACTCCAGATGGCCAAGCGAATTGGCCCGTAGTGCGAAGCCGCCGAACACAAAGATCTGTCCGGGGAGAAAAGTCTCACCCTGGACCATGTTGTTGACGATTGAAGACGCCATCAAGCCTTGAAGCGACGGTGCAGAGGAACTCTCAATGAAAGCACCAATGTCGGTGTCAAAACCGGCGGATCTTGGGTAGGGGGTCCCGATCTATGCGTCTTAGGCTGATGGTAACAGGAAGCAAGGGACACAATGTTTACCCAGGTTCGGGCCCTCTCGATGGAGGTAAAACCCTACTTCCTGCTTGATTAATATTGAAGATATGAGTAGTACAAGAGTAGATCTACCACGAGATCGTAGAGGCTAAACCCTAAGAGCTAGCCTATGATGGTATGATTGTAATAGTGATCGGCCTTCTAAGGACCAACCTCTCCAGTTTATATAGACACCGGAGAGGGCTAGGGTTTACATGGAGTCGGTTACAAGGAAGGAAACATAATATCCGGATCGCCAAGCTTGTCTTCCACGCAAAGGAGAGTCCCATCCGGACACGGGCCGAAGTCTTGAATCTTGTATCTTCACGCTTTGATAGTCCGGACGATGTATATAGTCCGGCTGTCCGGATACCCCCTAATCCAGGACTCCCTCAATGACGATGGTGATGATTTCCCCCTCCCGGAGGGAAGTTTCCCCGGCAGAACAGCTCCGCCGGAGCCCTAGATTGGTTCCACCTCGTGGCGATGAAGTTTCGTCCCGTAAGCTTGCTTATGATTTTTTCCAGGGTAAAGGACATCATATAGCAAAAGATGGGCACCGGAGGGCTGCCAGGTGGCCCACGAGGCAGGGGCGCGCCCAGGGGGTAGAGCGCGCCCCCACCCTCGTGGATGGTGGGTGGCCCTCCTCAGGTATTTCTTCTGTTGAATATTTTTTATTAATTCCCAAAATGACTTTCGTGGAGTTTCAGGACTTTTGGAGCTGTGCATAATAGGTCTCTAATATTTGCTCCTTTTCCAGCCCAAAATCCCAGCTGTCGGCATTCTCCCTCTTCATGTAAACCTTGTAAAATAAGAGAGAATAGGCATAAGTATTGTGACATAACGTGTAACAACAGCCCATAATGCAATAAATATAGATATAAAAGCATGATGCAAAATGGACGTATCAACTCCCCCAAGCTTAAACCTCGCTTGTCCTCAAGCGAAAGCCGATATCGAAAAATATGACCACATGTTTAGAGATAGAGGTGTTGATAAAAATAAAATAAGGACATGAGGGCATCATTATCATTCTTAATACAACAAGATATATATTTTGTCATATGATTTCTTATGCTAAATTAACAATCCATTCACAATGTCAAGTATGAATCAGAAACTTCATTGAGAACTAACAAACTATAATCTCTGTCATTGAAGCAATTGCAATTTATCATAACATCAGAAAGAGTCAATATAAGAGCTTTTCAGCAAGTCCACATACTCAAATATCGTTTAGTCTTTCACAATTGCTAACACTCATACAATACTTATGGTTATGGAGTTTTAATCGGACACAGAGAAATATAGGGGCTTATAGTGTTGCCTCCCAACCTTTTACCTCAAGGGTAATGTCAACAATAATAGTTCATGCTAACTTACATCCAATTGGATATATATATCAGGATCTTTCCAACACGAAGTGCTTGCCAAAGGATAAAATATAAAAAGGAAAGGTGAAGATCACCATGACTCTTGCATAAGATGAAAAGTAAAAGATAGGCCCTTCATAGAGGGAAGTAGAGGTTGCCATGTGCTTTTATGGTTGGATGCATGAAATCTTAATGCAAAAGAACGTCGCTTTTATTATGTAGTCCGTCGCTTTTATTTCTTCCATATCACAAGATCGTATAAAGCTTATTTTCTCCACACTAATAAGTCATACATATTTAGAGAGCAATTTTTATTGCATGCAACATGACAACTTACTTGAAGGATCTTACTCAATCCATAGGTACATATGGTGGACTCTCATGGCAAAACTGGGTTTAAGGATGTTTGGAAGCACAAGTAGTATCTCTACTTGGTGCAAGGAATTTGGCTAGCATGAGGGGGAAAGGCAAGCTCAACATGTTGGATGATCCATGACAATATACTTTAACTAACATGTGAGAAAACATAACCCATTATGTTGTCTTCCTTGTCCAACATCAACTCTTTAGCATGTCATACTTTAATGAGTGCTCACAATCATAAAAGATGTCCAAGATAGTATATTTGTATGTGAGAACCTCTCTTTCTTTATTACTTCCTATTAATTGCAATGTTGACCAAAACTATGTTTGCCAACTCTCAACAACTTTTATGTATCGTACTCTTTATTTGTGAAGTCATTACTCTCCAAAAGATCAATATGGCCTCTTTCATTTCTTTTTATTCTTTTTATTCCCTCAAGATCATAGAAAAATAGCAAAGCCCTTGACTCAACACTAATCTTTATTATATATAGCTCATGGACTCGATTACATAGAGGGATCATAAGGCAAAACTCAAAACTAAATCATACCAAAACTTTATTCTACTAGATCAAGATATTACTAAAAAGGATCGAACTAAGAAAAACAGTAAAGATAGGAGTGTGATGGTGATACGATACCGGGGCACCTCCCCCAAGCTTGGTAGTTGCCAAGGGGAGTGCCCATACCCATGTGATTATGTCCTCGGGGGTGATGATGATGGAGTCGTTGATGATGTAGGCTTCTTCCGTAATTTGCGCTTGAGGATGGAATTTTGCTCCCTTAAGTCATCGATCTCCCACTCAAGGCTTAATATCCTTTTGCATAGTTTCTGTTTGTTCTCCTGCAGGAGACAAAAAGGGATAAACTCGATCTTGTGTTTCTTTGCTCTATCAGGGAGGCTTGACTTTTTAAACTCCACATGCATATCCCCAGGATGAGGTAATGGGACTTCATCTTCATCTGAGCTCGTCTCCTCCTTTCCTTTAGGCTCATAGTCTTATTCTTCCTTAGTGGTCCAGCAACAATGCTCCAAGTCCCCGTAGACCTTAGGGTCTTCAAGGTAATCAGCCACATGGCTTTCTCCCTTTGAATCCTGGGACGACATATTGCTCTAATCTGCGCCAGAAACAGCTCAAAACAAAGACAGATGATATTTGCGTAATATGGTGGTCAAAACCTTCGGGAGATTATATAATGAATTTTTAGCGACCAAAAGAAGTAACATGCAAGAAAACATAGTCCAGAGAGCACACGAGGTGCCCACGAGGCAGGCGGCGCGCCTAGGGGGTAGGGCCCGCCCTCCACCCTCGTGGACGCCTCGTGTCCTCCCGGACTACTTGTTATTTTCCTATTTTATTAAATATTCCAATACGGAGAAAAATTGCTATTAGAATTGTTTTGGAGTCTGTTTACTTACTATACCACATACCTATTCCTTTTTGGAGTCTGAAACATTCTGGAAAGTGTCTCTTATGTATTCCTCCAGGGTTACGGTTTCAATAACATTACTTACAACATTTATAGGATTACCTGAGATATAATGTTTGATTATTTGACCGTTCACCACCTTTGGATTTGTGCCTTCGAAGTTGTTGATTTTTATGGCACCGGAACGATAGACTTCCTCGATAACGTAAGGACCTTCCCATTTAGAGAGAAGTTTTTCCTGCAAAAGATCTTAAACAAGAGTTGAATAGCAACACATAATCACCTACATTAAACTCACGCTTTTGTAACCTTTTGTCATGCCATCTTTTAACTTTTTCCTTAAACATTTTGGCGTTCTCGTAAGCCTGGGTTCTCCATTCATCAAGTGAGCTAATGTAAAATAACCTCTTCTCATCGGCAAGTTTGAAATCATAATTGAGCTCTTTAATGGCCCGATATGCCTTATGTTCTAGTTAGAGAGGTAAGTGACATGCTTTTCCATAAACCATTTTAGATGGAGACATACCCATAGGATTTTTATATGCACTTCTATAAGACCATAATGTATCATCAAGTTTCTTGGACCAATTGTTTCTAGATCTATTAACAGTCTTTTGCAAAATTAATTTAAGCTCTCTGTTACTCAATTCTACTTGACCACTAGACTGTGGGTGATATGGAGATGCAATTCTATGATTAACATCATACTTAGCAAGCATTTTATGAAAAGCACCCTGAATAAAATGTGAACCACCATCAATCATTAAGTATCTAGGGACTCCAAACCTCAGAAAAATAACTTCTTCAAGCATCTTAATAGAGGTGTTATGATCAACACTACTGGTTGGAATAGCTTCTATCCACTTAGTAATGTATTCAACAGCAAATAAAATATGTGTATATCCATTAGAGGTAGGAAAAGGTCCCATATAATCAAAGCCCCAAACATCAAATGGTTCAATAACAAGAGAATAATTCATAGGCATTTCTTGACGTCTACTAATATTACCAACTCTTTGACATTCATCACAAGACAAGACAAACTTACAAGCATCTTTGAAGAGAGTAGGCCAATAAAAACCGGATTGCAATATCTTATGTGCAGTTCTATCTCCAGCTTGGTGTCCTCCATAAGCCTCAGACTGACACTTGCGTAGGATACGTTCATGTTCATGCTCAGGTACACAACGTCTAATAACACCATCTACTCCTTCTTTATAAAGGTGTGGGTCATCCCAGAAGTAATGTCTTAAATCATAGAAAATCTTTTTCTTTTGCTGGTATGTGAAACTAGGTGGTATAAATTTAGAAACAATGTAATTGGCATAATCAGCATACCATGGAGCAGTACGAGAAGCATTTATGACAGCTAATTGTTCATCAGGAAAGCTATCATCAATAGGTAGTGGGTCATCGAGAACATTCTCTAACCTAGACAAGTTGTCTGCAACGGGGTTCTCAACTCCCTTTCTATCAATAATATGCAAATAAAATTCTTGTAGCAAGAGAACCCATCTAATAAGTCTAGGTTTAGCATCTTTCTTTTCCATAAGATATTTAATAGCAGCATGATCAGTGTGAATAGTTACTTTTGAAACAACAATATAAGGTCTGAACTTATCACAAGCAAATACAACTGCTAAGAATTCTTTTTCAGTAGTGAGATAATTTCTCTGGGTAGTGTCTAGAGTTTTACTAGCATATTGAATAACATTTAGTTTCTTATCAACTCTTTGTTCTAGAACAGCACCTACAGAATAATCACTAGCATCACACATAATTTCAAAGGGTAAATTCCAATCAGGCGGCTAAACAATAGGTGCAGAAACCAAAGCTTTGTTAAGTATTTCAAATGCTTCTACACAATCATCATCGAAGACAAAAGGAATATCTTTTTGCAATAGATTAGTCAGAGGCCTAGAAATTTTAGAAAAGTCCTTAATGAACCTTCTATAAAAATAGGCATGACCAAGGAAACTTCTTATACCTTTGATGTCCTTGGGACACGACATCTTTTCAATCGCATCAACCTTAGCTTTATCAACTTCAATACCTCTTTCAAAAATTTTATGCCCCAAGACAATGCCTTCATTAACCATAAAGTGGCACTTCTCCCAATTCAAAACAAGACTAGTATCTTCACATCTCTACAAAACTCGTTCAAGGTTGCTCAAGCAATCATCAAAAGAGGATCCATAAACGGAGAAATCATGGATGAATACCTCACAAATCTTTTCACAAAAGTCAGAGAATATAGCCATCATGCATCTTTGAAAGGTAGCAGGTGCATTACATAAACCAAAAGGCATACGTCTATAAGAAAAAGTACCGAAGGGCAAGTAAAAATGGTCTTTTCTTGATCCTTTGCTGACACAGGTATTTGAGAGAAACCATAGTAACCATCTAGAAAGCAAAAATGTGTATGTTTGGATAGTCTTTCTAGCATTTGATCAATAGAAGGTAAAGGGCAATGATCTTTTTTAGTTGCTTTATTTAACTTACGGAAATCAATTACCATCCTATATCCTGTAATAATTCTTTGCGGGATCAATTCATCTTTATCATTAGGAACAACAGTAATACCTCCCTTCTTAGGGACACAATGGACATGACTTACCCACTGAATATCAACAGCGGGATAAATTATACCTGCCTCAAGGAGCTTTAGTATTTCCTTTCTTACCACTTCTTTCATCTTATGATTTAACCGTCGTTGGTGATCAATAACTGGTTTGGCGTCTTCCTCCAATTTTATTTTGTGTTGGCATAGAGTGGGACTAATGCCCTTAAGATCATCAAGAGTATATCCAATAGCAGCATGGTTCTTCTTCCGAGTTTTCAATAATCTCTCCTCTTCCTGCTCTGAAAGGTTAGCACTAATAATAACAGGATATATCTTCTTTTCATCAAGATAAGCATATTTAAGAGTATCAGGTAATGATTTAAGCTCAAACACGAGATCACCCTTGTGTGGTGGAGGATCCCCTAGGATTTCAATAGGCAAGTTGTGTTTCAAAATAGGTCCCTGATTAAAGAATACTTCATCTATTTCCCTTCTTGCATTCATAAACATGTCATTTTGATGGTCTAGCAAATATTGTTCTAAAGGATCATTAGGAGGCACGGCAATAGAAGCAAGACCAATTATTTCATCTTTACTAGGCAATTATTTATGATGGGGTTGTCTATAGAATTTAGAAAAATTAAAATCATGAGACATATTCCCTAAACCAACAGTAACAATATCCTTTTCGCGATCAATCTTAGCATTAGCAGTATTCAAGAAGGGTCAACCAAATATGATGGGACAAAAGTCATCTTGTGGAGAACCAAGAACAAGAAAATCAGCAGGATATTTAACTTTCCCACACAAGACTTCAGCATCTCTAACAATTCCAATTGGTGAAATAGTATGTCTATTGGCAAGCTTAATTGTGACATCAGTTTCTACTACCTCGGCAGGTGCAATATCATGCAAGGAATAAGGTATTGCACTGGCACTAGCACCCATATCACATAAGCCATGATAACAATGATCTCCTATTTTAACAGAAATAACAGGCATGCCTACAACAGGTCTATGTTTCTTAGCATCGGGTCTAGCAATTCTAGCAGCTTCATCACAGAAGTAAATAACATTCCCTTCAATATTATCAGCCAAGAGATCTTTAACCGTAGCAATACTACGTTCAAATTTAATTTGCTCAGGTGGTGTATATGTTCTAGTATTACTCTTACGAACCATAGTTGAAGCTTTAGCATGATCCTTTATCCTAATAGGGAAAGGTGGTTTCTCAACATAAGTAGTAGGAACAATAGGATCATTATAAGTTATAGTATTTTCTTCGACTGTAATAGGTGCAACTACTTTTACTTCAGTGGGAGGATTATATTTAAACCACTTCTCCTTAGGGAGATCAATAGGAGTAGCAAATGATTCACAGAAAGAAGCTACTATCTCAGAGTCAAGTCCATATTTAGTGCTAAATCCACGAAAAGCATCGGTATCCCTAAAAGATTTAACACAATCAAACTTAGGCGTCATACCAGACTCCTTACCTTTGTCAGAATCCCAATCTTTAGAGTTGCACTTAATTCTTTCCAATAAATCCCATCTGAATTCAATAGTCTTCATCATAAAGGAACTAGCACAAGAAGTATCAAGCATGGAGCGATTGTTGAGAGAAAGCCGAGCATAAATTTTTTGAATAATCATTTCTCTTGAGAGCTCATGATTGGGGCATGAATATAACATTGACTTAAGCCTTCCCCAAGCTTGAGTGATGATTTCTCCTTCACGAGGCCAAACATTATATATATAATTACAATCACGATGAACAAGATGCATAGGATAAAACTTCTGGCGAAATTCCAATTTCAATCGTTTGTAGTCCCATGATCCCATATCATCACATTTTCTATACCATGTCAATGCATCTCCCTTCAAAGATAAAGGGAAGACCTTCTTTTTGGTAACATCATCGGGCATACCTGCAAGCTTAAATAATCCACAAACTTCATCCACATAGATTAGGTGTAAATTGGGATCTCTGTTGGAAAAGGCAGTGCCTAGGAGGCGCTAGGCAATGACCCAACGCCTCGCCTAGGGAATAAGCAGAAGTCTAGGCAGACCAAGTAAGAAATTGTCTACCCAATCGAGAAATCGTGCCATATTGCACTGATATGCCAAAAGGGCCATATTCCAGTCGTAGTAGCTGGTGGTTAACATATACACCCTAATAGTAAAAATTATATAATTGCCTAGGATGCGCATAGAGCGCCTAAGCATCGCTTAGGCACTAGGCGAAGGCCAACCGCCTCGCTTACGCCTACCGCTTTTTCCAACTTTGATTGGGACGCAATGTTCCATCTCCTGTAAAGGGATTAGCTAGCAGTTTCTCTACCATACCCAAAGGAATTTCATAGTAAACATTTTCAGTAGGTTCAGTAGGTTAAGTAGCAACTCTTGGCTCTATTGGTCGGGGTGAAGATACCCCGAACAAGACCCTCAAAGGATTAGTTTCCATAGTAACAAGTGACAGTAAATTTCAGCACACTATATAAATTTTTCCTTACCAAAGGCGCTTCACTCCCCGGCAATGGCGCCAGAAAAGAGTCTTGACGACCCACAAGTGTAGGGGGTCTATCTTAGTCGTTTTGATAAGTAAGAGTGTCGAACCCAATGAGGAGTAGAAGGAAATGACAAGCGGTTTTCAGTAATGTATTCTCTGCAAGCACTGAAATTATCGGTAATAGATAGTTTTGTAATAAGATAATTTGTAACGGGTAACAAGAAATATAAGTAAATAAGGTGCAGCAAGGTGGCCCAATCCTTTTTGTAGCAAAGGACATGCCTGGACGAGTCCTTATATAGAGAAAAGCGCTCCCGAGGACACATGGGAATTATCGTCAAGCTAGTTTTCATCACGCTCATATGATTCGCGTTCGTTACTTTGATAATTTGATATGTGGGTGGACCGGTGCTTGGGTACTGCCATTTCTTGGACAAGCATCCCACTTATGATTAACCCCTATTGCAAGCATCCGCAACTACAAAAGAAGTATTAAGGTAAACCTAACCATAGCATGAAACAAGTGGATCCAAATTAGCCCCTTACGAAGCAACGCATAAACTATGGTTTAAGCTTCTGTCACTCTAGCAACCCATCATCTACTTATTACTTCCCAATGACTTCCTCTAGGCCCAAACAGTGGTGAAGTGTCATGTAGTCGATGTTCACATAACACCACTAGAGGAGAGACAACATACATCTCATCAAAATATCAAACGAATACCAAATTCACATGACTACTAATAGTAAGACTTCTCCCATGTCCTCAGGAACAAACGTAACTACTCACAGAGCATATTCACGTTCATAATCAGAGGGATATTAATAATTTAATATGCATTAACGATCTGAACATGTGATCTTCCACCAAATAAACCAACTAGCAGCAACTACAAGGAGTAATCAACACTACTAGCGACCCACACGTACCAATCTGAGGTTTTGGTACAAAGATTGGATACAAAAGATGAACTAGGGTTTGAGAGGAGATGGTGCTCGTGAAGATGTTGATGGAGATTGACACCCTCCCGATGAGAGTATCGTTGGTGACGATGATGGTGATGATTTCCCCTCCCGGAGGGAAGTTTCCCCGGCAGAACAGCTCCACCGGAGCCCTAGATTGGTTCCGCCTCGTGGCAGCAAAGTTTCGTCCCGTAAGCTTGCTTATGATTTTTTACAGGGTAAAAGACTTCATATAGCAGAAGATGGGCACCGGAGGGCTGCCGGGTGGCCCATGAGGCAGGGGGCACGCCCAGGGGGTAGGGCGCACCCCCACCCTCGTGGATGGTGGGTGGCCCCCCTCAGGTATTTCTTCCACTGAATATTTTTTATTAATTCCCAATATGACTTTCGTGGAGTTTTAGGACTTTTGGAGTTGTGCAGAATAGGTCTCTAATATTTGCTCCTTTTCCAGCCCAGAATCCCAGCTGCCGGCATTCTCCCTCTTCATGTAAACCTTGTAAAATAAGAGAGAATAGGCATAAGTATTGTGACATAATGTGTAATAACAGCCCATAATACTATAAATATAGATATAAAAGCATGATGCAAAATGGACGTACCAGCCGGCTTGACATCACTTAGCTTGAATCTCTTGAGCATGTCTTGAGTGTATTTGGCTTGGTTGATGAAGTTTCCTTCTCTTTTTGCTTGATTTCGAACCCGAGAAAGAACTTCAACTCTCCCATCATGGACATCTTGAACTTTGAGGTCATGAGAGCAGCAAATTCCTCATTGAAAGCTTTGTTAGGGGAACCAAAGATAATATCATCGACATATAGTTGGCACACAAACAACTCCCCTTTGACCTTCTTAGTTAAAAGAGTGGGTCGATTTTCCCAATTTCGAACCCACGATCTTGCAACAACTTAGTAAGATGCTCATACCACGCACGTGGGGCTAGTTTAAGGCCATAGAGTGCCTTGTTGAGTTGGTGCACATGATTGGTGAAATAGGGGTCCTAGAACCCCTGGGGTTGTTTGACATACACCAACTCATTAATGGGACCATTAAGAAAAGCACTTTTCACATCCATTTGTTGCAACTTCAAATTATGATGAGAAGCATAAGCAATCAACAAACGAATAGATTCAAGGCGAGCAACGGGAGCAAAGGTTTCACCGTAGTTAATACCCTCGACTTGGGAGTAGCCTTGTGCCACCAAACGAGCCTTGTTGCGAACAATGATTCCATGAGCATCTTGCTTGTTCTTGAATATCCACTTGGTTCCAATGACATTATGATTCCCGGTTGGCCTTGGCACCAATTTCCACACTTGGTTGTGCTCGAAGTTGTTGAGTTCTTCATGCATGGCATTGGGCCAATCCAGATCCTTGAGCGCCTCATAGACCTTTTGGGGTTCGACACAAGAAACAAACACGTGATGTTCACAATAGTTTGCTAATTGTCTACGAGTGCTTACTCCCTTTCCTAGGCTTCCAACCACATTCTCCATGAGATGACCTTTGGTTGTGAGCTTGGAGGCGATCTTCGTGGCACGATGCTCTAATTCCTCCTCGGGTGTGAAAAGAGGAGGGGTAACTTGATCATCTTCAGCGTCGTCTTGAGCTTGTTCTTGATCTTGAGCTTGCTCTTGATCTTGAACTTGCTCGAAAGGGAGAACTTGATCTTGGGCATCACTTGGTGGCTTACCACCATCTTGAGGTTGATCTTGCCCTTGATCTTGTTCATGTGGTTGAGGGCCTTCACTTTGTTCTTCCGAAGCGTGTGGGTCTTGGGTCGGTGATGGCTCCACTTGACTGGAGCATTGTCCTTCTCCTTCGGCCACAAGGGGTTCCTCAATGGGTAGGATATGACCAACACCCATTCTTCTTATGGCTTTGGGAGGAATTTCATCACCTACATCACACGTACCACTTTGCTCCACTTGGGAGCCATTATTCTCGTCAAACTCCATGTTACAAGTCTCCTCAATGAGTCTCGTTGACTTGTTGAGGACACGGTAAGCATGTGAGTTTGTATCATAACCAACAAATATGCCCTCATGAGCTCTAGCCTCAAATTTAGACAAACGAACACCTTTCTTGAGAATGAAACACTTACACCTGAACACCCAGAAGTACTTGAGGTTGGGCTTGTTACCGGTGAGTATTTCATAAGGAGTCTTATTCAAACCTTTGCGGAGATAGAGCCGATTGGATGCATGATATGCGGTGTTGATGGCTTCTGCCCAAAAGTTGTAAGGAGACTTGAACTCCGCCATCATGGTCCTTGCCGCATCCATCAACGTCCGATTCTTCCTCTCACGACACCGTTTTGTTGAGGGGTGTATGGTGTAGAATATTGATGCTTGATCCCCTCATGTTTTAGAAACTCATCCAAGGTGTAGTTCATGAACTCGGTGCCGTTGTCACTTCTTATTGTCAAGATCTTTGCATCATGTTGACGTTGAGCTTCATTTGCAAAGTTGATGATGGTTTGTTGACTCTCACTCTTCCTCTTGAAGAAATATACCCAAGTATATCTTGAATAATCATCCGCAATCACCAAGCAAAACTTTCTACCCCCAAGCCTATCAAAGGATGGAGACCCAAAGAGATCCATGTGAAGGAGCTCCAAGGGTCTCTTCGAGTATATGATAGTCGTGGGAGGGTGAGCCTTCTCATGAAGCTTTCCTTCGATACAAGCACTGCAAGCACGATATTTGGCAAAACTAACATTTGTTAGTCCACGGACATGGTCCCCCTTGAGAAGACTTTGCAAATATCTCATATTAACGTGGGCTAAACGGCGATGCCAAAGCCACCCCACATCAACTTTAGCCATTAGGCATGTCGCGGTCGTAGTGGGTCGCTCCGAAAAGTTAATCACATAAAGACCATTCTCGACATGCCCAACAAAGGCTACTTTAAGAGTCTTGCTCCACAAGAGGGCCACAATATCAATGTCAAAGAATGTGGAAAAGCCCATGAGTGCAAGTTGACAAACAGAAAGTAGATTGTATGCAAGGGACTCAACAAGCATGACTTTCTTGATTGTGAGATCATGAGAAATGACAACCTTGCCGAGACCCAATACCTTAGAAGACGAGGCATCACCCCACTCGATGTTGGTGGGCATAGATTTGATCTTGTGCACGTCCACCACCAAGTCCTTGCTTCCGGTGATATGATTTGTGGGTCCACTATCGAGCAACCATGATCCCCCACCGGAAGCAAACACCTACAAGAGATCAATGCTTGGTTTTAGGTACCCATTTTGTAATGGGTCCTTTGATGTTAGTAACAAGGGTCTTAGGAACCCAAATAGACCATTCAATGTACTCATAAGGAGAACCAACAAATTTAGCATAAACATGCCCATCACTAGCACGACACAACACATAAGAAGGGTTAAAGTCGCTGGCTTTGTTGGAAGGGGTGGCATTGCCCTTTTTGACATAACCACCCTTCACATTGTTCTTCTTCTCCTTTGGAGAACCCTCTCCCTCCTTCACAAAAGTTTGCTTGAGAGGAGGAGGTCGTTTGGTCTTGTCATTCTTCTTCTTATTCTTGGACTTGGGTGCGAACCCAACTCCCTCCTTGGCCACAACTTCCTTTTGATTGCTCAAAAGGTCATTGAGGTTCTTCTCACCTTGTATGCATGTCACAAGGCCTCTCTCAAGTTACTCTTTCAACTTGGCATTCTCCTCCACAACATGCACATGCTCACAACATGGTTTAGTAGCATTTGCATTATCAATTAATACCATATGAGGAAAAGTGGCTTTCTCCTTGGTTAGCTTCACTTGGAGTTGATAATGAGACTCCTTGAGGCTAGCATGAGCACCCTTGAAGACCTTGTGGGCCTTGTCAAGTATATCAAACTCCTCCTTGAGTCTAGCATGGTCAACCCCAAGTTTAGCCTTCTTGGAATTTAGCACACGAGATACAACAAGAGCATGATCAAGATCTTTCTTTAATTTAGCATGGTCATCGTTGTGTCACTCCTCAAGAGCCAAACTATGAACATGCTCTTCCTCAAGAGCATTAGAGAGATCCGATATATCATCGGCATAGTCACGACTATGACCTTCCATCTTAGAGATGGTTTCTTCATGAGCCTCGATCATGTCATTGGCTTCACCAAGTTGTTCTCAGAGAGCAACGAAGTGCTTCTTGGATTTGCCCTTGAGCTTACTCATAAAAGACTCAAATTCATTTACTTCCTCATTAGACCCCTCACCTTCATCAATGCAATCCATCAAGGAGGGATTAGTAATGATGGTGGTTTTGATGTTGGGGGTTACCTTGTTGGTGGCTTTAGCCATGAGGCTCTTGGCGATGATGTTCTCGTTGGGTGAGTCAAAGAGGGACACCCGTGGAGCTGTGGCAATGTCAACGGAGGCCATGGCCATGGCTTCACTATCTTCATCATCATCATCATCCTCACGGTATTCTTCTTGAGCCACCAACCCTTCAGTTGGAGTCTTCTTGGTGAAGTTGTTCTTGTTGGGGAAGGACTTGGTTTGTCTTTTCGGATGAGCTTGCCACCACTGTCTTCCCTCTTCTCGTAAGGGCACTCCACAACAAAATGGCTCACATTGCCACAATTGTAGCATGTTCTCACACGTTGCTTTCCCTTGAAGCCACTTGAGTTATTCTTGTTGAAGTTGGGCCTTGTGTTCTTCTTGCTCCAAACTTGCCTTGAAGCAAGAGCCATGTGCTCATGGTAATCATACTTAGTATCTTCGGGGTTGCTCTCCTCTTCATCCTCTTCTTACACAATAACCTTGGCCTTCAAGGCAAGGTTGGGCTTCTTTGCTCTTTGAGAACGCAACACCGCATTGTTGGCGGTCTTGTCCAAGATCCTCATTGCCACAAACTCATCCAACACTTCACTTGAGGACAAGGTGTGGAAGTCCGGCCTTTGACGGATGACGGAGGACATGGCCTTGTGGTAGGGCATCATGGCCTTGAGGAACTTGCGCTTGATCCAATCGTCATCCGTATCCTTGCTCCCATGATCTCGGAGTGAGACCGCGAGAGTGGTTAATCTCCAGTAGAGCTCACGAGGTTCTTCATCTTCATTCATGGCAAACTCATCGGCTTCATCTTGCACCACTTCATAGTTAGAGCGTTGAATGCTTCCGCTTCCCTTGTAGAGGGAAACAACATGGTGCCATGCTTCCTTGGCCATGGTGAAGGGTCGGAGGTGCGCAATGTCTTCGGGTGGAATTGCATCTTGGATGATGAAGAGAGCATTCTCATTGAATTGATTATCCGCAACTTCTCTAGGGGTGAAGTTGTTTCGATCATGCGGATATAAACCTTCCTCAATGATTCTCCAAAGGTTAGCATTAACATGATTTAAATGACGTTTAAAGCGATAAACCCAAGAGTCAAAATCCTCATTCTTCACCATCTTGGGAGGAGAACCCGCATGATTCAAATGCGTGGAGGGAACCGATCCTCATTAAGTGAGAGGTGATTCAACATGAGAATAGATGCCATTACCACTTCTACAACTAGTCAAAGGAACCTTTTCAGTAGAAGCTTCCCCCTTATCGGAGTTGGCATCCGCGACCTTATTAGTGGGAGCAACCACTTCCAAAGCTGTGGTGGATAATTTAAGACCATCAAGGAACTCTTTGAACATGCCTTTGACCTCGGTCGTCATGGAGGTTTTCAATGTGTCCAAAGCCACATTGAATTCCTCATGTGAGACCGGGAATGCCCCATCGGCCGTAGACGAGGATAGAATCACACTGGGTTGCTCCTCCTCACCGTCTACAGTGTCAACCATACTCTTCGGATGGCAAAGTCCTTAATAAAGAGATGAGGCTCTGATACCAATTGAAAGGATCGATATAGTTGACTAGAGGGGGGTGAATAGGAAACTAACAATTTTTAGCTTTTCTTTACCAAATTAAACTTTGCATCAAAGTAGGTTGTCTAGATATGCAGCTAGGTGAGCAACCTATATGATGCAACAATGATAAGCACACAAGCAAGTAAGGGATATAACACAATATAGCTTGCGCAAGTAAAGTAAAGAAATAACCAAAAGGGGAACCGGTGGAGACGAGGATGTGTTACCGAAGTTCCTTCCTTTTGAGGGGAAGTACGTCTCCATTGGAGCGGTGTGGAGGCACAATGCTCTCCAAGAAGCCACTAGGGCCACCGTATTCTCCTCACACCCTCAAACAATGCGAGATGTCGTGATTCCACTATTGGTGCCCTTGGAGGAGGCGACCGAACCTTTACAAACAAGGTTGGGGCAATCTCCACAACTTAATTGGAGGCTCCCGACGACACCATGAAGCTTCACCATAATGGACTATGTGTCGTGGAATTAACACGTCAGATGTCCTAGAGAGAGGACTTAGTCGTAGAGCCATTGCAATGAGATTAGCAAAAAGGGGTTAAACCGGACAAAGGACACGGGGAGTTTATACTGGTTCGGCCCCTTACGATGAAGGTAAAAGCCTACGATCCAGTTGTGGTGGAATTGATGGGGTCTCGATGAGCAGGGAGAGAATCCGCTTTTCCTATATCTCGAGTTATTGTTTCTTGTCCCTGAACCGCCGCCGGATCGTCCCTTTATATACATAGGTTGATGCCCGGTGGTTTACAGAACACCGAGGCCGGCTCATACACGTGTCTGGCTCGGTTTCTACCTTTCCTAACTTACAACACAAGTTTACGCATCTCATGACGGTTTACATTTATGGGCTCAAACCGCCTTTGGGCTCTGGGCCTCTAAGCTTCAATGGTAGAGCTCCATACTCCTTGTCTTCATGAGCTTCAATACGGATGAGCATAAACCAGCCCCTCCTGGGCGGTTTATACTCAGTAGTTATATCCCCAACATTAGGCCCCATATTGATTTGAACCTGTTCATGTCAATCTTCAACACTTAGAAAAAACTCCTTGAATATTCTCGCATAATCCTTGTAAACCGCCATGACGTCTCCTCCATATGAACTTGATAAACCGCCATGATGTCATCATCTAAGATTGCAGTGAATCGTTATGACATCATTTCTGTATAAAAACCTATAAATACTTCTTTTATTAATTAATCTCCGAATACCGAGACAACAGCTATGCCCCATTCTCCATTTTGGGCTCCTTGATTCCCGCGCCTACCTACTTATCCATTTGCCTTATAAATAGGACCAGAGGTCTTTTTTCCTTCCCCTTCCATGCTTCTTCGCTTCTTCTTCCTCCTTGCAACGCCTAAGCCCTAAAGCTCCGCCGCCGCCCTCGACCTTCAAGCGCTGCATCAACCCTGGCCGCTGCATCGACCTGAACGTACCAGAGAACTGTGGCACTTCTCCTCCACTCCTGTGAAGCCGGTAAGCCCTCTTTCTTCAACCCTAGATCTGCATTAGGGTTTCATGCCTTCGTCGGTGTTCATCAGTATTCGTCGGCGTTCATTGCTTTCCCTTACTATCACATCGTATCTTGACGAACTTGACATCTTCCCCGTGCGGCCGAAACTATAATTTATTTTTCCTCACCATAGCATCCCTTCGTCCATGAACAGATCCCATCTGGACCTTTGTTGTTCTACTGTCGTCATTTTAGGGCTTTGAAATTTTTCCTTTTCCTGAACTACGCTAGATCCATAATTATAACTTTAGCCTGTGAAACCTGTTTCTGCAGCACTTCGTAATTTTTAGATATGTTTCATCCATACCACTATAGGCGGTTTAACCGTTTAAAAGTTGATAATCCTCCAGGTACCATTAGCCCTCTCTTAAACCGCCAACTTACCTAAGCATCAGTATCTGGTTTAACATGTACATTTTCTCTGATTGATTCCTTCCCCCGGCCTGGCGCCGGTTTATGTATATCAATCTTGAACCGTAATCCGGCGTTTGAACTTCTTTTACAGCTTGTCATCAAAAATGGTAAAACAGTTCTTCTCTTGTAATTGGGCTCCCTCCCGGGTTACGGAAGAGCAACTTACTGGGTACGTTGTGACTGGCGCTTTAGCAAAGCAAGAACCATCCATTGGAGAGTCCCGGGTACTGAAAATCCTCCTGAACCTCAAGATGGATAAGTAGTTGTGTTTGTACATCATCTCGACTGAGGGTTTAGCCCTCCCGGATCAAAAAAATTCCGGGATGTACTCGCCAGCTTCCAACTCCACCCTCAAGATATTGGACCGAACTCTGTGTCCAACATTTGCAATTTCCAAGTGTTTTGTGAGGTTTATCTGCAAGAGGAACCGACCGTTGAATTTTTCATAGACTTCTTCCACTTGAACCGCCGTACTGAATTTACCGACGGCCCCAACACTGAACTTGGCGGGGTGTCAATTCAAAAAAGGAAAGAAGTCAATTTTCCTCACGCCAAACATCACAGCCACCCCAAGGACTGGAATCAAACATGGTTTTACTGCCGGAATACCGCTCCTGCTGATGAAAATCCTCTACCGGGTTATCGTGCTCACCGGCTCAGTAATGAACATCCATTGCCTCAACGGCTTACTGCCAAGGAACGATTGAAATATGCACCACAGATTTCTAAGATCCGGGCTTTTATGGCAAACGGTTTAACTGGTATTGACCTTGTCCGTTGCTGGGTTTCGTGGAGTATCTTGCCCTTAAGCCAGCGTCCCGGTTTAATGTGCGAGTACACAAGAGACTTGAAAGATCCTCAACATCATATTGATATTTAGCTAAGTGATGAAGAGATTACTAAAGTTGTCAAGAAGATGTTGGATGAACCGATATCTGAGTACAGCAAGACTGGGCTGTGTCCCTTTTATGCCTCCAATAAACCGCCAGCTGTACGAATTGCATCTTTCTGCTTTTAATTCGCCCCCCTGTTGACACTTTCTGATGACCTTATGTTTATCTTTGCAGAGCAATGATCTGTTCTGGAAGAGGAAATCTCAAGACAAGCTGGCAAAACCACAAGACAAACCAGTGAGAGCGCCTCGTGTTAAGAGTAAGGCCTCAAAGAAGCCAGCAAAGAAAAGAACCGCCGAGTCCCCTGATCCGGCCGAAGATGTTGGTGACTCAGAATCAGAGGTAGAACTTGACTCCCTTGGTTCATTTTTTGTGCACCTTATTGATGATGATCATTATCAGGATGATGCGGAAGCCAGCCGCACTGATCATGTAGAGGTAATTTCCCTTTCTTCCGATTCAGATCATGTGCCAGTATAAAAAGTCCATCACGCAGTCCGGAGAGTAAAACGTTCACATCCTCTCGCTTATTTGGATCCGCACTTTTCTTTGAAGACACAGCAACATGAAGCTCGTCGCACAACCCAACATAGTGGCCAACAAGTTACCTCCTCCGGTTTACCGGACACCCCGGTTCGAAAACGCCGTCCAGAGGTCTCTTGTACTTCTAATACATCTTATCCCAAGGCGGGTTACTTCCGATACCCTCTTAATCCGTCTGATTCAAATTATCAGGGTACCTCCAATTCATCCTCCGGCGAATCATCAGCCACACAGATGCCTCCGCTCAAGACTGTTCCTGGGTAAACATATTACACTTTAACCTTTTATGCCTTGCACTGGTTTACTGTACTGACTTCTGCATCTGCTTTCTTCAGTGCCAAAGCCAGACTTAGTGATACGTCTCCAACGTATCTATAATTTTTTATTGTTCCATGCTATTTTATTACTTGTTTTGAATGATTATGGGCTTTATTATACACTTTTTTATTACTTTTGGGACTAACCTATTAACCGGAGGCCCAGCCCATATTGTTGTTTTATTACCTGTTTCAGTATTTCGAAGAAAAGGAATATCAAACAGAGTCCAAATGGAACGAAACCTTCGGCAACGTGATTTTGTGGAAGATTATCATCTGGAGTCTTGGAGTCCACGTTAGAAGATACTTGAGGAGCCCAGGAGATAGCCCCCCCCCCCACTACTGGGCGCGCCCCCTGTCTCGTGGACCCCTTGAGCACCCCCCGACCGACTTCTTTCACCTATATAAGTCTACGTACCCTAAAACCATCGAATATCAAGATAGATCGGGAGTTCCACCGCCACAAGCCTCTGTAGCCACCAAAAACCTCTCGGGAGCCCGTTCCGGCACCCTGCCGGAGGGGGAACCCATCACCGGTGGCCATGTTCATCATCCCGACGCTATCCATGATGAGGAGGGAGTAATTCACCCTCGGGGCTGAGGGTATGTACTAGTAGCTATGTGTTTGATCTCTCTCTCTCGTGTTCTCTCTCATGTTCCCTCTAAGGCATGATCTTGATGTATCCCGAGCTTTGCTATTGTAGTTGGATCTTATGATGTTTCTCCCCCTCTACTCTCTTGTGATGAATTGAGTTTTCCCTTTGAAGTTATCTTACCGGATTGAGTCTTTTATGAGAACACTTGATGTATGTCTTGCCGTGCTTATGTGTGGTGACAATGGGATATCATGTGCCTCTTGATGTATGTTTTGGTGACCAACTTGCGGGTTCCGCCCATGAACCTATGCATAGGGGTTGGCACACGTTTTCTTGACTCTCCGGTAGAAACTTTGGGGCACTCTTTGAAGTACTTTGTGTTGGTTGGATGAATCTGAGATTGTGTGATGCATATTGTATAATCATGCCCACGGATACTTGAGGTGACAATGGAGTATCTAGGTGACATTAGGGTTTTGGTTGATTTGTGTCTTAAGGTGTTATTCTAGTATGAACTCTATGATGGATTGAGTGGAAAGAATAGCTTTATGTTATTTTACTACGAACTCTGGAATAGATAGAACAGAAAGAATAACTTTGAGGTGGTTTCGTACCCTAAAACCATAATCTCTTCGTTTATTCTCCGCTATTAGTGTCTTTGGAGTGACTCTTTGTTGCATGTTGAGGGATTGTTATATGATCTATCTATGTTATTATTGTTGAGAGAACTTACACTAGTGAAAGTATTAACCTTAGGCCTTGTTTCCTATCATTGCAATACCGTTTATGCTCACTTTTACCACTTGTTACCTTGCTGTTTTTATAATTTCAGATTACAAATACCTTTGTCTACCATCCATATTGCACTTGTATCACCATCTCTTCGCTGAACTACTGCACCTATACAATTTACCATTGTATTGGGTGTGTTGGGGACACAAGAGACTCTTTGCTATTTGGTTGCAGGGTTGTTTGAGAGAGACCATCTTCATCCTACACCTCCCACGGATTGATAAACCTTAGGTCATCCACTTGAGGGAAATTTGCTACTGTCCTACAAACCTATGCACTTGCAGGCCCAACGACGTCTGCAACAAGAAGGTTGTGTAGTAGACATCAAGCTCTTTTCTGGCGCCGTTGCGAGGGAGGCTAGGTAAAGGGCAGTCACTCACACCCCGTCAACTAAGCTCTTTTCTGGCGCCGTTGCCGGAGAGGTTAGCGCTTGAAGGTATATCTTTAGATCTTGCAATCGAATCTTTTTGTTTCTTGTTTTATCACTAGTTTAGTTTATAAAAGAAAACTACAAAAAAAGGAATTGAGTTTGTCTCATACGCTTCATCTTTTTAATATCTTTCATGAGTTTGATGAAAAGGAAAATTGTGCTCAAGTGCTAGAAGAAGAAATCTATAAAATGCTTGATACTAAATCTTTGAATGATGAACATGATTGCAATGTTGTTAGTATGAACTCTTTGAATATCCATAGTACTAATGATGATTGCTCTAGTCATGATGAAAATATCTCTCATAAGCATGTCAACTTTTGTGGAGTGCATGTTTGCATGAACACACCAAATAGAGAAGATATATATTGCAAGAAGCATAAGTATTTAGAAACTAAGAGGTTGCAAGAAAGGCTAGATAAGAGTGCGGAGAATTTAAGATATCTTTCCCGTTGTGAATTTTGCAATAAACTAGATCATTTACATCTCCAATGCAAATTGTTTCATGATCAGATCGTGTCCAAAAATTGTGATGATTTGATCTCCCTTTATCATTACAATGAACTTAGATTGCTTTTGGGTTATGAAGAGTTGAAACGTTTAACTAAGCCTATTCCAGAATTTAATCTTAAGCATTTCCTTGATATTGATCTAGAAAAGATTTATATGTTTTGTGCGGAGAATTGCATTGAAAATCCTTATATTGCCCATTACCTAAAGAAAAGAAAGCAAATGGAAGATTATGAGAATACTAATGAAAGGGAAGAGATTTCCCAATATCCTCCTATTATTTCTTATGATGAATCAAGTAACGAGGAGGAGCTTTCTATTCAACCAATCTCATCAATAAGGAGCTCAAAGAGGAAGGTTGAACCTACACATAATGTGAATAAGAAAAAGAAAAGAAGGAGCAACAAAGGTAGAAAGGTATCACTCCCAAATGATTTTGCTCCTACTACTCATTGTGATGATGATAATTGCTTTACTATTGGTGCTATCCATATTTTTAATGATGAGAGTGATTATGCTTATGATATGAAAGGGCCCAAGCTTGGGGAAGCTATGTTTGATGAGTATGAAATATTTGAGAATATATTTTCTGAAATTAATGTTAGTCCCAAGCTTGGGGATGCTATGTTTAATGAAGATGATATTTTTAGCATCCCAAGTTTTGATATGCAAAGTTGTTATGATGATAGCATGCCTTGTACCTATGATGATTATATTGATGAAAGTCGGTTTGGAAGAGTGTCAACTTTAGGAAGTAGTGATCCCTCTATTTTGGATGATGTTGAATTTTATTGTGATGAATACGAAAGTGGATTTGGAAGAGTGTCAACTTTATTTAGTGATTCCACTATCTTGGGAGAGGTTTCAATCGATTATGATGAGAACGAAGTTGCTACTTATGATGATTATTGTGATGAAACTTATGCTATAAAAAGTAGTGATTATTATATTTACAAATCTTGTCATGATTATGATTACCCTTTTTCTGAACATTACTCTTTTAATGTGGAAACAATTTTTAGTGTTCAAGTCTCTTATAATACTCCCACTATTCTGAATGAGAAGAATTTTTCTTATGTGGAGAGTAGTAAATTTTCTATGCTAGTAGATCATGAAAATAATGATTTAGGTGCTGGTTATATTGTTGAATTCATTCATGATGCTACTGAAAATTATTATGAGGGAGGAACATATGCTTGTAGGAGTTGCAATAATATCAAGTTTCCTCTCTATGTGCTTAAAATATTAAAGTTATGCTTGTTTACCTTCCTATGCTTGTTGATTATTGTTCCCATAAGTTGTTTGCTCAAAAAATCCCTATGCATAGGAAGTGGGTTAGACTTAAATGTGCTAGTCATATGCTCCATGATGCTCCCGTTATGTTTCAATTTTTATCTTTTATGTGAGCATCATTGTCATCATCATGCCTAGCTAGAAAGGCATTAAAGAAAAACACTTGTTGGGAGACAACCCAATATTTACCCTTACCGTTTTTGTGTGTCCACATGATTATGCTACTGTAGTAATAATGTTTTATAGCTTTTGTTTCAATAAAGTGCCAAGTAGAACCTTTCGGAAGACTTGGGTGAAGTCTATATGATCTTGCTGTAAAAAACAGAAACTTTAGCGCTCACGAGATTAGCTGCCATTTTTTACTGGAGAGTGCTTTTAGGTTAATTATTTAGCAAATGATTAATAGACAAATTTCTCAGGTCCAGCAATTTATTTCATAATTTTTGGGGTTCCAGAAGTATACGTTTGATACAGATTACTACAGACTATTTTGTTTTTGACAGATTCTGTTTTCATTATGTTGTTTGCTTATTTTGATGCATCTATGGGTAGTATTAAGTGGTATGAACCATATAGAAGTTGGAATACAGTAGGTTTTACACCAATATGAATTTAGAACGAGTTCATTACAGTACCTAAGTGGTGGTTTTATTTTCTTATACTAACGGAGCTTACGAGTTTTGTTTTGAGTTTTGTGTGGTTGAAGTTTTCAAGTTTTGGGTAAAGATTCGATGGACTATGGAATAAGGAGTGGAAAGAGCCTAAGCTTGTGGATTCCCAAGGCACCCCAAGGTAATATTCAAGGACAACCAAGAGCCTAAGCTTGGGGATGCCCCGGAAAGCATCCCCTCTTTCGTCTTCGTTCATCGGTAACTTTACTTGGAGCTATATTTTTATTCACCACATGATATGTGTTTAGCTTGGAGCGTCATTTTCTTTTGTTAGTATTTTCTTGATGTTAGTTATAATAATGTTTTTCATCTTTAGTTTCAATAAAAATGTCAAGGATAACCTTTGCCATGCTTATTTTGCTAGTATACATGTTGCTGTTTGAAAACAGAAAGTTTACCGCTGTTGCAAAACTTTCCTAGAAAAGTCAGAAAATGTTATAACATTGAATCTTTTTGCATATTAAGCTATGATAAATTTATTACAGTGGTAATTTTAGTTCATAATTTTTGGAGTCAGGTAAGTATTGATACTCTTGCATTCTTTACAGACTGTACTGTTTTGACAGATTGCTGTTATGTTTGCATATGTTTGCTTGTTTAATGATCCTATTTAAGGATAGGAGTATTAAATATGCAGAGGCATTTAGTATGCAATGTTGAATAATAATTTAAGTGATTTGTTACAGTAGAAAGTGATAAGGTTTTGCATTGGTTTATACTAACCTATCTCACGAGTTCTTAGTTTGTTGTGAATGAAGCTTTTGATAAAAAGAGAAACCATGATATGAGAGGAATTAAGGAGACATACAAGCTCAAGCTTTGGGATGCCCAAGGCACCCAAGATAATATTTCAAGAAGTCTCAAGCATCTAAGCTTAGGGATTCCCCGGTAGGCATCCCACCTTTCTTCTTCAATAACTATCGGTTAGTATCGGTTGAGCCTAAGTTTTTGCTTCTTCACATGAGTTGTGCTATCCTTGCAATGTCATTTTATTTTTCTTTGCTTGCTGTTTGAATACAATACCAAGATATGAAATTCATTATTGAGAGAGAGTCTTCGCATAGTTGCATAATTATTTAGCTACTCATTGATCTTCACTTATATCTTTCGGAGTAGTTTGTCGTTTGCTCTAGTTCTTCACTTATATCTTTTTAGAGCATGGAGGTGGTTTTATTTTGTAGAAATTAATGAACTCTCATGCTTCACTTATATTATTTTGAGAGTCTTAAACAGCATGGTAATTTGAATGAAAACTATCATAGGAAGTGAATTAAATGCTATGATCAATTTGATACTTGAATAATTTTTTTGAGATATGGAGGTAGTGATATTAAAGTCAAGCTAGTTGGGTGATTATGAATTTAAAGAATACTTGTGTTGAAGTTAGCAAGTCCCGTAGCATGCACGTATGGTTAAAGTTGTGTAACCAATTTGAAACATGAAGTGTACCTGGCTTGTGCATCCTTTTGAGTGGCGGTCGGGGACGAGCGATGGTCTTTTCCTACCAATCTATCCCCCTAGGAGCATGCGCATAGTGCTTGATTTTTGATGACTTCTAATTTTTTGCAATAATTATATGAGTTCTTTTGACTAATGTTGAGTCCATGGATTATACGCACTTTTACCTTTCCACCAATGCTAGCCTCTTCGGTACCGTGCATTGCCCTTTCTCACCTTGAGAGTTGGTGCAAACTTCGCCGGTGCATCCAAACCCTGTGATATGATACGCTCTATCACACATAAGCCTCATTATATCTTCCTCAAAACAGCCACCATACCTACCTATTTATGGCATTTCCATAGCCATTCTGAGATATATTGCCATGCAACTTTCCACCATTCCGTTTATCATCATCATGACATACTTTACTTTTGTCATATTGCCATTGCGTGATCATGTAGTTGACATCGTATTTGTGGCAAAGCCACCATGCATTATTTTTCATACATGTCACTCTTGATTCATTGCACCATCCCGATACACCGTCGGAGGCATTCATATAGAGTCATATCTTGTTCTAGTTTTGAGTTGTAATTCATGTGTTGTAATCAATGAAAGCGTGATGATCATCATTATTAGAGCATTGCCCAAAAAAAGGCCAAAGAAAAAAAGAAAACAAGAAATAAAATAAAATAAATAAAAAGGGCAATGCTACTATCTCTTTTTCCACACTTGTGCTTCAAAGTAGCACCATGTTTTTCATATAGTGAGTCTCATATGTTGTCACTTTCATATACTAGTGGGAATTTTTCATTATAGAACTTGGCTTGTATATTCCTACGATGGGCTTCCTCAAATGCCCTAGGTCTTCGTGAGCAAGCAAGTTGGATGCAGACCCACTAGTTTTCTTTTGTTGAGCATTCATTTGTAGCTCTAGTGCATCCGTTGCATGGCAATCCCTACTCCTCATGTTGACATCAATTGATGGGCATCTCCATAGCCCGTTGATTATCCTCGTCAATGTGAGACTTTCTCCCTTTTTTTTCTCGACACAATCCCCATCATCATATTCTCTTCCACCCATAGTGCTATATCCATGGCTCACGCTCATGTATTGCGTGAAGGTTGAAAGAAGTTTGAGATTATTTAAGTATGAAACAATTGCTTGGCTTGTCATCGGGGGTATAGAAGTTGGGAACATCTTTGTGTGACAAAAATGAAGCATAGCCTAACTATATGATTTTGTAGGGATGAACTTTCTTTTGCCACGTTATTTTGAGAAGACATGATTGCTTTGATTAGTATGCTTGAAGTGTTACTATTTCTTTTGTCAATATGAACTTTTATTTTGAATCATTTGGATCTGAACATTCATGCCACAATAAAGAGAAATACATTGAGAATCATGCTAGGTAGCATTCCACATCAAAAATTCTGTTTTTATCATTTACCTACTCAAGGACGAGCAGGAATTAAGCTTGGGGATGCTTGATACGTCTCCAACAAACAACAACAACAACAACAAAGCCTTTAGTCCCAAACAAGTTGGGGTAGGCTAGAGGTGAAACCCATAAGATCTCGCAACCAACTCATGGCTCTGGCACATGGATAGCAAGCTTCCACGCACCCCTGTCCATAGCTAGCTCTTTGTCGATATTCCAATCCTTCAGGTCTCTCTTAACGAACTCCTCCCATGTCAAAATCGGTCGACCCCGCCCTCTCTTGACATTCTCCGCACGCTTTAGCCGTCCGCTATGCACTGGAGCTTCTGGAGGCCTACGCTGAATATGCCCAAACCATCTCAAACGATGTTGGACAAGCTTCTCCTCAATTGGTGCTACCCCAACTCTATCTCGTATTTCATCATTCCGGACTTGATCCTTCCTCGTGTGGCCACACATCCATCTCAACATACGCATCTCCGCCACACCTAACTGTTGAACATGTCGCCTTTTAGTCGGCCAACACTCCGCGCCATACAACATTGCGGGTCGAACCGCTGTCCTGTTGAACTTGCCTTTTAGCTTTTGTGGCACTCTCTTGTCACAGAGAATGCCAGAAGCTTGGCGCCACTTCATCCATCCGGCTTTGATTCGATGGTTCACATCTTCATCAATACCCCCATCCTCCTGCAACATTGACCCCAAATACCGAAAGGTGTCCTTCCGAGGTACCACCTGGCCATCAAGGCTAACCTCCTCCTCCTCACAGCTAGTAGTACTGAAACCGCACATCATGTACTCGGTTTTAGTTCTACTAAGCCTAAACCCTTTCGATTCCAAGGTTTGTCTCCATAACTCTAACTTCCTATTTACCCCCATCCGACTATCGTCAACTAGCACCACATCATCCGCAAAGAGCATACACCATGGGATATCTCCTTGTATACCCCTTGTGACCTCATCCATCACCAATGCAAAAAGATAAGGGCTCAAAGCTGACCCCTGATGCAGTCCTATCTTAATCGGGAAGTCATCGGTGTCGACATCACTTGTTCGAACACTTGTCACAACATTATTGTACATGTCCTTGATGAGGGTAATGTACTTTGCTGGGACTTTGTGTTTCTCCAAGGCCCACCACATGACATTCCACGGTATCTTATCATAGGCCTTCTCCAAGTCAATGAACACCATATGCAAGTCCTTCTTATGCTCCCTATATCTCTCCATAAGTTGTCGTACCAAGAAAATGGCTTCCATGGTCGACCTCCCAGGCATGAAACCAAACTGATTTTTGGTCACGCTTGTCATTCTTCTTAAGCGGTGCTCAATGACTCTCTCCCATAGCTTCATTGTATGGCTCATCAGCTTAATTCCACGGTAATTAGTACAACTCTGAACATCCCCCTTGTTCTTGAAGATTGGTACTAATATACTCCGTCTCCATTCTTCTGGCATCTTGTTTTCCCGAAAAATGAGGTTGAAAAGCTTGGTTAGCCATACTATCGCTACGTCCCCGAGACCTTTCCACACCTCAATGGGGATACAATCAGGGCCCATCGCCTTGCCTCCTTTCATCCTTTTTAAAGCCTCCTTCACCTCAGACTCCTGGATGCGCCGCACAAAACGCATGTTGGTCTCATCAAAGGAGTCATTCAGTTCAATGGTAGAACTCTCATTCTCCCCATTGAACAGCTTGTCGAAGTACTCCTGCCATCTATGCTTAATCTCTTCGTCCTTCACCAAGAGTTGGCCTGCTCCGTCCTTGATGCATTTGACTTGGCCAATATCCCTCGTCTTCCTCTCCTCGATCTTAGCCATCTTATAGATGTCCCTTTCACCTTCCTTCGTGCCTAACCGTTGGTAGAGGTCCTCATATGCCCGACCCCTTGCTTCACCAACAGCTCGCTTTGCGGCCTTCTTCGCCATCTTGTACTTCTCTATGTTGTCTGCACTCCTATCCAGGTATAGGCGTCTGAAGCAATCTTTCTTCTCTTTAAGCGCCTTCTGGACATCATCATTCCACCACCAGGTATCGTTATCTTCGCTTCTCCTTCCCCTGGACACTCCAAACTCCTCCGAGGCCACCTTACGAATGCAAGTCTCCAACATATCTATAATTTTTTATTGTTCCGTGCTATTTTATTACCTGTCTTGAATGATTATGGGCTTTATTATACACTTTTTTATTACTTTTGGGACTAACCTATTAACCGGAGGCCCAGCCCATATTGCTGTTTTATTACCTGTTTCAGTATTTTGAAGAAAAGGAATATCAAACGGAGTCCAAACGGAATGAAACCTTTGGCAACGTGATTTTTTTGGAAGATTATCATCCTAGAGCCTTGGAGTCCATGTCAGAAGATACTCGAGGAGCCCAGGAGATAGGGCCCCCCCTACTGGGCGCACCC
>NC_041381.1:392974262-393034834 GCF_002162155.2 Triticum dicoccoides
TTCTTTCGCCTATATAAGTCTACGTACCCTAACACCATCGAATATCAAGATAGATCGGGAGTTCCGTCGCCGCAAGCCTCTGTAGCCACCAAAAACCTCTCGGGAGCCCGTTATGGCACCCTGCCAGAGGGGGAACCCATCACCGGTGGCCATCTTCATCATCCCGGTGCTATCCACGACGAGGAGGGAGTAGTTCACCCTCGGGGCTGAGGGTATGTACCAGTAGCTATGTGTTTGATCTCTCTCTCTCGTGTTCCCTCTAAGGCACGATCTTGATGTATCCCGTGCTTTGCTATTGTAGTTGGATCTTATGATGTTTCTCCCCCTCTACTCTCTTGTGATGAATTGAGTTTCCGCTTTGAAGTTATCTTATCGGATTGAGTCTTTTATGAGAACACTTGATGTATGTCTTGCCATGCTTATCTGTGGTGACAATGGGATATCATGTGCATCTTGATGTATTACGGGTTCCGCCCATGAACCTATGCATAGGGGTTGGCACACGTTTTCTTGACTCTCCGGTAGAAACTTTGGGGCACTCTTTGAAGTACTTTGTGTTGGTTGGATGAATCTGAGATTGTGTGATGCATATCGTATAATTGATACGTCCATTTTGCATCATGCTTTTATGTCAATATTTATTGCATTATGGGATGTTATTTCACGTTACGTCACAATAATTATGGCTATTCTCTCTTATTTTACAAGGTTTACATGAAGAGGGAGAATGCCGGCAGCTGGAATTCTGGGCTGGAAAAGGAGCAAATATTGAAGGACTATTCTGCGCAACTCCAAAAGTCCTGAAACTCCACGGAATACCTTGGAATAAATAAAGAAAAATCATCGCCAAAGATGAAGGCCAGGGGGCCCACACCGTGCTCATGAGGGTGGGGGGCGCCCCCCCTGGGCGCGCCCCCCTACCTCGTGGGCCCCCTGGTAGCTCTCCAACGCCCATCTTCTCCTATATGAAGTCTTTCGATGAGAAAAGGATAAGAGAGAACCTTTTGGGACAAGACTCCGCCGCCACGAGGCGGAACCAATCTAGGGCTCTGGCGGAGCTTTTCTGCTGGGGACACTTCCCTCCGGGAGGGGGAAATCATCACCAACGCTCCTCTCATCGGGAGAGGGCAATCTCCATCAACATCTTCACCAGCACCATCTCATCTCCAAACCCTAGTTCATCTCTTGTATCCAGTTCTTGTCTCCAAGCCCGGGATTGGTGCTAGTAGTTTGCTAGTAGTGTTGATTACTCTTTGTAGTTGATGCTAGTTGGTTTATTTGGTGGAAGATCATATGTTCACATCCTATATGCACATTATTACCCCTCTAATTATGAACATGAATATGCTTTGTGAGTAGTTACGTTTGTTCCTGAGGACAAGGGAGAAGTCTTGCTATTAGTAGTCATGTGAATTTGGTATTCGTTCGATATTTTGATAAGATGTATGTTGTCTAACCTCTAGTGGTGTTATGTGAACGTCGACTACATAACACTTCACCATTATTTGGGCCTAGAGGAAGGCATTGGGAAGTAATAAGTAGATGATGGGTTGCTAGAGTGACAGAAGCTTAAACCCTAGTTTATGCATTGCTTCGTAAGGGGCTGATTTGGATCCATATGTTTCATGCTATGGTTAGGTTTACCTTAATACTTTTGTTGTAGTTGCGGATGCTTGCAATAGAGGTTAATCATAAGTGGGATGTTTGTCCAAGTAAGGGCAGTACCCAAGCACCGGTCCACCCACATATCAAATTATCAAAGTACCGAATGCGAATCATATGAGCGTGATGAAAACTAGCTTGACGATATTCCCATGTGTCCTCGGGAGTGCTTTTCCTATTATAAGAGTTTGTCTAGGCTTGTTGTCGGTGTCAAAACCGGCGGATCTCGGGTAGGGGGTCCCGAACTGTGCGTCTAGGCGGATGGTAACAGGAGACAAGGGACACGATGTTTTTACCCAAGTTTGGGCCCTCTCGATGGAGGTAAAACCCTACTCCTGCTTGATTAATATTGATGATATGGGTAGTACAAGAGTAGATCTACCACGAGATCGGAGTGGCTAAACCCTAGAAGCTAGCCTATGGTATGATTGTTGTTCGTCCTATGGACTAAAACTCTTCGGTTTATATAGACACCGGAGAGGGCTAGGGTTACACAGAGTCGGTTACAATGGGAGGAGATCTTCATATCGTATCGCCAAGCTTGCCTTCCACGCCAAGGAAAGTCCCATCCGGACACGGGACGGACTCTTCAATCTTGTATCTTCATAGTCCAAGAGTCCGGCCAAAGGTCTTAGTCCGGCCATCCGGACAACCCCTAATCCAGGACTCCCTCAATAGCCCATGAACCAGGCTTCAATGACGACGAGTCCGGTGCGCAAGTTGTCTTCGGCATTGCAAGGCGGGTTCCTCCTCCGAATATTCCATAGAAGATGTTGAACACCAGGGTAGTGTCCGGCTCTGCAAAATAAGTTCCACATTCCATCGTAGAGAGAATAATATTTGCATCAATCGGATCTGCTGACGTATTCCGCGACGTGACATCATGCCACGGCCAGGCTTTTATTCATTTTACTGTTCCACCTCAGCGCGTTTAGCGAGGCGGTTTCCTTCGCACATCTTGTCAAAGCAAAGATCGTGTCCCCTTATTCCGAGATTCTCATCAATACGGGCGTGGGTAACCCAACCGCGCCATTAACCGCGGCGCTTGGGAGATAAGCAAGTTTTATTAGGCCGGTGGGGGGCTCGTAGTTTTGGCCGCCCATATAAGGGGATAAAAATACGCCCTTTCCATTCACGCCTTCTACCTCTTCTGCTTATCCGTCCCGGCGCGCTCGAGCTCCAGCGCCCAATCCCGCACTTCCCACCTCAACCTTCTCCAACCATGTCCGGAGCGGGAGGTAGATGGATGGCCTCCTCCGTCACGGAGGGGAAAATCAAAAAGTTGAGGAAGGCCGGATACTTGTCTGACGACATCGCGCACCGGCTTCCAGATGTGGGGCAACTCATCCCCACCCCCAAGCCCCATGAGAGGGTTGTTTTTCTTCCCCATTTCCTCCGCGGACTGGGTTTTCCTCTTCACCCGTTCGTCCGGGGGCTCATGTTCTACTACGGCCTGGACTTCCACGATCTGGCCCCGAACTTCATCCTCAATATCTCGGCATTTATCGTCGTGTGTGAGGCCTTCTTCCGCATCCAGCCTCACTTTGGCCTATGGCTAAAGATCTTCAGCGTCAAGCCGAAGGTTGTGAAAGGCCGACAAGTAGAATGCGGAGGTGCTATGGTGGGCAAGATGGCCAACGTCACTTGGCTCGAGGGTGCCTTCGTGGAAACCATCAAAGGGTGGCAATCGGGGTGGTTCTATATCACCGAGCCGCGTGACCCTAAGTGGGCAGCGGCCCCCGAATTTCGATCCGGCATGCCCACCCGGCTCACATCTTGGAAAGAGTCGGGCCTGTCGTGGGGCGATCTGGAGGAGGTGACCGACTCCAAACCTGCGTCCGAGACCTGGTGACCAAGAAGGTCAAGCTTGTCAACATAGTCTAGGTCATGCTCTTCCGCCGGATCCTCCCGTGTCAACGACAGGACTTCAATTTGTGGGAGTTTGACCTGGCCCAGCACTAGACTCTATCCCGGCTCTTCGAAACAAAGCACGAGGATGCCTGGAAGGTGCTTTTCAAGAGTTCCGAGGTCTCCCCTCCCGTCACCGAGGATCGCGGATTCTGCGCCAAACGTCAAGCCTCCGAAGTAAGCTTACATTTAGTCCCTTATGGGATACCCGAATTTCATAGTGTGACTTTATGTGGGATCTAAACTCCTGTTCCTTTGACAGGACTGGAAGAGGACATCCGGACAGTTTGACTGTCTGGCCCCTTTGCCCGAAGGCCCAGCAGACGCATGCTTAGCGAAGCTACTGGTTCCGGCACCTCACGTGGTGCCGGAGAAGAAGGCCAAGGACAAGGCCACGGGGACCCGAGAGAGTTCCAGGCGCCCGGTGGTGTCGGATTCATCGCCCGACAACCCCGATGCGCCCTCCGCTTCGGAAAACCCTAGAAGCCCACGCGCTGAATGCTGACATTGAGCTACATGACTCGACACCTGAGGGTCAGGATACTTTTGCTGATCCGCCAGAGACACATCCAGAAGCCCACGCGCTGATCCGCCAAGCCCAGCTAAGGCCGCTGACAAACCACCGAGCCCAAATAAGACAGCTGAAGGCACAACAGATGATGTTGTAATTACTGGCTTTGACCATACCAGTTTTGGCAATCATGTCGCTTTATCAAAGCATAGTGCAAAAGAAGAATTTGCCGCTATGGAGAAGGTCAAGTGGAAATCTAATTTGTCAAGTTATGCTCATCTCAATGCTCAAGACATCCATTCTGGATATTTGAACCGGCTGTACACAAGTCGTGACTACGAAGCCGGTTTGGTGAACCTGATGAAAGAGAGATACAAGGTAAATATTAATCTCTTTGCATAGGCCCTTTCCCCTTAGAATCTTTAACTCCAGTAGCCCCCAAGGGCTGGTTTATCTCTTCAAGATGAACCGGTACTTCCTGTTATAAAGCTTACCCTTGTTTAATTCCTTCACATCCGGTTTATCTGATCAATTAAGCATTAGCCCCCAAGTGCCAAGATTAATTCTTGTATTGAGCCTTGGGACTTAAAATAGCTTTTAAGAAATAAATCCACATTAGCCCCCAAGTGCCAAGTGTATAACTTGTTATGTGCTTGGGACTTTGAAAAAAGTATTGCCAATTTACTGTTCTGTGTTTTGCAGGCTGATTTATCCAACAAAGATTCTCAAATCGCCGACCTCCAGGAAAACATCAAGTCCCAGCAAGTCGAAACATCCAAGGCGAAGGATGAACTGAAGGGCCCTTTAACAGCCATGGAACAATTGAAGGATGGATTCAAAGGCGAGCGGGCAGACTGGGAGACTGAGAAGGCCACTCTGTTAAAACGGGCTGAGGATGCTGAAGTGGCACTTAAACCGGTGGCGAAAGAGCTGACTGGTTTAAAGCGGCAGATCAATACTATGACTTCTGCTATCTTTGGTAAGTAGCTTTGTAATGAACCGTACTTCATCAGCCTTGAAACCGCCGGTTTAATAACAATATTGTAACCATTGCAGGTAGCCGCGTTGCCCATCTTGGCTCAGATATGCGCAAGAAGCTGAAGGCTGCCTATACTCTGATAGAGCAGTTGTATACCGGTGCTCAACGGGTCATCTGCACAGCCTCGTACAATAAACCGGCACCAACTTTAATCAAGGATACATTGTCAAGCTCTCCATGACACCGGCCCAGCTAGAAGAGATGAAGAGATCGGCTGGAAGGGCTGGCGCTTTATCTGCACTGACTCGTGCTAAGGCTTGGATAGCTGATCTTGATCCGGAGGATATTGGAAATGGCTATCCAAGTCAAAAAGAAGATGGGCCGGATTTTGACGAGGATGCCCTTAAAGCTTTGACAAAAGATATGCGCCCGCTTGCCAGCAAACCGGCCGAAGAGACTGATATGTCTTACCATCGGTCCATCTATGATGCAGACAACAGACGGATCGCTGCATCGACTTACGAAGCCCAGAATCTAATCCCGCCAACTCGTAAGCACACTTATGCCCCTGATGTTGAACCGTCAGATCTTATAAGTGATGAAGCTGTCTTCCGAGGTTTGTGTGGAATTGATTGGGAAACCATTGACTTCCAGCCAGTGGATGGGGAGGCGGAGGTTGAACCGACTCGGAAGTCGGTTTATCGTCTTGCGCATTGTCATCTGTTCAAAAAACAATTATCCTTTTGGGTGTTTGAAACGCCTTGTAATAGGCTAGCTTGACACACTTGGTCTACTATGCCATCGTGCATAGCTTGAAATACTTATTCTGCAATGCCATCGTGCATAATTACTTTCCTGAGACTATCAATCTGTCATGATATGCCATGTCTGCTTATGATCTTTAACAGTGTTATGCAATCCTATTTTCTGCAAACTTAAAATTGTCCTGGCGTTTACCACCGGACGGGTTATGATACCCAATGTAAAGCCAGAGTTTATAACCAAGGATGTAAAATGAAATATGAAATATATCATACCTGTGATGTTGAATCACATTGTTGGTTTACCAACTGTTTGTAGCAAGGGTGATAACCCAAATCTTTGAGTGTTGATAACTCTCACCATGTCGTGCTAGTTTATAAGAAGCCACGCCGGGTTATGATAAACACTGGATGATCATCCTCGCGATTTATAGTCAATGCCAGACCAGGTTGTGATAAACACCGGTTTAAAATTGGTTGTATACCAACAACTGATAGTTTGAAAGCTGCGTCGGGTTAAGAAACACCGGGTTGATGTAATGACTTATAGTCAGGCCGGGTCAATAGACGCCGGTTTATCTTAAAACCTTATGACAGGAAAGAAAACTTGCAAAAAACAAAATCAAATAAAAATTTGTAGTCGAGGCTTTTCAAGGGCTGCCAGGCCCAAATTCGAGGCTTTTCATGGGCTGCTAGGCCACTGAGTTAAACCATTTGACAAAGCCTTTTAAGATGGGCCTCCAATTAACCAATCATCATTTTAACTTTGACAAGTTCAGGGTCTATATAAGATTGACTTGTCAAACGTTCGGTGGGTCATACCAAGATTAGCTGGACAGAGTGGCTTACTTGATGAAGGCAGGTTAACCCGGGGTTTTAGGTGAATACACCTGACTTCCAAGCCTGGCTTGATAGCCTATTACAAGGGTCCTTTCAAACTCTTTGTTGTTGTGCACAAAGAGCCCCCAAGTAACATTGTGAGTTGTGCTCAATGGGTACCTATGTTTGAGTTGTGCGTGGCAACAGACTCTCTTTGGTCCCTTCGGTGTGAAGCTCCCAAGCTATGTTGTGGCTTTATAAGCTGGTTTAATGGGAAACTCCGCTTATAAGCATGAGCCCCCATGTAACCAAGAAGACATATAAGACGAAACAGCAGAGGCCCCGCTTTAGCAAGGATGTCGGTTTATTTATTGATCATAATATGTACATTATCAAAAATATATACATAGTAGGAGCCTGTGGCTCAGGTGTATTAAGGCCTAAGATGAGTTATATTCCATGGCCGGCGGGTCTCCTCCTCTGACTTGCGTGAGTCTTTGTGTTCTCGAACATCGATGAGGTAGTATGACCCGTTGTTCAAATTCTTGCTGACCACAAGGGTCCTTCCCAAGGTGGAGACAACTTGTGCATGTCAGTCTGATCTTGGATGAGCCAGAGCACCAAGTCACCTTCTTGAAAAGTCCTGGTTTTAACCCGGCGGCTGTGATAACCTCGCAAGTCTTGCTGATAAATCGCCGAGCGAGCTGCCGCAATATCCCGTTGCTCATCTAACAGGTCTAATGCATCCTGGTGTGCTCTCTCATTATCCACTTCAACATAAGCTGCCACTCGGGGCGAGTCATGGCGAATATCACTTGGGAGAACTGCTTCCACTCCATAAACCATGAAGAAGGGTGTGTAACCCGTAGATCTATTGGGGGTGGTATTAATACTCCATAAAATAGAAGGCAACTCCTCCACCCAACAACCTGGCATCTGCTTCAAAGGGACCATAAGCCGAGGCTTGATATCCTTTAGGATTTCCTAATTAGCTCTCTCCACTTGACCATTAGATTGGGGGTGGGCAACTGATGACACATCAAGCCGGATGTTCTCACGTTGACAGAAATCTTCCATAGCTCCCTTGGAGAGATTCGTGCCATTGTCTATTATAATGCTGTGTGGAAAACCAAAACAGAAGATCACCTTTTTCATGAATTGAACCACCGTGGCCGCATCACACTTGCTCACTGGCTCTACCTCCACCCACTTGGTAAATTTATCAACCGCCACCAGAAGGTGGGCCTTATTATCCTTGGACCTATTAAAGGGCCCAACCATATCCAGCCCACAAGTTGCAAATGGCCAGGTGATTGGAATCATCCTCAACTCCTGAGCCGGAACATGAGCTCGACGTGCAAATTTCTGACAGCCATCACACTTTCGGACCAGATCCTCCGCATCAACATGAGCTGTTAACCAGTAAAACCATGCCGGAAAGCCTTAGCTACCAAGGATTTTGAACCGGCATGATGACCACAATCTCTTTCGTGGATTTCACGCAAGATCTCACAACCTTCTTCAGAAGAAACACAACACTGAAACGCCCCTGAGACACTGCAGTGGTGTAACTCGCCATTGACAATAGTCATGGACTTAGACCGCCGAATTATCTGCTTGGCCAAAACTTCGTCCTCTGGTAACTCGCCCTGGTTCATGTATGCCAGGTACGGCAATGTCCAATCAGGGATAGCATGAAGAACCGCCACCAATTGAGCTTTCGGGTCAGGAATCGCCAGATCCTCCTCCGTTGGTATCTTGACTGACGGATTATACAAAACATCCAGAAAAACATCAGGCGGCACCGGTTTACGCTGGGATCCGAGCCGGCTTAAAGCATCTGCCGCTTCATTTTTGCGCCGATCAATGTGCTCTACCTGATAACCCTTGAAGTGACCAGCAATGACGTCCACCTCCCGCCGATAAGCCGCCATGAGTGGATCCTTGGAATCCCACGTACCAGATACTTGCTGAGCCACTAAATCGGAGTCACCAAATCAACGTACCCAAATTAAGTTCATCTCCTTAGCCATCCGTAGACCATGGAGTAAAGCCTCATACTCAGTTGCATTGTTAGTACAGGGAAACATTAAGCGGAGAACATAACAAAATTTGTCACCTCGAGGGGAAGTAAGAACTACTCCAGCGCCTGAGCCCTCCAATTGTCTGGATCCATCAAAGTGAATAGTCAAGTGTGTGTTATCCGGATTATCCTCCGGTGCCTGCAACTCTGTCCAGTCGTTGATGAAGTCCACGAGCGCTTGGGACTTGATAGCAGTGCGAGGCATGTATTTCAACCCATGAGGCCCAAGCTCAATAGCCCACTTAGCGACCCAGCCAGTTGCCTCCTTGTTTTGAATGATGTCTCCCAATGGAGCAGAACTGACCACAGTGATGGGATGGCCTTGAAAGTATTGCTTAAGCTTCCGGCTTGCCATGAACACTCCATACACCAGCTTCTGCCAATGGGGATATCTCTGTTTGGACTCGATAAGTACCTCACTGATATAATAAACCGGCCGCTAAACCGGATGTTCCTTAACAACCTCCTTGCGCTCCACCACAATAGCCACGCTGACAGCCCGGGCATTAGCAGCCACGTATAACAGCAATGGTTCCTTATCAATGGGGGCAGCAAGGGCGGGCGGTTCGGCCAACTGCTTCTTCAAATCCTCAAACGCCGCATCAGTAGCATCACTCCAAACAAAGTTGTCTCTTTTCTTCATCATCTAATAAAGCGAGATTGCCTTCTCCCCCAACCGGTTGATAAACCGGCTCAGTGCTGCAATCCGACCCGCCAGCCTTTGAACATCATTGATACACGCCAGTTTAGCCAGGGATGTGATAACCTTGATCTTTTCCAGATTAGCCTCAATGCCCCTGCTAGACACCAAAAAAACCCAAGAGCTTGCCAGCTGACACACCAAAAACACATTGGGCTGGATTAAGCATCATCTTATAAACCCTCAGATTATCAAAAGTTTCTTGCAAGTCAGCTATGAGTGTCTCTGCTTTCCTGTATTTCACCATGATATCATCCACATAAGCATGAACATTGCGCCCAATCTGATTATGGAGGCAATTCTGCACACACCGATGATAAGTCGCCTGAGCACTCTTGAGCCAAAAAGGCATAGAAACATAGCAGAAGGCTCCAAAAGGAGTTATAAAGGTCATCTTCTCCTAGTCCTTAACTGCCATTTTGATCTGATGGTAACCCAAATAAGAATCCAGAAAACTCAAACGCTCGCAACCCGCCGTAGCATCAATAATTTGATCAATACGAGGGAGGGCAAAGGGATCAGATGGGCAAGCTTTGTTCAAATCCGTGTAGTCCACACACATACGCCAAGTGTCGTTCTTCTTAAGTACCAACACTGGGTTAGCCAACCACTCAGGGTGAAAAACCTCCACAATAAACCCAGCTGCCAATAGCCGGGCTACCTCCTCTCTAATGGCCTTGCGTCTCTCTTCATTAAAGCGGCGAAGAAATTGCTTGACCGGTTTAAACTTGGGATCAATATTAAGGGTGTGCTCAGCGAGTTCCCTCGGTACACCTGGCATGTCACAAGGTTTCCATGCAAAGATGTCCCGGTTCTCACGGATGAACTCGATGAGCGCGCTTTCCTATTTCGAATCCAAGTTAACGATGATGCTGAACTGCTTGGATGAATCGCTAGGAACAAAATCAACCAACTTAGTCTCATCAGCCGATTTAAACTTCAAAGCCGGATCATGCTCTGTAGTGGGCTTCTTTAGAGAAGTCATATCTGCCAAATCAACATTGTCCTTATAAAACTTCAACTCCTCCGTTGCACAAACCGACTCAGCATAAGCCGTGTCACCCTCCTCGCACTCTAGTGCGATCTTGCGGCTGCCATGAACCGTGATGGTCCCCTTATGACCCGGCATCTTAAGCTGCAGATAAACATAACACGGCCTTGCCATGAATTTAGCATAAACCGGCGGTCCAAACAAGGCATGGTACGGACTTCTGATTTTGACCACTTCAAAGGTCAACGTATTGGATCTTGAATCATGATCATCTCCAAAAACCACTTCCAGAGCTATCTTACCGACTGGGTAGGCCGATTTACTAGGTACCACACCGTGAAAACGGTGTTCGACGGTTTAAGATTCTTATCCGTCAACCCCATACGCCGGAAGGTTTCATAATACAAGATGTTGATACTGCTCCCTCCATCCATGAGCACTTTTGTTAACTTATAACCTCCAATCTATGGTGCGACCACTAACACCAGATGACCCGGATTATCAACCCGGGGCGGATGATCTTCTCGACTCCACACAATAGGCTGCTCAGACTAGCGCAGATAACAAGGCACCGCCGGTTCAACAGAGTTCACTGCCCTCTTATGGAGCTTCTGATCGCGCTTGCATAGGCTAGTAGTGAAGACATGATACTGCCCACCATTTAACTGCTTCGGGTTACTCTGATAACCCGACTACTGCTGTTGTTGATTCTCTTGTTGATTATAACCACCTTGGTTGCCTTGATTGCCCTGTCCTCCTTGGTTGAAGTGAAAACCTGAACCGGAATTACCTCCCCCATAACCCGGTCCGTGAAACCCGAGTCCTGAACCGCCGGACGGTCCATGATCATACCGGAAGAGATCTGAATTTTTGAACTCTCGCATAATGAAGCAATCCTTCCATAAGTGTGTAGCCGGTTTATCTTGCGTCCCGTGCTTTGGGCAAGGTTGGTTCAACAGACGCTCCAGATTCATCCCTGATCCTCCGCCCCGCGGGGGCGGTTTACCCTTACGGCGCTGATTATTGCCCTGCACATTAGTGTTAGCCACAAAGCCAGAGTTACTATCCGCCTTGCACTTACCGTTATTCCCATGGCTCGCCTCGTTATGTTGTTGCCCTTTTGCACCGACGTTCTTCTTTCCCTTCTTTGGTTCCTCATCGTCAGACTCAGGATCCTTGGAATTATTAGAATCAGCATACTTAACCAAAGCTGCCATAAGTGTTCCCATGTCATTGCAGTGATGCTTGAGCCGTCCCAACTTCAACTTCAACGGTTTAAACCGGCAGTTTCCCTCTAATGTTATAATTGCTGAATTAGCATTGATGCAGTTCGATGAATGCAGAATTTCCTAAACCCAGCGCACCCAATGAGTTTTTGATTTACCTTCTCCTTATACACATGCGGCCATATCCACAATTGACATGGGCTTGGATATCTCTTGGACAAGGATCACATGCCCATCTACCCAGACTTTGAGGACAATACAGTAGTGATGGATGAAAATGAACCATCTTCTGTGCAAGCACAAGAGAAGAAGGAGAAGGCAAGGGCTGAGAAGGCTGCTAAGATGCCAACTGCTGAAGAAGCATCTCAGATTTTCCTGAAGAGCAAGCAAGATCTGTTTGGCTACTTGATTGCCTCCACTCTGAGGATTGAGAAGGGCTTGGCCACCCTGACTCAGTACCAGGAGAGCTTGGAGAGGATCATAGAGCAGAAGTTCTATGATTTAGATGTGAAGGTCACTGAGATACAGTCAGTTGTTGAGAAACTTCAGGATGAAGTGCAGGAGAAGAAGGGGCAAGACTACCACTGATGCATTTGCTAGAGTGCCCAGAAGTCAGAGATCTGTTGCAGTGCCAGTTACAGACACCAGAGCAACTTCATCTGCACCAGCAACAGCTTCAGTACCACCAGCTCCAGTAGCCACTCCATCAACTCCATCAACCTCAACTGATGCCTTCATCCTTGGAGTTTTATCTACACCACCACCTCAAGGCCAAGCCTGAGAGTCATTTAGTACTATGCTTTTTCTATGAACTTTTTGGTAACTTGTTGCCAAAGGGGGAGAAAAATGTATAGATCATAGGGTTCGAGAGAGTGTTGCTTTTTTGTTCTCTCTTGTTTTGGTGGTTGAACTTTGGTATGCTTGTTTGAGATACTCTATGCCTTTTGTGTGATACTTGGTTGATCATGTGGTTGATCATATTCGATGCTACCTTAATGCTTGTTGGATGACATTATCCTTTTATATCTATATGATCATTCACATTGCTCGGTGATGAGTGCATGAATTTAATTATTATCATTTTGAGCGCTCCACCAAGATGTATGTGACATGGAAGAGTAACCCATAATCCTAACTCATTGTGCATTTGCAGTCCAAAGCAAATCTTAAACTATGCACAAATTTTGGGGGAGCTACTGCTTTTCACATACTTCTCAAAGCGACAATGTTTTTTCAATCTTATTATCATTTGTCGAAGCTTTGATCTATATGTTGTCATAAATTACCAAAAAGGGGGAGATTGAAAGTGCAACTATCCCTAGGTGGTTTTGGTAATTCCTAACAACATATAGCTCATTGAGCTAATGCTATTTCAAGATAAATATTTCAGGAAAGCTCAATGATTGGCATGGCATGGACGAGAAAAGTGGACCCCTAAAAATGCTAAGGACAAAAGGATTGGCTCAAGCTCAAAGCTCAAGACTCTACATTTTATATTTTAGTGATCCAAGATCACATTGAGTCTATAGGAAAAGCCAATACTATCAAGGAGGTATGAGGTGTTACTTAATGAGGTTCTTGCTCAAAATGCTTAGTGATATGCTCCAAAGCCCTCAACTACTTTCTCACATCCACATATGACCTAAACCACAAGTCAAACTCGGCCCCACCGATTCTTTCCATCCGACGCCACTGAGTTCAGATGTCATAGCCACTGCCACAAACCCTAGGCAAATCGGTCTCACCGATAGGGATCTCGGTCTCACCGTTTCCCTTCGTACCGTTTTGGTACCACCGAGATGAGAGATCGGTCCCACCGAGATTGCAATGTAAACTCTCTGTTTTCCTTTCGTAACATTTCGGTCTCACCGAAATGAGCGAATCGGTCCCACCGAGTTTACCTGACCAACTCTCTGGTTAGCTTATTACCAAAATCGGTCCCTCCGAGTTTGTGTAATCGGTCTCACCGAGATTACATTATGCCCTAACCCTAACCATATCGGTCCTACCGAGTTGCATGTCGGTCCCACCGAAAATCCTAACAGTCACTAGATTTGCTAAATCGGTCCGACCGTGTTTCTCAATTCGGTCCCACCGAGATTGGCAAGTTGTGTGTAACGGTTAGATTTTGTGTGGAGGCTATATATACCCCTCCACCTCCTCTTCATTCGTGGAGAGAGCCATCAGAACTAACCTACACTTTGATTGATATGCACGAAGGTACCGACTCCGTCATGGAATCCAAGTTGGATGTGCTTCAAAGTCAACTTGACAAGTTCAAGATGAAGGATGGTGAAGGCGTCGCTGAAATGTACTCTAGGCTTGCTCTCATTACAAATGAGATCGCCGGCTTAGGAAGTGAAGAGATGACCGACAAGTTCATCATCAAGAAGATCTTAAGAGCCTTGGATGGAAAATATGATACCGTGTGCACATTGATCCAAACGATGCCCAATTACAAGAATCTCAAGCCAACGGAGGTCATTGCAAAAATTGTTGCTCATGATATGTCACTCAAGGATAAGGAGGAGCTCCACAACAAGTCAAGTGGTGCTTACAAAGCCTCATGTGAAGCTCCCACATCATCAAGTGAGAAACAAACCTTCAATGAAGAAATGATCCTAATGGTGAAGAACTTCAACAAGTTCTACAAGAGTAGAAGCAAGGAAAGAAGCTCCAAGTCAAGGTCCTACAATGACAAAAGATCTTCTAGTCGAGAGCGTAATTGCTACAATTGTGGAAGACCCGGACACTATTCCAATGAATGTACGGCTCCCTACAAGAGAAGAGAAGAATCACCTAAGAGAAGAAGTAGAAGTGAAGAATCACCACCAAGAGAGAGGAGGAGTAGAGATGATCGTTATGAACGAAGAACATCCCGGAGAAGCAAGGATTCGGAAAGGAAGGACAAGTCATCAAGGAGCTACACAAAACGAAGACATCAAGCTCATGTTGGTGAATGGGTATTCGGCTCCGACTCCGACAATCACTCCGAGAGAAGTTATCACTCCGACTCCGAACATACTCAAGATGAAGGTGTTGCCGGTCTAGCACTTGTGTTAACCAACTCCTACGACATATTTGATTCACCAAATGACGGACTTGGAAGATGCTTCATGGCTAAAGGCCCAAAGGTATCACACTCCGAGTATGTTGATTTCAATTGTGATGGAGACGACTTGTTAGGTGATGATGATTTACTTGTTGACAACTCTAGTGATGAATACTATGATGAAACGTCAATTAATCATAGTAATCAAGATAAAACGAATGACAATGATAAGGAGAATATTGAGCTTCTAACTAAAGAACTAAACACTCTTAAGTTAGCTCATGAAACTATCTTAGGAGATCATCGAGAACTTTTAAAGACTCGTGAGAAGTTACACGTTGAAAAGTTCAACCTTGAGCAAGAGCATGAGTTCTTAAAGGCAATCAATGATGATCTTCGCAAGAAAAGTTCTTCTTACATTGCCAAGCGTTTACTCTTATCTACTTACATGCCTCAAGTCAAGTCTAGTAACAAGAACAAGAAGGATTCTTCCTCTAGTAGTAACAATAATTATGCTAAATCCAATGTTGTTGCTTCTAGTAGTTCTCTTGATTCCACTAATGATTCTCTTAGCCAAGTTACACTTGAGCAAGAAAATAGCTTATTGAAGGGAATTATAGAGAAAGGTGTTTACAAGAGCCTTGCCGGGAGTAAGCAATTCGAGGAAATTGTACGCAAGCAAGGAAGGCACCGGAAGAACCAAGGTGTTGGTTTTGAATGAAAGTTCAATGCCAATGGAGTTGAGTGGGAAGAAGATCAATACCCCAAGACGAATTTTCTTCCTCAACAAGAGAAGTATGATCCTACTTCTTCCAAAGGGACACAAGCTCAAGATGATCTTCCACCACAAGACCACAAGAAAAAAGGCAAGGATAAGCTTCAAGAGGAGATTGATGCATTTGAAGAAGCTCCCAATGCCTTGGTCAAGTTGGTTCCCAAGACTACATCAAGTTCTACTTCATCAAGTATGACTACAACTCCAAGGATTCCCATCAAGATGGTGTGGATCCCGAAGAAGAAGAACTAGATAGTTCTTGAGGGTGACTCCGCCAACATACTTCACTCTTATCATTTTGGCAAGGACAAGTGCAATCAACTTCCACATCTTGCACTAGTTCAAGGAGTCACAAACCCTCTTGTTGGTAAGACAAGGGACAAGGCAACCTAATGCTTTTATAGACATCAACTTGTGGGTGCATCACTCTATGTCTATGGATATCCTTGTTTGTTCCTTGTGGGACTAACCCATGCAGGTATTGAAAGTGCAATTCACTCCAATGGATTGCTCCAAATGATCTACATCAACATTGAGCATCCACATCTTCAACACCTACACTACAAAAAAAACACAATTGTGACATTTTGGGCCGAATGAAAATTTTTCTGTCATACATATGACACTTCTATGACGATAATTGTGACAAAACCCGGTATCATCATAGATGTGGTGGGCTCCTACTTCTATGACAAAAAATCATGACATAAAATGGGCTTTTCGTCCTGGGTGGACCGGAGATGCAGGCTGCATGACATTCTTTGGGCCGTCCATGACGGAAAAAACCATGGTAGAAGGGAGGGCGAGGAAAATTTCGGGGAGTTCCTGGTTACGGTGGGTGGTCGGGGGCCGAATGATGCGTGTTTCTATCATACACGTACGCGTGTGTGTGAGGCGTTGGCTCTAACTGAACCCGAGCAAGGCGTTGGGCTCTAACTGAACCCGAGCGATTGCACTGTAGGCTACGCGTTACTGAACCCGAGCGATCGATTCCTTCGCTACTGCTGCTAACTAAAGCCGATCGATGCTGCCTCTCTGGATGAACAGTGAGTGTTGCGGGGGGGTTTGGACGAACAGTGAGCGGTGGGGTGGCGTTGCCTCTGGATGAACAGGACCCCGATCGATCGAGCCGGTTGGTGCTGGATGAACAGGACCCCGTGGAGGGCTGGATGAACAGGACGACCCCATGGAGGGCTGGATGAATAGTAGATGGCGGAGGGGTGGATGAACAGTAGCTCGTGGAGGGGTGGTTGAACAGGAGCCCGTGGAGAGGAGTGGTTGAACAGTAGCCGGTGGAGTAGCGTGCGGTGGAGGCTGGATGAACAGGAGATCGTGGATGAACAGTCGCAGGTGGAGGCTGGAGGAGGTCGACGGTGGATGAATAGTAGCCCGTGGAGGCTGGAGGAGGTCGACGGTGGAGATGAACAGTATCCCGTGCAGTCCCGTTTTGCGGTACGCCACACCCCTCCCGATGAACAGGACCCTCGTTTCGACCGTAGCGCTCCAACACAAGTCCGTTTCGTCCGTTTTGCGGTACGCCACACCCGTCCCGATCAACAGGACCCCGTTTCGACCGTAGGAGGTCCGTTTCGCGGTACGCCACACCCCTCCCGATCAACAGGACCCCCGTTTCGATCGTAGGAGGTCCATTTCCTCCGTTTTGCGGTACGCCACACCCCTCCCGATCAACAGGACCCCAGTTTCGACCGTAGGAGGTCCGTTTCCTCTGTTTTGCGGTACGCCACACCTCTCTCGATCAACAGGACCCCGTTCTGAACGTAGGAGGTCTGTTTCCTCCATTATGTGGTACGCCAGCCCTCGTTTCCATCGCCTGTTCCGTCCAAGCCCTCCCGATGAACACGACGACGCATTCCGTTCCGACCCAGCCGGTTGGCTCCCAATGAACACGACAACGACGATGTTTCTCCGTTCCGACCCAGCCAATGTACACAAGCCCTGGTTGTACGTATATATGCGCGAGTAGGCGCTCGAGACCCCGCCCGTATGTACATATACGTGGTCGTATTTTCTTTCTTCCACCCTGGTCATTGTACGTACATGTACATGCTACGTGCGCGCCTCTACTACGACACGTGCGCGCCTCTACATCCACCAGTATATATGTACGTACACGTCCGCGACCAGAATGACAATGCTATGTACGTTTCGACCAGGTGGGTCCCGACTGTTAGGCACTTCCTTGCCTGCGAAGATGTAGGTGGTGGGTCCCAGTTGTCAGGGGGGCGAATCGTTTTTTTTCGGATGCAATTCCTTGTGTGCGAAGGTGTAGCTGGTGGGTCCCAGCAGTCACGGGGGAAACATTTTTTTCGTGAAATACGGTGGCCCGTACGGTGGGTCCCAGCTGTCAGATGGAAGAATAATTATTTTGCGCGTAATAAGGAGGCACTTCCTTGCGGGCGTCGTGGACCCAGCTGTCAGCCTCTCCATGTACAGTCCACGTCCGATGGAAGTCGTTCCTTGACCATGTTGACCACGCCATGCCGAGAGCACCAGGGCGGTGGACGACAGCGAGGCCTAGGAAAGGGACGACGCGGAGCCGGGGAAGACGCGGCAGTGGATGCCCACACGTAGAGGAGTACGAGGGTTCACTGGTTCGCTGCGGTGTGAGGCTGCCGTCGCCATAGAATAACAGTTAACAGGGGGTGTGGGTGAGTAGAGGGATGGCCTGGCCAGCGGTGGGAGTAGTAGGGGGCGGTGAGGCCTCCGCCGCATCGCAGCCGGCCACGGGAGGTAGGAACACGAGGCACGACCGGCATTGGTTTGGGCGGCTGGAGCAAGAAGACCAGAGGTTGAAGAAGCACTACGGCCGTTGGATGGACATCATACGGTCACTTGAGCTAGAATCATGCATATTGACTAAGTTGACAAAGCCCTCCGTCCCCGTCAACTTAGTAGGCCCACAAGTCAGCGGCGGTAACGTTTTTTCGCGAAATACAGAGGCCCTTTTGGTGGGTCCCTGATGTCAGGTGGAGGAATCATTATTTTGCGCGTAATAAGGAGGCATTTCCTTGCGTGCAGCCGTGGACCCAACTGTCGGCCTCTCCACGTACAGTCCATTTCAGATGCATGTCGGTCGTTGACCATGTTGACCAGGCCACGCCGAGAGCACCAGGGCGATGGACGACAGTGGGGCCTTAGAAGGGAACAAGACGGAGGCAGGGAAGACTCGGCATTTGTTTCTCACGCGGAGGGGAGTATGACTGTACGAGGGTTTACTGGTTTGTCTGCCGTCGCCGAAGAATAACAGCAGGTGTGGGTGAGTAGAGGGATGGCTAGGCCAGTGATGGGAGTATGGTGAGGCGGTGAGGCCTGCACGACAGCACAGCCGGCCACGGGTAGGAGGGAGCAGACAGTCCCGCCGGCGCTTGTTTGAGCGGCTGGAGCAGGAAGACCAGAGATTGAAGAAGCACGACGGTCGTTGGATGGAAATCCAACAGTCACTGCTTGTGCGTCAACCTTTTTTTAGGAAAGCCTCAATCTGTGGAAAACAGCATACAACCCATCTACCATTATTTCTAATAATTTACAGCCCATTTGCTAATTCTTAAGGTTTTTTTGGAGCCCATATTCTTTTTGTTAGCATTACAGCCCATATTGTGGCCACTGTTAAAAAATTATATGAAATTTTGCATATTTTGGTACGGTCCGAACTGTTTTTAATCCCGAAATTTCGAGTCACATTCAAACTGATTTTAAAAATAAATGTATATCAATATAAAGTCCAACAAATTGTGCACGCATAAAAACCAATGCAATTTAAAATCTCGAAATGAAAAAAAGAAATTTGAAACTAATTGCCGGTTTGATGTGTTTTAAAAATGTACAGCCCATTTCTCATTACTGATAGGCCATTTTCTCAGCCAGCCAAATGAAGCTCTCCTCATCTTGAAAGATTTGCAGCTCAACAGGCCTGACAAAACGACTTACTTGGCAAATCACAAAAAAAACTGGGCTGTGGCCGTGGACCCAGCTTTCAGCCTCTCCACATACAGTACTCTTCCGATGGAAGTCGGTCATAGACCACATTGACCATGTCGCACCGAGAGCACCACGACGGTGGACGACGGCGAGGCCTAGGAAGGGGACGACGCGGAGCCGGGGAAGACGCGGCAGTGGATGCCCACGCGTAGAGGAGTATGAGGGTTCACTCGTTTGGCTGTGGTGTGAGGCTGTCGTCACCACAGATTAACAGGGGGTGTGGGTGAGTGGAGGGATGGCCTAGCCAGCAGCGGGACTAGTAGGGGGCGATGAGGCCTCCGCGGCATCACAGCCGGCCACTAGAGGCAGGAGCAGGCGGCACGACCGGCGCTGCTTTGGGCGGCTGGAGCAAGAAGACTAGAGGTTGAAGAAGCACGATGGCCGTTGGATGGACATCGTACGGTCACTGCAGATAGAATCGTTCATATTGACTAAGTTGACAAAGCCCTCTGTCCCCGTCAATTTAGTGGGCCCAGCTGTCAGCCTCTCCACGTACAGTATACTTCCAATGGAAGTCATTCCTTAACCACGTTGACCACACCGAGTTCCGTTGCATGCATGCATCCATGGGAGTGGTGCGTCCCCACTGTCAGCCTCTCACGTATAGTCATCTTCACAGCGATAGCCTGGCCGGCGGTGGGGTAGCGCTTCACAGCGATGCGTGCTAAGCAGAGCCGCTAGCCGCCGGAGGCCGGACCAGGCGGCCCCAACGACGCTGGAGGAAGAAGACGAGAGATTGAAGGTGCATGCCGGCTGTTGGATATAAAATCCAATGGTTGTGGATGTCACAATCATTTGTTGACCAAGTTGACAATGCCCTGCATAGGCTTCGACCTATTGGCTCATATGTCAGCATGCAAAAATGTGGCATATATTTAACCCATGTTTTCTAGAATGTACAGTCCATTTGCTGGGCTGGATGAACAAATAATTTCGCGTCAATCTGGCCCATTTATATTTTCTAAGAAATCTGAGCCCATTTGCACTTCCTTGAAATACGCGAATTAGCTGGGCTCATTATATTTTCTAAGAAATCCCAGCCCATTTATACACGAATCCCAGCCCATGTCGAGAAGCACTAGCGTTGAGTGAGGACGTGGACGTGGAAAGAGTACATATTGCTACTGGCTGTCTAAGAGTCGTTCGGGAAATCGAAGCACCAAAGAACCTTGGTGGACATTGTATGGTGTTTCATGAGATCAAAGAACGAAGCAATTTATTTAAGGCTTGTCTTTTTAGTCATGAACAACGTGAATGTAATGAGGAGCCTCATAGACTAGCACGTATGGCTACGTCTCTTGATATAGGTAGGCATGTGTGGCTTGATGCACCACCTGCTCATTTATGTATCCCTGTAAGCATTGAACTTAGGCAATAAAGTGCGCTGTGATTCTCAAAAACAAAATGCTGGGCTCGTTATATATATAATGTTATGTTAGAAGGAGCAATTAATATCAAAGAATAAACCGGAGAGGCACATTTTTTATATATAATTAATAAATTAATGAGTTATTGCTCAAAATAAAAATGAGCATGTTATTATTAAATTGGCCCTTAAAATCTTCGCAAGCTTTTGTACGCAATCACCAGGATTTTCCTTGCGTGTGAGTCAAAAACAACCAGGATTTTCCTTGCCAACTTCCGTTAAACATTTACTTTTATAAGTTAATAACACGTGGGATGTTTTTATAATGTATATAAAAGTCTCTATAAAATATACGATAATAGTAATAATATAAATATATATAATGTGGTTAGAAGGGAAAACATAAATTAGACACGGCATTATTATTCTTGTATGTAGATAAATACAACAGAGACATGCGTTTTGTTAAAAAATACATTGGGTTGCCGATCTTTAAGAAAAAGCCCATAGGCCGGTATGGACCTCAAAAAATAAGTTCAAACCACTTTCTTCGTATGTAGTGGGCTACGCATGTTAAAATACAAAACCTAGGCCTAGCTGATACTTGTTCGCCCTCTGGAAAAAATGATACCAGATCCCTGAGCGAACTGGATTAAAGAGGGGGCCGGTGGCACGACTGAAGAAGCACATCAGGAGCGATTTTTTTCTCTTCAGTGGATGGCTCTCGATAGCGTTTTTTTACTTGCCTCTGCACCATACAACTTGTATTTTTAGCCTCCCAGTCTGTCATGGTGGACCAGGAGCCCATTTCCTGGGTGCGCCAACCTATAGAAACCAACACTCGATTTTTCAACAAGCCCCAAAAACAACGCAGTACTATGTTTGTTTTGAGGCCGAAAACATTACAGCAGGGGTTGAGCAGGGGAGAGGGGAAGACAGAGTAATAAAAAGATTAAAAAGAGCTGATGCGCCGTTGCTACCCTAACAAAGCAGGTGCAATTCTTCTCAGGAAGAAGGTGTGCCGTTGACACCCACACGTCACATACCCCACAGTAGGCATACTAACAAGTTCACACACAAATACAACAGAAAAGGTAAACATTCGTGTCAAACTTAGGTTCACAGGACACGTTCATATTCATAGCCAACATTCACTATCAACAACTCAAAAGATTCATATATACACAAGCTCAGCATATCTATGCATCCAAATGATTGATAGATCACATGACAATATTCATGCATAATTCACAAAAAGATTCAGATATACACATGTTCAGTATGTTTATGCATCCAAATGATTGAGATCACATCCAATATGATCCATGGACGAACTTTAATTACCTAGGGTATAGACTGGTAAATGGTGTTCAGTCGGAGGTACTTCTTGCTAAAATTAGTTCTTGTACGAGTAAACTTTCGAGTACATAAGAGGCAGCACAGACAATCTGAACTTTGCTTGTAGGTTTATCCTCAAATAGTGGCATCATGCCAAGCGAGGTTTGAGCAACTTGGCCACTACTTTCATCCAACTAGTTTACTGGCTCATCTTGGTCCTGTAGCTCGCCAAAATTCTACATTGCAGACAAGAAAGGAGGCAGTTGAGAAAATGAACCACCCAATTTTTTTGTGCAGTTCAACTGAAATGGAGCATCCCTGGAGTGCAGACTAATTAAGTGCCAGATGAATATACGCGTCAACCAACTTGTCTGGAATCTTTAGACTCCATGCCATACTGTTCGCTACCATATCTGCTGATAACCAAAAGGCACAAGTTGGGACCAAAGACTGGACTGTGTTCTTCTGGGCTATGCACCAAGCAATATTTTTGGTGTTCACTCTCCTAATACTTGGGAGTTTGACAACTGGTTGACGCTGGTTGATACTCGAATGAATATAGGCACTTCTTGTCAACATCGATGCTTGTCTGAGTGAACTTTGGAGTACATGGCAGCAGCATAAGTATCTGTACATCTGATCATTTTGTGCAGTTCTACTGAAATCATCCAATGCAATGATTTGCCTGCGAGTTCAGGCTCCAAGTTACTCCTTTATAAAATCGGCAAATAGTAGTAGAATACCAAATTACTAATACATGACAAAATTAGGATAAAGCCCAGTACCAACCTATGTGAGGTAGCATATCAATTACTATTTCCTTTCACTGGAAGTCGAGATAAGCGACTGATAGGAAACGAAGGAAGCAAGCAAGCCGAGACAAAGCGACTGACATGAAGGGAAGGAAGCGGTCGAGGCAATGAAGCACCCAAAGTTTGTGCATTTCCACCAAAATCAAGCATCCATGCTGGCACATATATTGAGAGAGTGAGATTACTGTAATAGTGGGACTAGTTGATGAAACATACACTAACAAACAGAAGCACCCTCATTATCTTAATGGGTAAAGTTAGAAACATAGTAGTCTTGCTTAAAGAGAGGTATTGGTTTATTTAATCAGTGCCAATTAGCTCAACAATCAAAACATTGCCATGTATCATAGGTTGCAAAAGTTTAACGTGCAAAGATAAAGGAGTTTCTCATGACAGTAGCAACACAGTAGCACAATACATATATAGGTACAACAAACTAATATGGTTGAAGGCCTTAGGCTGGTACCAACCTGAGCAAAATATGCTTATTAAAGTAATTCCAGAAGAGATGATAAAGCACTCACTAGAATCACTCAATAGTATATATTTTTGTGCACTTCAAATGTATGGTTGAAATAACTCTTGTTTACCAGTGGTGAGATTATATCGAAAGATTATCAAGAACTTCTAGCAGAGTTAAAGCACTGGCTGGGATACAGTTCATTGTATTCTCTAGTGCAGTTCCACTAAAATGTACGATTGGCACAACATGATCCCTGTTTGCACAAGTAGGAAAAAGGTGAAACCTTCATTAGCTTAGTGAGAAAGGATAGAAAGACAATAGCATTATTATGTCATGACACTACCAAGATTCCCTCCCTGCTCCACCACATGATTCACCTCCAGATACATATATACACATACATGATTCAGCATAGGGTGCTACTAAAGATTTGTTTAACTCTGACAGAAAATTAGGCAGCAATAAATTAGTGCTACTTAAGTACTCCTGATTAATTAAGTGACCTTGCAGGAGAGACGACAGAAGTGGAAGGGCTCCCTGGAGGATCGTCTCACATGTAAGGGAGACATTGTCGGAGCCCTTGAATGGCCTCGACTGAGGCCTCGGCTTCAGCAAGATCAACTTGGCAATGTTGATCGTGTAGAGCTGGGTCACACATGCATCGAGAATCCGGTTAATTAGTATGATGTGTCGTTAAGCCAAGTACTACTATGCTGCATTTCTCTATCTATCTCTACTCTATTATCTATTACTCTTATACTCTTACAAAAAACAGATTTGGTGATCTTGTTGTTAAGTGCATCTCGATGTTACGTGCAACGAACGAGCATCTTGCTAGTCTTCCAAGTAAATTAAGACTAGTAGCAACACAACAATACAACACCACTAGCAAGATATCAGGATAACATAGGACAGTACCATCGTGTGATCTTCTTCATTTCCTCCTCCTTCTTCTTCTTCCTATTCATGCTCTGTTTCTCTTTCTCTTCACTAGTTGGTGAAACCAAGTACATGATTGGCCTTCTAGTTCAGAATTGGTTTTGTCAGTGAGGGAGTACAAGTGTACTAGTAAAAAAATAGCATTATTTTCTCATGGCAGTTGGAAAATAGAGATGAACACATGCATTAAATATCATTCTTACCTAAAGGAAGGTTATGGCGCCAATATGGATGATGAGGATTGGAACACAGATCTCCCTTTGTGCAGTTCCACCGAAATGAACCAACTGTTCCATTCTGATATTCCAGTTAAACAGCACAAAAGTCACTTATTTAAGAAGAGTTTTGTGCAGTGCACCAAAAGGTCACAACAGCAACCAGGTGAATTGGATATCCCTTTTTGCACAAAAAGGTACAGAGGAAACAGTCAGAGTCTCAAACAATTACAGGCAAAACCAATTGGCTAAACTTGTTGTGGCTTATAACAGTGGCATGGCTTCATTTTTACCAGGGACATTAGATTAAGAACAGCTAAATATTTAGTATAAGGGCATGGGACAGTGGATGCACCAGCAGTCCAGCACCATGTACGTAAACAGGGGCATAAAGTGGTGATTCATAGTTTGTTCCCCTGAGAAACAAACATCCAAGAAACATATCTGGGTTGGTCCCATTTTTGTTCACTCTAGCCACCTACTCCTATGTGTGGATAGCAAATCTAGTCCTGGTCATACCACTGTGTATAGCGTTACCCCTATATTTCCCTTTTCGACCAAGATACCGGCTGGATGACCAGTCTGTACTACTTTCATCCCCTTTCCTTCCTGTTTGTACCAAGTCCGATGTACATACTAAATTCCCCCACCCCCACTTTATTTCTTGTTTGAACCAAGTACTTCCTCCATCCGGAATTATTTGTCATCAAAATGGATGTGTCTAGAACTAAAATACATCTAGATACATCCATTTCAATGACAAGTATTTTCGGACGGAGGGAGTACAAGATTCGACTCCATGAAGTAGCTTTACCTCTAACTATAGAAGAAAAAAACTACTAGGTGACGTTGGACCATCCGATCAAGAGGGGCTGAGAGGTAGAAAATGATGCACATGCAGCGACGTAGCGAGCTAGGGAGGTAGAGCTAAGGCGGTTTCGAATGCAGATATACCTGAAGGTCGTCGGGATGTGGATAGGTGGGCGGCGGGAGGCCGGATCCGCCCACAGGAAACGACGAAGGGATCGGAGGACCTCCCACGCTGGCGCTCGGCCAGAGATAATGGTGCAGCCGGCAGTGGGTCTCCTCCTTCGCTGTCGACGACGGCCTAAACGTTGCCCCTCCTCCCCTTCACTGGCGGAGGGGGATACGTCCGGATCTGTAACGAGCGGTGAGGATAGAAAGCTAGTGTTTTTTGAAGGGAGAAAGACAGTGCTACTACCCCTATCTTGTTTAGATCTAGAGAGGATGAGAGTGTGTGAATAGAGAAACCCTAGCAAGAAAGTGCGGAGGCTCCGGCCTATATATACATAGTGGGGTAGTTTTCCTTTTTCGCTCCATCAAAACAATCGTTTAAAATTGTGTACTACTACATGCCAGGTCGCGGTTTTTTTTAGTTGTTGATTGTTTTTTGAGATAGCTACCTGCTTGTTCCAAGTTGTGTTACGGTGTGCCAGGTCGCACTTTGTATCGTTCAAGTCTGGTACTACAAGTCCCTCCATTAAATGAACAACCACCCCCTCGTAAAAATTGTGAACAAGCCCACGGCTAAAATTAGCGGAAACGTGGGTTGCCCCAACATGCATTATTATTTATATTTTCTACTCCACATGTCATAGACACAAAAATAATGTGTCATAGACACAAAAATTGTGGCAAGATTCCCTTAGGCAAGCCAAAGTGTGTCTAACAATTTGAGCAACTCAGGTTAGGCAAGTTTGGCAAGTGTGGGAAAAATAATGTGGCAACATAAGACAAACATAGTCACAATCCAAACAGCCCCGTATTTTTTGTGACATGCATGAAAATTTGGTTAGTTAAATTTATAGTCAAAATTTGGCAAGGTGCATCAAATCAACACATGCAAGTATCAAAAGGAAAGTCACGTCATGCATGCATGTGTTGTACTCCCTCCGTTTCCAAATATAAGTCTTTTTAGAGATTGCAACAAGTGACTACATACGAAGCAGAATATGTCTACATACGAAGTAGTCCATTTGAAATGTGTAAAAAGACTTAGGCTGGCCAGTGGGGGTAACATAAGTAGTATCATGCACTTGGGACTCGCAAACATGCTTATGTGGCAGGAAATTAAAGAAGAGAGAGATGGTTATAGTAACATAGGTAGATACCGTAACAAAATAAATGTGATGCTACTATGTGTCATGCATGTCAATAAATGAGACCACCTATGATACTAATCTATGATACTATGCACTATAGAGATAAGTAACATAGACTAGTAACATATGCATGTTACTAGTCTAAGTTACTCCCCACTATGACCAGCCTTATATCAAGTGCAGTGCTTTGATGTGTCGCGTCAACTCGTACAAGACCGAGAAATTTGATTACTACAACGCCCTCTCCCTCGCGGACTGAGCTCCGGTGCCTTAACTGCACCTACCTTTGCCTGCATGACAGGAGGGCCAACCACCTGTTGGGCCCACCAGTCATAGACACAAAGGCAGGAGCAGTAAGTAGAAGCTTTCGCTACACGCTATCCCTCCCGCACGAGGTGGACGGACATGCAGCAGTGGATTCGATACTGTAGAACTAGGAGTAACATCATTGTTCGTCTTCTTGAAGAGGAAAAGAGCCAAGCGCAACCCGAACGTGGCAGTTGCGAACGCTCGCGTGGTGTGGTGCCTTGGAGCACGCATATAGTAGCCAGGCTCTTGCATGAGACAAAATTGCTATTGTTTAACAATTAAACTCCATCATCCATTGGTTGATACTCATTCTGCATAGGTCCACGCGCTTAGCACCATTTCCTCCTGGGGTCACCAATGTTTATTTGCTAATTAATAGCATTGCTTGCAATGAACTAGCCATTGCAAGTCATTAAAAGCATGCACACCTCTCATCTCTTATTGGTTGATATGTCAAGAAACAAGAAACAAGGTAGAAGTTAATGCACCGCGCCTAAGTGTTTTGGGACTATTTGGTTTTCGTAAGATGACTTACACACCAAGATGGAGGGAGTAGTATAGCCCTGTAAACCATAAAGGAGTATTTGCCTTTCTAGAGAGTTCAACAAGTGACTAGACTACATCGCGTGCAGCCGTGCAGTACTCCCTCCCTTCCGGTTTATAGGGCTCAAATCTCAAATCTCATGAACCAAGGAATTTTGCGATTGGAGGAATGTACTACCTCCATCTAGGTGAATAAGTCATTCACATAGTTCTAGGTTGACGATTTAACTATCTAAATATGTATTATATGTGACAAAAAATATATATTTAGAAACTACATCCGTGTACAAATCTAGTGATATACTTTTCATGACATATAACACATATTTAATTCCTCAAATTGATGGCCTAGAACTACATGAATGACTTATTCATCTAGACGAAGGTAGTATCTCGTACTACTTTACAGAACTACCCTAATTAAACTCATGCATTAATTACGTAGTTCTCTCGTTTTCCTCTCCGCCTTGGTCGCGGTGCACAATATTGAGCACTCCTATATGACTAGCCGCTCTATCTACATGCGGGACATTTCAAAGCATCCGGGCCCGCGTGCCATCCACCAAATCACAGCAAGGTGCTACAGTCGAGACTCACCTGTCACCCCGTTGTGGCCGTCATGACCCGTCATATCACAAAACCCACACCTTTACTAGCAGTGGTAAGGTGGCCTCCAAGTTGGACTGGACGAAGCAACCATCATTTCACTGGAACGCTCGTTCAAGCCCTTTCTTCCCTTTCTTGAAGGAAACCTCACTCCAGGCTACTCACTTCTGCCATTTTTCTTCTATACTGATGAAGGAAAGGTGGGCGAATCAGTTATGCTGCTATATTTTCGTTCCAAGAATCTTATTTTTGCGAAGCACCGACCGATTCTCACATCCTATTCTTTTCCTGTTTCCATTGCGATTGTGGTTCCTTTCAATTGCTTTTTGTTTGTCAGTTCATTGATGGATCCTAGAGCACTAGGCAAAGAGTTTCCGGCGGACAACCCACTGGAGACAGCGATCTCCAGGAAGCAAGCACCGACCAACGAGTTGACCATGTTGGCGGGCCAACCCATGGAGACGAAGAACTCCAAGAAACAAGCACTGGCCAAAGAGTTGAGGACGTTGGCGGACGAACTCCTCAAAGAAAGTTGGAAGAACAGCAAGGGCCCCACCGTGCCTACCCCAGGAACACTGATTGCCACCTATGTGAGGCTCAAGACCGAGTTTGAGGAGATAGTCGCCGTTGAGAAGCACTATTCCCCTGGCAAGGTGATGGCCCCATCGAAGACGAGGAGATGGCCCCCAGAGGGATGAGATCCCCCGGTGAGTTGCACAAGGTAAACAATAATGGCTTATTACCATAGTTGTGGTTTTTGATTATTTGCAATGTGCTTGCTAATATGTTAGGGTTGTGTAGGTGCCGGTGGACGTCCTTGATGATTCCGATGTCGTGGCCCGTCCTGTTGGCATCGCCCTAGAGATCGATTCCGATGCTGCTGTCCATCCTGTGGACATCGCCCCAGAGATCGGTTTCGATGTCGCGGTCAGTCCTGTGGACATCGCCCCAGAAATCGATTCCCATGCCGATGTCCGTGTTGTGGTCATTGCCCGAGAGATCGATGACAAGAAATAGTTGGTCGTGCTAATCCTTCGGGGTAGTTTGCATTTCCCTGTGTTTAGTTACCAAAATGATGCGTGTTATCAAACCATCTTAGGGCTAGTGCACTGTCTTGTGTGGGCGGATCTTGCTACTTTTGTTTGATAGTGAATCATGTGAACCCTCTCCGAGTTATGGAAACAGATGTATCCTCACCAGCTTTTGATGTAATATATGGCGTGCTTAGATGTAAGTTTGAACTGTTTATCATATCAGCAGGGCTTGTTTGATGATTCTTGGTGTTAGTAGGCTAGCTACTGAGCGAGCTATAGTACTTGCAAAACACTCACCAAAGAGAAACATTGGGGCTGATGAGCTCGTCGTACACTTATACTTATCCCTCGTCGATCGACCAATAGCCCTAGCTCCCAAAATTGTAGGCTTAGCGATCGATCAGACAATAGTCGACATGGATACATTCAGGCCTCATTCGGTTCATAGGGTAGGAAAATCGTAGCAAAAGTACAGAGAACATGCAACACAAAATCATAGCAGTGCAGAGACGTACTCCCTCCATTCCAAAATAGATGACCTAGGCGGGCTAGTTTGGCCTAGTGGGTTTCAGTGATATGATGTGGTACAGTGCCTTCCAGTCTTCGCGTGTGGTAGCAGTATTGCGGGTATAGTAAAATTTCTTGAAGAAGTGGAATTCAATGAAGTCATGATGGTTCCTTCGTCCGAACAACTTACAGTGGGAAAGGTTGGGCCTGCGATACGACCGGGGTAGACCAGGATAATTTTGTGCATGGCAGGTGGACCAGGATGGTCGACGTCCCACATGTCAGCAAATGAAACTATTCTTTCCTTTATAGAGGACAAGCAACGAGTATTCATTGTTTATTTTTAATGAAAGCTATTGTCTCCACTGTTACTCCTTGACTTTGTCAATGCCTCTCTCTCCTCCACATAAGCGGGGACTACTTGCTATGCATGCGACGGGCAACTGGCGTCTTGAGGGGCCAAGGCGGTCAGAGCAGGCTCCAGAAGTGGTCCGGACTCCAGTATGGCCCACCTCACATTATCACCATATATTTCTTGGAGTCCGTGCATGGCGGGCGGGCGATCTCTTCTCCCTCCCCCGTTTCTCCCTTCTCAGCCGACACCCGCCGAGTGATTAGATTTCGGCTATCGCCAGTTTATTCAATTACAGTCCCACATGTCAGTGAAATTGCAAGACAACGCGTGTCCCCTGTGGTGAGCGGCGTGCGAGCCGGACTGTCGGCGGTGCGACGCGTACGAGTCGTAAGTGTGCCGCCTTTTCCTTTAGAACTTGTGAAGCGTAACATTTTCGCGCGATCGATCGATAAAATGACGAGGGTGGTGCTTTCCCGCTCATTAGGCGGGCTAGTTCGAGTGATATGACGTGCTACAGTGCCATCCACTTGCTCCATTTTTATGTAAGCAAGATAAAAATGGAAGACTGTTAGCGATTATAGCATGATAGTTAGGGCATCTCGAGCGCTGGCCCACAAATTTACACTGGCATCTATATGAACTAACCTAATGAAATTCATGCAAACAAAGCAAATTTCAAATTAACCGGATGAAATTCATTACATTTCGAAGACTTTTCCTACAAACTGGATGAAATTCATTACATATTTCGCACAAACCGTACTAAAACCTACTGTAAACCTAATCTAAACGATCGCCGGCGCCCGACCACCATGTCCGGCCATGAACCCGAGAAAGCCGGCCATTGCCTTTGCCTCCTCCTCATCCGCCTCAATAACCTCCTCCTCCGGAGCACAAGGTTCTGAAGATTTCCGCCTCCACGTCGCCGTTAAGCGGCTAATCGGCCGCCGATGTTTACCCCACCAAGCTTGGCATCGACTGAGTGGAGTAGCGGTGGCCTTCCCGGGACCAGAGAGGCGGCGACCTACCGTGTACTACTCTTCCTCGCTGCCGGCTGTGCCCGCACACGCGCGCCGACTTGGTGGTCGTGGCAGCGGAGGGAGGTCGGGGGGTGCCGGCGATCTCCTTTGTTTGCTCCTGCCACAGTACTCGAAGAGAGCTTTGGAGCACGCCCGGAGCGGAGCCGCCGATGCCCCTCGTCTGCTCCTGCGACAGTACGTCCAAGAGAGCTTCAGAGCGCCAGGAGGCCATGGTTGGAGTGGTGCTGACAGAAGGAAGGGACCGGAGGAGAATAAGTGTGGGTCTTTGGCTATGGCTGGGAGCTAGGGCTCAAGTTAATATAGCGGGTGAATGGCAATGAGCCGCGGCAGAAAGATGGACAACTGGCACCGGAGTAAGTTCGTCGGGCGTGAATGCGGACGCTGCTTCAGTGACTTAACTGCAGATGCGTTGGGTTACTGACATGTGGGCCCAACGGGTATCTGGCCCGCATGTCAGTGACACACCAATTGCACCTGTAGTTAAGTCCGGCGAATGCGGCATTAACATTCTGGAGAGACGGTGACCGTTTTAGGCGGGAAGTGCGCTCTAGCGATGGAAGGGGTTTAGGTGTGCAGTGGCACTAAGATCGGTAGCTCATGATAGTACATACTCCGTACCATACTACCATAGTACCCTCTCTAGCTAGGCTGTTTTATAGATTGTCGTTGTGATGGCCGATATACATGAGCAAGGCGATCCGAGTATGACCGTTGGTGTTGAGCCAGGTGAATACATGCTCGGCGTTCGCGTAGCCTCCATCAAACGTCTAAACAGTAATGTCAGGCACCGCCGGGGTGCGCATGTGATGGGCTCGCCATTTGCGTTGCGCCATGAGCAGGACTTTGATTTAGAGGGCGACGTGCATGCATTAGCATGCTTTGACAGCATGAGCGTGAGTGTCTGACGCGAAGTATTTCATTTTCATTTGGCTGACCAGGGTGCATTGCAGCGACGAGTCCGTGGTTTGATTCCCCACATATGCATAATTTTGGTTTTTACAGTATTTCTTTCTCCATTGACAGGTAGGCCCGCGTAGATAGATAAAGAACAAGAGCTCATGAGGCGCATGCGGACTGTTTGACTGGTCAACCAGACAAATACGGAGCTATACGCTGAGCCATTGACCGTATAATCACCATATCTCGTATACAATGATCAAAGTGAGCTAGTATAAGACAAGTTCGATGACCGCCAATGCATTTTACTCAGTAATAAATGACCAGGATTGAAGGGGAATCCAAATTTGCTTCGTCTTCTGTCCTTGAGCTCTTGACAAACCAATGCACTATATGGTTGTCCGGACACTCCACCCCAGAGCTTTAACCAAGCGTCGTGCATGCCATCGCGCCGTACACTAACCGGTAAGGCAACGATGGCATCCCGCCGCGCCGAGTTCCTCGCCGCCCACGACCGCACACAAAATGGTAGGGAAGCGAAGGCATCTCGCCGTGCCGAGTTCATCGCCGCTCGTGACCTCACAACTATGTGGGAGGAATTTGAAGATGCCAAGGCCGAATGGGCGGTAGTGCAAGAGGCGGCCAAAGCCGCATAGAGGGAGCGGAAAAGTCAGAAAGCACTCAAGAAAAGAGAGGCCCACGGCCGCAAGAAAGAAAAGGATGCACGCGCTACTGCTGAGAGGTCAGCGGAATCCAAGTACGGTGGGGTGTCGCCGACAAAGCCGGGAAGGAGAACGATGGCGTCTGGCCAGCATGTGAGAAGTAGTAGTACTAGTAGTTAGTGTGTGTGTGTGTCTGTGTCTGAGTACGAGCATGTACCAGTACTACTAGTTACTAATGTAGTTTTTAGAGCAAATTACCAGTACATTAGCCTAGACTAAATGGAAAAATCCTATCCTATGCATCAAATGGCATCTCTTTCTCTACAGGAATTGAGATGCATGTCATCTCACTTCCTATGATTTTCATATTCCTATAAAATTCCTATCCTATGAACGAAAGGAGGCCTCTGTTGGAGTAACTACTATAGCTAGCAGTACTGCTGGTACAGTAGTTTTCTTCAAGAAGCGGAATTCAACGAAGTCATGATGGTTCCTTCGTCCGAGCAACTTCAAAGTGGGAAGTGGGCATGTGATTTGACGGCTCATTAGTCATTGTTAGTGCGGCGCGATGACCTGGGTGACTCTCCCTTGGAGTTCTGCGTGCATGGCAAGTGGACCAGGATGGTCGACGTCCCACATGTTGGCGAACGGAAGTATTCTTTCCGATATCGAGGAGCAATGAAACCACGTGGTATAGTATCACTGCTGATTGGTTCGCAAAAAAATAGTATCACTGCTGATTTATAATTATTTTTTATTTCTGATGAATGCCAGTGTTTCAACTCTTACGACGAAGGGTGCCAAACACGGCACGTGTTGGATGTCCCACACGTCAGCGAAAGGAGTGGGACATGAACAGCATGGTAGAGCCCACCGTAAAAAACAAACAGCGTGGTAGAGCGTCTCCACTTCTTCCACTTCTACATCGGAGACCACACGTAGTAGTACTTAGTGGTATGAACGATACAAAGTGCGACCTAGAGAGAAAGACACGTCTAGTTGGCAGGTCTCGGGGCATACAAGTAAACAAATATAAAAGTTAATATGTGCCTCCAACTAATATAGTAGTAGTAGAGTACTTAGGCACGTACTCCATAACATCACCGTGCATTGCACGTACAACATTTAGTGGTAGTACGTAGTAAGAGACAAATGCCGCCCAAGAGTTCCCTTCTCGACCCACTTTTGGGTGTTTGGTAGAGTGTATGGAGGGTGCATGAGTCCACACTAGTTTAGCACAAATACACTAGAAGCATGCATGAAGAGAGCATGCATGAAGAGGGGTGTTGAGTTGAGCATGCATGAAGAGGGGTGTTGAGTTGAGCATGCATGAAGAGGGAACAACTATGATGATACGAGAACGCAACCAAACACACCCTATATGCCACGCATGTTCATACCATTTGTGCCTTTCTACTTCACTTACTGCGCTACATTAATCAGGTTCGTACGTCCACTCCTGGGTACATGTCCGTCTTGTAGTTCCAGTCCCACATGTTCTTCATATATATGGAACGATCCTTGCATAACACGTGCACCTTGATGCTAGATGTCTCGCATGTTGGCAAAAGGATGAACAAAGCTCACGTAAAAAAATAGAGTAGAGGAACATAGATTCCGGACGACCGAGAAGGAGCAAGGAACCTCGTGGTGGAGCGTCTGCACTCATAATATTTAATATCATTCAGTGATATAAAAGTAACCAATCATCTCCACAGTGGACTGGAAGAGTACGAAACACGATAGCCCAGCGTAGTTACATCATACTAGTACATGGCTAACCCACGCTATCACCATATTTCTTGGCTTCCGTGTGACACCTATCTCTAGTAATTCAGCAGCCTGTATCGCTTCTCCCTCCTCGTCTCTATCAAAGTGCGGTGGGCTGGCGTTTTTGCCGTCTATTGAGGTCAGTTAACTCATCACATGTTAGCGACATGCCAAGAGCATTCTAAAAAAATTCCTTTCACATTCCGTTTTCAAAAAGAAAAAAATCCTTTTCACGTATGAATTTTCTTGTATGCTTTGAGCAACTTGCATGTCCTATATTGCTCATGTTTGATACTCTAACTTAGCTAGAGGTTAGACTAACTCATGACTAAGCCTGAACTAACTGTAGCCAGAGAGGTGTTTGGGTGACAGGGTTAGATTGACAATAAATGCACCTGATGGAGGGAGAAAAGTGATTTTTCAGTGGTCCCAATGAGAACTATCTCCAGTTTGCACCTCTTGGGTGGGATAGTTTTTTTGGTGGGTTCGGTGCAACTTGCTCCAATTTAAACCCTCATGCTTGGATACTTTTGGGCTATTTGAGCCCCAACTAGCTTAAACTAACTCTAACCCATGGACCCAAACAGGGCCTATGGCCAGTCTCGACGCGGAGCAGTCGCGTGCACCTGGAAGCGGCGCTCTCTCGGCCGTTGCGCCACTTCAAAGCCAGCGCCAGTGAGAGGTCGCCTCCGCTCTGGCCGGGCATTAATGCAGCACTGACGCTCCAGGGCGACACTGACTGTTTCACGCGGGAAGCGTGCGCTGGCAAGGGAGTATAGGTTTTGAACCGTTTCAGCTGTAGTACTGGTAGTTTGCAAAACTACTCAACTATTGCACTCAGTTTCCTAAGAAATTGTGGTAAAAATGTTACTCCACAACCCGCTTCCCTTCTCCTTCCTCTTCCACCGCCCGCGCACGTCCGTCGGAAGCGACTGGTCAACCCTTATATAGGAGTGCTAGCACAAAAAGATGCATGCATGACCACTAAAATTTCCATATTAAAGCGCCGCTCCGGCGGGAGTATGGCGTATGTTGTTACCTTCGGCCGGGCCATGGCTACCGGGCGACGGTGACCAGAGAAGAGGCGGCGGGAGGGGAATGAATGCAGCTACTGTTTGGGTTCACCTTCCGGCTTAAATAAATGTGTAGCATCACGTGTACCCGCGGGTGCAAAAATTGTAACATACGTGTCTACTTAAGTGGGCGTCACATAACTGGTGTGTGTGTGTGAGAGATATTCTGAGAGATAGAGTGCGTGTGTGCGACTCTACTCTTCGGACATGTACTCAACCTTTTGCATCAGGATATAAGTATAATGGTATTTAGTTTAGCTAGTGATTTACGTGGCCATGTTAACGTGGTTGTGTCAAAAAATGTCACTTTTTGCTCGTGATTTGTGTTATATAATTACAAGCAAGATTCTCATGCATTTCATGGAACATCAATATGCATTTTTTTACAAAACACCTGCTGTGATTGACCCATGCAGGAGTAATCCCATGTGTAAAAACTAATGATATCTCGAGAATTTTATCAGAAAACTAGTATCTCGAGAATGTCATCAAAAAATGAAAGATGAGAGATAAGGCGAGGAGGAGTGGAGCATGGTGGTGACTGGTGGTCGGAATGGGCGGAGGCATGGGGATGGACGGCGCCGGCAGACGGCAGCGGCCACCATGCAAGCTAGATTGTTCCAGAGACTTATTCCTTTTTTAATTGCTGAGCAATGAGGTTGTGGGAGATAATGATATGGAGAGAGGTGCGGTTATCTTTGGTAAAATTATCATAGTTTGCTTTCTATCCGTCATATATAGATCATACGGTGTGTATTACAAGATGGCAGGCACACCATCATCGCCAACTCGTTTTTTTATAAGGGTATAGATGATAAGTTTGCTGACTACTAAAGTAAAGTGGAATTTTTCCAAGTTATGCAAGTAAATAAAGGTGATTGTTTATCATATGGGTAAGGTTGGATGAAGGGTGGTAGGAACAAATGCTCCGCCTAGAGCATGTGTGTGTGATATGGAATCTTAGTGTGTGTGTGTGTGTGAGAGAGAGAGAGAGAGAGAGATGGAGTCTTAGTGTGTATGGGGGGTGCATGCGTGTGTGTGTGTAAGTGTGCATGGCTTCATCATAGAGAGGTGATGTGTATGGCAGAGGCCACCAACGATGGGGTGCGAGAGAGAAAATGCCCGTAGAGAGGGAAGAGAAGGTGTGTGCGCATGAGAGGAGTCGATATCTAGAGAACTTGTTTGTTCGAGAGACACCGAGGAAGACTACTATATATCGATGGTGCATGTAGGCGGGAATTAAACAAAGGGATGGTCTTATTGGTTTTGGGGATATAGGGGAAGAGTGGGAGGCGGGGAGGGTAGCTAGAAGGAGATTGTTAAGTGTGAGTGTGTGTTTTACCCATCTAGGCGGAAGCTATGTGCACAAAAGAGGAGAACGATTCGATGTGGCGTTAGGATTGAGGGTAATTAACTATGTATGGAGACATCGAGACCTTGAACGTGCATGTGTGAGAGGTATACATGTATATGTGGGATGTGTGTGTGTGCGCACGCATGATCGAGATAAAAGAAAGAAGACATAAGTCATAAGATCAATGACATGGGAGAGACGGATCGGTATGACAATATGCATGCATGTGAGAATGCAGGGAAGAAGGCCCGACAATTGAGCATGTGTTTTTGTCTTTAAGAGATAGTGGCATGGGCTGGAGCATGCATCTATGGCGAGCAGAGGGAGTGAGGCACAACGATTGTGCAAAAGAGATCAACCTATAAATGCATATGTATGGAGAGACATATATAGTGTGAGTGATAGGAAGCAAGACTCCGTCCGAGAAAGAAATGTTGACGGAGAAACTACAGATAGATACAGAGATGGAGATGCTAGCTAGAGGGACATCCGCTAGTTTGGGTGTTGGAGATGACCGCCGGGTGGTTCAGAGGGTGAAGTTATATATGTGTGTGATAGAGCACTTGACTGCATGTAGAGAGAAACATATGTAGTGTGCGTGATAGGAATCAAGAGTGAGGGCGAGAAAGAAGGTGGATGGAGAAACAGATAAATAGAAAGATAAAGATGCTAGCTAGTGTGCATTAGAGATAGGAGTCGAGTGGATCAGAAGGCTGAGTTATGTGTGTGGGTGTGACAGAGATAGAGAGAGGGTGCATGTGAGTCACATACAAACAGATATTAGAGAGAAATGAGATCCCGAGAGACAGAGTTTTGTGTCTGCGAGAGAGAAAGATATTTCACAACGAGAGTGATAGCTAGAGAGACATATAAGGGAACGCGAGATATATCTAGGGAGAGAGTGTGTGTGTGAGCGGCATACAAGAGAACAATGGAGAAATATGAGACCCTGGAAGACAGAGTTTGTGTTTGTGTGTGAGAAAGAGATATTTAAGAGGAAGAGTCGTAGGTTCTCATATCTAAGGAGCAAAAGACATCTCTGTATGAGGGGTGTGCGAGTGGCACACATGGGAATAGTAGAGAGAAATGAGACCCCGGGAGACAAAGTTTTGTGTTTGTGTGAGAGAAAGAGATTCCACATGGAGAATCATAGTTAGAGACACATAGCAGGGAGCGAGATATACTTAGAGAGAGATAGAGTGATGAAGGTCGAGGGAGAGAGTACCGTCAGTGTGTTACGAAGATAAAAGATCATTGTCGACATACAGGCAGCATGAGAGATACCTGAGAGACGATGAACGCGTATAGGTCCAGAGAAATAGTCCTATATAAGCATGAATGATAGCTATATGAGACGAATATGTGGATTAAAGGGGATTCAAATATTTAAACTGGAGATCACGGCATCGATAATATCATAATGCAAATTGGTGTATCAGACATGCATATTCATCTGAATTTGGGCACACGTGTAATGTTATATAGTTTATCAATATTGGTGATCCATAGATTCTTTAATTACAAACAATGCATGGTTTATATGCAATTAATGTCTAAACGGGATTACACTATATGATGTGTGTGTGAAACACATTATACATGTTTAAGAAGTAAAAAAACCGCATGAAACACACATTAATTGGAGACAGTTAGCGAGGAATGCATACTTTGGATTTCAACATAAAGTGGTTTCAAATATTTGAAAATCCAAATTGATGGATACAACCTTATGAATCTGAGATCATGCCATTTGTAAACCATATTTATGTATAAATGGTGTTGTGCTTTTGAAAGTATATATAAAAAATGATGTATATAGAATGTAATTCCAATTGAAAATGGATCCCGCCCGAAAAAAATAGAATACAAACGAGATTCGAATTGAGTTGGCACGAGCGTAAACATGCACTGTGCAAAATTTGAACGAAGCGGGGAAAGTCGCAGTAACCGTCTGAAACCAAAATCTGCGAGATGGAAATTACAACTACCTATCCCTGCCACGCAAAGCCTATCTGCTGGATTTCTATAGGTTTCTATAGGGGTAGGTTTGTAATTTCACCCAAATGTGACGTAACCGCCTCTCACCCGGATTCATACACGGTGAGCACCAAACACAGTGTGTCCTCGGCCGAAATCGACTCCCTCCCCGATTCATATTCATATACACGGTGGGCGCCAAAAACAAACTCTCGTCGGCAAATATTTGGTGTATGCGAGATTACCGTCCTATCCCCAACCGACTAATGTTGCTATGATGTAGTAGAAATTTGAAACGGGGGCTAAGTTTGTAAATTTCCTTGCATTTGAGACAAGCACATCCTGAATACATGTTTCCCCCTTCCTCTCTACCCCCCTTTTCCCCATTCATACTCCGTGGGCGCCAAAACACCCTCTCCACCCCATCCTCCTCCGTCCGCCGCCGCCCGCCACCCCATCCACCGTCGTCCTCCTCCACCATGCCGGAGCTGATACGCTGACGCCATCGTCCATTACAAGAGATCGACCTCTCTCATCCACAGCTTCGGACCGGGATCCTTGCATCCCGTCCTCTCGCTTCATCCCCGCCGTCGTCCACCTTGCCGGCGCTGCTCCTACGATCGTCTCGTCCACCGCGGCCCTCTGCCACCGTCTACCCTCCTAGATCTAGTTCCACACCGCCGACAGCCATTGCTACCGCAGCACCGTCAAATTCTCAGCAAATGCGTACACGGCGCCGCACCAGAGGCGGTACTCTTTCATATCTGCTCAACTTATTTATCGCAGCAAGAAAATAGATCGCCACTGCTTTACTCTGATTTCTTGTCTTGGTTGCGAAGTTGCCTTTGTCCGGTTTGCACCTTCAGATCCGCCATGGCATGCTCAACACTATACTCCCAATGCTTATGGTTTTCCCCTTTTATATTCCACACTAGTTAAATCACAATAGACTAAATTTTTCAGAGCTCGCCGGAGTTCACCGGTGCGAACGAAGGGGCTCGGGTGGTTGTGGGGCCTCGCCGAATGAAGAAAACTCGACACGGGTGGGGGTTGGGGCGGGGGTGGGGGTGGGGGTGGAGGAGGAACACGGGCGATGGGTGCCGGTGGTCCGGCCGGTGGCCCGTGCAGTGTTCTGTATGGGAAGAATCAGAGACGAGGAAGAAGATGGGTTAGGAGACGTAGGATCTTCATCCAACCGCCTGAAATGGTCGAGAGACGGCTGGGAGTTGCATTCTTAATGCGCTCTGGTTCATCATGTGTGGGCACTGCGCAACCAACATTTTATTATCCAAAATCTCCTTGCTCTTCTTTACCATGTTCCTCTTCTATTCTTCTTTAAAATATGTACTCTCTCCGTTCCTAAATACAAGTCTTTGTATAGATTCCACCATGGACTACATATGGAGCAAAATGAGTGAATCTACAATCTAAAATGTATCTGGATACATCTGTATGTGATCCATAGTGGAAATCTCTACCAAGACTTATATTTTGGAACGGAGGGAGTTTGATAGTAGTACAGTATGTTCCTTGTACCGAAGATGAGCAGGGGCATTTGCAGTGTAGAGGTCTATACGGTCGGTTGTGATGGACACTTTGAGCCTCTTTGATTCGTAGGATCTTGTAAACATAGGAATAGGATTTGTAGTGGCCTGCCCACTTGAATCCTATAAGAACAGCAAGGAAATGCAGGGAGCTGTGTCGCCTTTGAGAGTTACACTGATATTAACAGTACCGCACCTTCACTTGAAGAGAGCTGGTATCCGAAGCCTTTCTAGCCGTACCGGCAAACTAGCACATATATTCCAGCAAGTTCCACTTTGCTGATTTTACTCTGATGCTTAAGGTTTTCCCGTTATATCTACACTATGATCTGTGTAGCTGCTTTGTGTCGCACTAGCAGCAGTCCACTCTTGAAGCTAAACACTGCAATGACTCACAAAATTGGCACCAAGGCATTGGGTGCCATTCTGGATGCAATGAAACTCATACGCTCCCCACCTGTTGACTCTTGTTCAGAATATGATCCTAATGACTCTTTTTCAAAATTGCCACATATAGAGAGACAGCATGGAATTGCATTTCTTTGGGCTTTGTGATTCGTCATGAGTGGGCAACCAACATTGTATGCAATGAAGCTGAACCTCAAGAATATGCTTCCTCTTCTGTTCTTTAACATGTTCCTCTTTGTTTATTCTGTATTTAGTACGTACAATATGTTCCTTGTCAGGAAGGGGTGCAGGGACATCTGCAGTCAACGGCTGATAGAGCTGGCCTGTACGTGATCGATAGGCTTTCAATTACTAGCGGCAATACAACACCGTATTTTCAAGCCAGTTCCACTTTCCGGATTTATATATCGTGGTTATGGTGTACCCCTGTTATGTACACTATGATCTGCCTAGTTGTTGTGTGCTCTTGTTATCATGGTTTGGCAATAAACTCTCTATACAGTATATTATGAACCAGTCATCTACCAGCTATCCTTACTTCTGGAGCCTATTTTTTTGTGTACTTGTGCCAGATTATATAAATGCACGCACCATATTACAGCACACATGAGCTCTCTCATCAGAATCTAGTGATAGCACACAAGTGTTTACAGGGGCGCCCCTATATTAGAATATCATCTGCATTATAAAGATAATCTCACAACTATTTATGTTTTCATGGTTCTCAGATATTATACGCAATTACAGTGAATATCAGAATCCGCGCATTAGAAGAATATTGTGGAACACTGCAATGACTTACAAAATTGGCACCAAGGCATTGAGTGCCATTCTGGAAGCAATGAAACTCATACGCTCCCCACCTGTTGATTCTTGTTCAGAATATCATCCTAATGACTATTCTAACCTCGAGGAGTCAACGGCAGATGGCATGTCCTGTTCACCCATCAAGGTGACTGTTCTAATTTGGCAAGGTTTTATTGATTGCGCGTATCTTGCATATGTTGGCTTGCATTTCTTCTACTTAGCTGCACCACCATCTGCTTAGTTTACTCATCATATAACTCAAGATGCCATGCCCATCCATTATCAATACATATTCCATCTGTCATCATACCATGTTTTTCCACTCAAATGTTGTTCTTGTGCATCAGACGTCAAAAAGGAAGAGGATGATTGCCGAACCCGAAGGAGCACCAGCGAAGTCCTTGGAAAACTTGGTGGTGCCGGAGAAATCAGACAGCGCCCCACTTATATTGGCTGTACAACCAGTGACACAAAACGTAGGACTGACTCCAGCAGACTGTACACATACTTCACTGGTCACACCACTAGCCCCACCACATAGGACCTGCACTCCAGCAAAAGGTATACTGATTTCATTTGCCATAGCACCAGCAGTACCACAAAAAAATCCCACTCCAGCAAAAAGTACAGCAAGTCCACCGGCCGAAGACCTATCCCAACTGCAGAGACGGCCAATTCCTGCAGATTGGAACCCCATTCCATTTATTCCCAGTTTAAAAGACAATGATTTCAATGTCGTTAGGGACTACATGCATATATTCCCATCATGAGAAGATTATAGTGAAGACAAACACCATTTTCACATCTTCCTATCCAACTTACGTGTAAGTGCTATTATTCATGGTTATTATTTTCCTGTTTTCTGCTGATCGAACACATCAATGATTTACATTACATTGTTGTAACTAGGTGAGGGTCAATATGGATAGTCATGACGAGCAAAGCTTGCTTGTGCTTTTCAAGGAAGCATTACAACAGTATCGGTGTTACCTGCAGAAATCACACTTTGATGGCAAGTCTATAAACGAATTTCTGGTGAAGTCTCATGTGCTAAATTTAGAGTACATTGAATGGAAAAACCTTGTTATTGGTCTCGTTCCCAGGATGAGGTACTGTCTATGAAATCACATGACAATTTGAACTTCTACTTTTCCGCATGTGCTTTACGGATCTTTTTTGCAGGAAATCTCCTCGAAGAAGAATTCTGGTTTGAAGAGAACGACGGGATATCGCAAATATGCTGCCCACTGCTTTGCTCTTGTTAGTAACTGTTGTCATGTATCACTGTACTTGCATACATACCTGGTTCATTATGTGACAACAGTATGCATGATATCTTGCTTATCAATTGTTCGCTCCAAATTATCTGATCTGTATGAATGGTTACATTAGTGTAGAATATATCCAATGGCAATGAATTTTTTTAGCTCTGCATTGTTCTTGTAAGTACATGTTGTCCTTTATCAGTGTACTTATATTGACACGTAGTTGTTCATGTACCATCACTCTGCAGCTTATTTTCCTTTGCCCTCCATTTTCTACACATCAGATCTATATTTACTCTTACCATAAGGTTGGTACTGAAGAAGTTTAGCTGTGCATTGCTCTTGGCTTGTGCCTTTTTGCCTGTATCGCTGCACATACATTTATAGCTACTTGGTTATGTAGCATCACTCTTCATCTTATCTTAAATATTCTCCATTTTTTCGTATATTATCACATCTATATATACTCTTAACAAAATGTAGAATAAAGGCAATGCTTATGAAGAAGATTCTATGGTAAACTTCTTGAATTGCCCCCCATCAGCATGGACAAGGGCTTTATAGAGCCTGTCTTCACCAGTAATGTAAGTTTGTCCTTCTCAAGCCTTCAAACTTTGTTGTGTTTATTTGGTTAGGCATGAATGCAACAACTGTTTATTTTTGGTGTTTGCATCAAATTGCATGTTTAAAGTTTATTATGTACTCCCTCCATTCCTAAATATAAGTCTTTCTAGAGATTTCAATATGCACTACATACGGAACAAAACGAGTGAATCTACACTCTAAACTATGTCTATATACATCCATATGTAGTTCATATTGAAATCTCTTAAAGACTTATATTTAGGAACGGAGGGAGTAGTTCATAAACAAAAGTTTGTCCTTCTCAATTTAAGTTTTCAGTTGTACAACCAAGTTCCTTCTTCATACCATGTAAATTAAACTATACAGAGAAAGTGATCTTCTTTTGCACTGCATGTATGCTTTTGTTCTTCATCCGTAATCCAGTGGTGTGGTGAACCTACCCACTACAGCACAATGTCATATTCTGCAATGTCTTAACTATGAACAATGTCATATCATTCTACTATTATGTAAACCGTCTCTTTATTTGCCAATCTGAAATGGGATAAATTGACAGCACACTAACCATTGATACTTATGAGTTCTTGATCTGTAATCCAGTGGTGTCGTGAAGCTGCCAACTCCTTCACAATGTCATTTCCTGCCATGTCTTGACCTGAACAATACCATATTGTGTTAATGCATTTTAAAACTGTGTCACATTATTCGTCAGTAAGAAATGTGATGAATTGTTAGCACTGATATTTTTATGTGCAAAACCTGTCATCTGTCTGCTTGTTTATCTTTCAGAGTGAGGAAGATATAAGTGTTGAACAAGCGCAGTCTCATCATCTTGCTCAGGTGCTTGCGCTGCAGATCGCCAGCAGGGCTAACCTTTCTTGAACTCTATTGAAGTGTGTCGGTTTTGTATATTATTTTGTCAGCATGTTTATTTGCACTCGTGGCGATCTTTGATGCCCAGTGTATGTAATATGTTGTCTGCTTGTGCTTTATTATCATAGTGGTGAACTTTGATGCCCAGTGGATGTAATATGCCGTAATTTCTTTATTGTATAGTCTAGGTTTTTTCTTATTCACGATGTTGCAATTATTTTACTGTATATATATCCTGTCTTCGCAGTAAAGCGGCCAAACCATAAAATTACGGTACATAATCGGGCCGTCATGCAATCACGATGTATGATCCGCATCATGGGCCCCGTCAAACTGGCCCACTAGTAGATTCGGGCCTTTAATAGGCCGAGTAACCCCCGACCCTCTTTTTGCAAGAAAACTCAATTGGCTTTAAGGAGGCTGAGAAGTAGGTTGGCCTGAAACGTGCCAAACAGCTCACGGGCAGGCAGCATCCCGAATTGGACCCCGGCCCATGATTGTGTGAATCAAATCACGGGCTTTTCACAGGCCAAAATTGGCTCGGTCCTTGTTTGGCCCAATTAGATATCGGCTGCGAGCAGGCCGAATGCAAACCGGGCCGTAGTTAGGCCCAACTATATGACGGGCTTTTAACAGGCCAAAATTAATATAGGGCCGAAATATTAAATGGGCCCTTAACAGGCCGAAACTAATATCAGGCCGATTTACTAAATGGGCCTTTAGCAAGTGGGCCCAAAAGCATAGCGTCCAGTTAACGGGCCAAGTCTGATATGGGCCATAATTGAGGCCGAAGCCTCTTAAAGGTCCGGACCTGATCTGGGCCGTGATTTGGCCCAGAACGTGGGAGGTTTTAACGGGCCGGATCTCATATGGGCCATTATTAGGCCTGGAACGTGGCAGGCCATTAATGGACCAGATCAAATATGGGCCGACATTTGGCCCAAAACATGGCAGCCAGTTAATGGGCCAGCCTACTAGGGTCCTCAAAATCTTGTGGGCCTACAACTGGGCCGGCCCATTAGTGTCGGCGAAATCTCGTGGGCCTTTAGCTGGGCCGGCCCATTATGATCCGCAAGAATTTTGTGGACCTTTACTTGGGCCGGCCCATTATGGCACACAAAAATCTTGTGGGCCTTTACCTGGGCCGCGAAATCTTGCAGGCCTTTAGCTGGGCCAGCCCATTATGGTCCGCAAAATCTCATGGGCATTTAGCTGGGCTGGCCCATTATGGTCCGCAAAATCTTGTGGGCCCTTAGTTGGGCCGGCCCATTTAAACTCGATGGGCCGTGCCACATGTTGACATATCATAGGCACCTTCTGTCCAATGAGTGGATGACATCTGTCCCAACGATGAGCTGACACGTGTTTCCTCCAGCCAATGATGATGTTACACGTGGAAAATCCCCATTGGTCGGGGCTGTTAACGGGTTATCGGATCCAAAACCCAACCCGATAGCTTAACGCCATTCCGTTACGGTGGATGCCACGTGTCGGTCACCCTTGACGAAAGCACTTCTGTGACACGCGATTTATCGTCATGGAAGTGGACACTTCCATGATGATAATTTTGGTAATGTCGTGGAACACTTCTACGACAGCATAGGTATGACTATCTTGATTCTGTCATAAATTTTTCATGGATGTACATGCATGACAGAAAACGCGACCTACTGTGACAAACACGTATCATCACAGAAGTGTATTTTTTTGTAGTGCTACATGAAGTCATCATCGACAAAACCCAAGGTTAGTTCATCCCTGTTAGGGGGGATCTCATATCTAGGGGGAGCTTTACTCTAAGAATTGAGCTAAAGCAACTCTAATGGTGTGAACACAACAATGCATTATGTAAAAGTGGCAACCCCACTTGAGCCTAAACGATGAGTATGACCTATGATCAAATGTTCTCATTTTACTCCTAAGTCAATATACTCATATATAGATGACCTAGTCATCGCCAATTGCTTGATAGATGCTAGAATGGTTGTGCATGCTTTGCCACATATTTCATTTGTCATTTTATTGTGTGAGCATGTCGTTTGCATATTTTACTCATTTAAGGACATCCACTTGTTGTTTTGATTGTTTGGTTTCTTTTCTTTTGCCAAGTGGATGGACAAGGATGCCTAAGAACCTTCTCTAGCTATCTATGCTTTTCTTGTCTCAAACTCTATTCATGCTACATCACAAAGTTTGATCAAGTCAGTTTCGAACCACTTTGTGTGAGGAGCACTCGGAGTCCCCGATTCATCATATACTTAAACCTTCCAAAACCTCTTTGTGTGTTTCGGTCTGACCGAGAAATCCATTTCGGTCACACCGAGTTCACTAACTTGATCTAGGTTTTCAATCTCGATGCAACCGATTTGAACTTTTCGGTCACACCGAGTTGCGGTAACTGCTTGCAGTTATGCATCTCGGTTCCACCGAGTTGTTCCACTCAGTCACACCGACAGGGTCAGGCTATATATATATCCCCGGGCCAAAATTTGGAAATTTCTCCGAACCCCTTTGCCCGCGTTGAGCCTGCCCTGCCTCCCTGGGTCTCCGGATTGTCCTCCTCGTCGCCAGCTGCCTCCCGCCGCTGGTCTTCGCCGCCATCAACGGAAATCGACTCCGCGGTTGCCGCCATAGCAGGTCCATCGCCGCACTTAGGGTATGGACTTGATCCTTGTGCTAATCTCACTCTGATTCCTAGCACATTGTTTTGCTGTGTATCTTGCCACGATTGAGATCATCCTATCCAGTGAAATCACTCTGTAGTTTAGTTGTGGATTAAAAATTTAGGGTTAGGTTTCTGCCGAAATCATCTCGGACCAACCGAGTTGTAGAAATCAGTTCCACCGATTTGGCTAAGGCCATTGCACATGTGATTCTCGGTCTGACTGAGAATTGCAAATCGGTGTGACCGAGATCAGAACTTTGTGAAACCCTAGCAGTCTCGGTGCCACCGAACTATGACTCAGTCTGACCGAGTTCACTAGTTTAGGTTCCAAAAGCTACTTCGGTATCACCGAGTTTTCAAATCGGTAGATCCGAAATGCTTTCTGTGGAAAACTAAAACTAAGTTTTTGACTCATTCTTTTGTAAAAACCTCTGTACTTTGTGATGCTCATCTACTCTACCTCATCTATATCTATTCACAGGGTCCGCTGTCAGTGTTTGCATCATGTCAGATCAGAGTGACAGTCAGAACAAGTCCGAGGAGCAAGTTCACATGAGTGAGGGCACTAGTCCCTCTAGCAGCTATGATGGTAGCAGGAGCACACCCTGCAACTTACCTAAGGCAGCCACCAGGGCCAGAAAGAAGAGAACCTCAGATTCTGAGGATGAAGACTGTGGTTGTTGAGGATGAGGCCACCTCCAAGAAGAAGGTGCTGAAGAAGGAATATGGCACAACTGCTGCCACTAAGCATGGTATGAGGACCAAAGCACCTGCAAGAAGAATTCCCATGTCTAAAGCCAGAGCCTCTACTCAAGTACCTTTAGAATCTGAACCCAAAGAGGTTGCTGCAGAAGGGAAGAAAAGGAAGGAAAGGGTCAAGAAGACCATGGCCAGGGTTGTTGGAAAGCCTTCCATGATGGAAGAAGAAGAGGAAGAGGTTGCTGCACTAGCATCTAAAGCTCAAAAGCTTATGGGAGATGCTATAAGATCAGGGGCTGCTCCATCAAAGCCCAAAGAAGCTCCCAAGGCAGCTGCACCAAAGCCCAAAGTTGCACCCAAGAGGAATACAAGGAATATTCTTGCTGGAGAGAAGAACAAGGCCCCAGTGCCTGAAGCTGCTATAGAAGAAGAAGAAGATGATGAGACACATGTCTTGAGGAAGTTGAAGCCCAAAATTCCAGATCATAATGATGTTCATCCAGTAGCTGAGGACATGAAGCTCAGGATGGATGCATGACTTAGACAGTGGAGATTGACTGATCCCTATGCAGTCAGGAGAAGAACTGCTGTGGACTACAAGTTCCATACAAAGGAACAGTGGGACTTCTATGAGACAGTGCTGCTTGACAAGAAGCCAATAGTCTGTGATATGAGATGGGTGGACTGGAAGTACATCAGGGAAAATGAAGAACACTATCCTGGAGTCTATGATAGTTTCAAGTCTTGTGGAGTAGAGGACTTTGTTGGGCAGAAGCTCACAAAGTGGAATGATGAGCTTATTATGCAGTTCTACTCCACAGCTCATTTCTACCCAGATGGAAGGATTGGCTGGATGTCTGAAGGTACTAGGTACCAATCAACAGTTAAAGGGCAAAATCAATCAATGCTCCTAAGGAGAATGAGGATGACTTGGATGTCTATGCCAAGAAGAAGAAGGATCACAACTCCATGGCACATATGTACAGAGAGATCACAGATGCTTCTCTTGATACACACAAATTTGGATCAGTACATTACCTTCTATCAGGTTTGCCAACAATCAACTGGATCCTCAGGCACACTCTATTGCCAAAGTCAGGTGATCACAAGATGATCAGAGGCCATGCAATTAACCTGCTTCACATATTTGATGTGCCTCAAAAGTTCAAAGTCATGAGCCTAATTGTGGAAACTATCAAGAGGACAACTGCTGATCAAAAGAGAAGTTGTGGGTATGCCCCACAGATCCAGGAGCTAATCAACTCCAAGATGGGCACTGGCACATATCTCTCGGACAAGGATCACATGCCCATCTACCCAGACTTTGAGGACAATACAGTAGTGATGGATGAAAATGAACCATCTTCTGTGCAAGCACAAGATAAGAAGGAGAAGGCAAGGGCTGAGAAGGCTGCTAAGATGCCAACTGCTGAAGAAGCATCTCAGATTTTCCTGAAGAGCAAGCAAGATCTGCTTGGCTACTTGATTGCCTCCACTTTGAGGATTGAGAAGGGCTTGGCCACCCTGACTCAAAACCAGGAGAGCTTGGAGAGGATCATAGAGCAGAAGTTCTATGATTTAGATGTGAAGGTCACTGAGATACAGTCAGTTGTTGAGCAAGTTCAGGATGAAGTGCAGGAGAAGAAGGGCAAGACTACCACTGATGCATTTGCTAGAGTGCCCAGAAGTCAGAGATCTGCTGCAGTGCCAGTTACAGACACCAGAGCAACTTCATCTGCACCAGCAACAGCTTCAGTACCACCAGCTCTAGTAGCCACTCCATCAGCTCCATCAACCTCAACTGATGCCTTCGTCCTTGGAGTTTTATCTACACCACCACCTCAAGACCAAGCCTGAGAGTCGTTTAGTACTATGCTTTTTCTATGAACTTTTTGGTAACTTGTTGCCAAAGGGGGAGAAAAATGTATAGATCATAGGCTTCGAGAGAGTGTTGCTTTTTTGTTCTCTCTTGTTTTGGTGGTTGAACTTTGTTATTCTTGTTTGAGATACTCTATGCCTTTTGTGTGATACTTGGTTGATCATGTGGTTGACCATATTCGATGCTACCTTAATGCTTGTTGGATGACATTACCCTTTTATATCTATATGATCATTCACATTGCTTGGTGATGAGTGCATGAATTTAATTATTATCATTTTGAGCGCTCCACCAAGATGTATGTGACATGGAAGAGTAACCCATAATCCTAACTCATTGTGCATTTGCAGTCCAAAGCAAATCTTAAACTATGCACAAATTTTGGGGGAGCTATTGCTTTTCACATACTTCTCAAAGCAACAATGTTTTTTCAATCTTATTATCATTTGTCGAAGCTTTGATCTATATGTTGTCATCAATTACCAAAAAAGGGGAGATTGAAAGTGCAACTATCCCTAGGTGGTTTTGGTAATTCCTAACAACATATAGCTCATTGAGCTAATGCTATTTCAAGATAAATATTTCAGGAAAGCTCAATGATTGGCATGGCATGGATGAGAAAAGTGGACCCCTCAAAATGCTAAGGACAAAAGGATTGGCTCAAGCTCAAAGCTCAAGACTCTACATTTTATATTTTAGTGATCCAAGATCACATTGAGTCTATAGGAAAAGCCAATACTATCAAGGAGGGATGGGTGTTGCTTAATGAGGTTCTTGCTCAAAATGCTTAGTGATATGCTCCAAAGCCCTCAACTACTTTCTCACATCCACATATGACCTAAACCAAAAGTCAAACTCGGGCCCACCGATTCTTTCCATCCGGCGCCACCGAGTTCAGATGTCATAGCCACTGCCACAAACCCTAGGCAAATCGGTCTCACCGATAGGGATCTCGGTCTCACCGAGATGGGATTGTAATATCTCTGTTTCCCTTCGTAATGTTTCGGTACCACCGAGATAAGCGATTGGTCCCACCGAGATTGCAATGTAAACTCTCTGTTTTCCATTCGTAACATTTCGGTCTCACTGAAATGAGCGAATCGGTCTGACTGAGTTTACCTGACCAACTCTCTAGTTAGCTTATTACCAAAATTGGTCCCACCGAGTTTGTGTAATCAGTCTCACCGAGATTACGTTATGCCCTAACCCTAACCATATTGGTCCTACCGAGTTGCATGTCGGTCCCACCAAAAATCCTAACGGTCACTAGATTTGCTGAATCGGTCCGACCGAGTTTCTCAATTCGGTCCCACCGAGATTGGCAAGTTGTGTGTAATGGTTAGATTTTGTGTGGAGGCTATATATACCCCTCCACCTCCTGTTCATTCGTGGAGAGAGCCATCAAAACGAACCTACACTTCCAACTTACATTTTCTGAGAGAGAACCACCTACAGTTGTGTTGAGGCCAAGATATTCCATTCCTACCATATGAATCTTGATCTCTAGCCTTCCCCAAGTTGCTTTTCACTCAAATCTTCTTTCCACCAAATCCAAATCCTGTGAGAGAGAGTTGAGCGTTGGGGAGACTATCATTTGAAGCACAAGAGCAAGGAGTTCATCATCAACACACCATTTGTTACTTCTTGGAGAGTGGTGTCTCCTAGATTGGCTAGGTGTCACTTGGGAGCCTCGGACAAGATTGTGGAGTTGGACCAAGGAGTTTGTATGGGCAAGGAGATCACCTACTTCGTGAAGATCTACCGCTAGTGAGGCAAGTCCTTCATGGGCGACGACCATGGTGGGATAGACAAGGTTGCTTCTTCGTGGACCCTTCGTGGGTGGAGCCCTCCGTGGACTCGCGCAGCCGTTACCCTTCGTGGGTTGAATTCTCCATCAACGTGGATGTATGATAGCACCACCTATCGGAACCACGACAAAAACATCCGTGTCTTCAATTGCGTTTGCATACTCCAAACCCTTCCCTTTACATTCTTGCAAGTTGCATGCTTTACTTTCCGCTGCTGATATACTCTTTGCATGCTTGCTTGAATTGTGTTAAGATTGCTTGACTTGTCCATAATTGCTAAAATATGCCAAGAACTAAAATTGGGAAAAGGATAAGTTTTTATTTGGTCAAGTAGTATAATCACCCCCCCCCCTCTAGACATACTTTCGATCCTACACGCTTCATCAACATCCAACATCTCCATTGCCATCTCATAACTCTCAACCCATGACTCAGGGGGTAAATCGGCGGTGTAATTAGGCACTTTACACGTACCCTTGAAATCCTTGGGTAGCCATACATTACGCGGAGTTGGGGTGAGACACGGTACCCCCAGGAGCTGAAAGCCAATCCATGTTCAACTGATGCCGTTGGTTGAACCAGAGCGGGTTGATGATTCGCGTACTGCGCCACCAACTGTGCTGCTAACTCCGCCTCCTGATGTGCTCTACCATTGTTCACTACGTCCTGAGCATTCATACCACCGTGCACCGGATTAGGCCCTCGAGGGGCGTCCCGGTGCCGCGCACTGCTTGACATAGCCGGTTCATCAATGTGCCTGCTGTAACTCTTGCTTGGATGGGAGGTTGAATGTATTTTGTCTCGGCTATATGAATAAGCCTGCTGCTGCACCATGGCGGTTTGAAGAAGATCCCTGGCCTGTCGCGTCTCAACCGCCGCTAGTGACTCGCCCTCCGTCGGAATAGCTGCCAAACAAGACGCCGCAACAATCATGTTATCCAAAGGGCTAGAGAAGTGACCCGGTGGCGTTGGTACGTATTGCGGCGGGTTATTTGTTCGCCGAGGTGGGTCCATCACCCGTGGCTAACCCGGTGCTCCTGTCCCAGGTGTCTCGGTCCGGCTTACCGCTGCCGGATCACTTGGTCCAGCTCCTGGTGTGTTGAAGAGATTCATTCCTTCGTAAACCGGCGGCAGACGAGATCGGTGCCTCCTCCTCAGCACTTCGTTTGATGCGTTCTAATCCAGCATGAGTCGGTAATTCTATGCATGGATCTGCTGTGACTGGGCATCTAAAGCGGCCCGTTCTTCAGCCATCCTGGTTTCCTCAGTCACCAAGTCTTCCTTGTCCTGAGCTATCTGATCCCCCAGCTTTGTAACCTCCGCGTTATGATGATCCTGAGTCTTCGGGGTAACTGCCGTGGTCAACAACATCGTCCAGGCGTCCAATAAACCGGACAGAACTTGAGCCGGCCGGCGCGCAGGGCCTCCTACCCTGGCTGCCGATCCGGAAATCATTGCTGCTGCAGATGAAGATTGCAATGTGGGTTGCGTACCGGCCATGAAGATTGCAACCCAGTTTGGCGGTTCAAAGGGGTCCGGAATACTGTCGCCATCGGAACAGCCCCCGATCCGGCCATCTTGCAATTGGTACAGCGACTCAGTTTTGCCAGTGGATGACTCGCCATCTGAGTAGACATCCGTCTCACCGTTGGACACCGGTTCAGATTCCGCACCGTGGATGAATCCTACAAACGCACGCTTCATGGCGGGCTGAACCCGGGCAGGACTCGCACGCTGAGCCGACTCGACGAGGTCGGTGGAGATGTCCGACTCAGGGCCCGGTTCGCCGATCTTGCCGATGAAAACGTGAATTCCGCCAAAGGGGACCCGGTACCCGTACTCAATTGAGCCGGCCTCGGGGCCCCAGCCTGCATCGTCGATGTAGAGCTTGCTGCGACGACTCTTTGTCATCCGGCCAACCGCATATCCCTTGGGACCTTCAAATTTGCCCTTCAAGAACTTGAAACCATCGTGCGATAGCCCCATGGTGGGAGCCAACTGTCGTGGAATTAACATGTCGGATGTCCTTGTCACACCCTAGCTAGTCATGCATTAGAGTGTTGCATCATGTTTACTCTTTCATCAGAAACTTGAAATGGGGATGACAGAACCCCCAGTCCCCTCTGAAACCAACTAGGGTTACTAAAATAATTTTTCAATGAACCTGAAATGCCCTTCTAAAATGCCCATCATTTTTGTCTTGGTTCAGAACCTCTGCCAAAAATGGTGCACATTTTCCTAGGCCATCCTAGGGTTTTTGAATTAAATCATAAATATTTGAATTTGGGCATTTAAAATAATATAAAATATTTAAATGCTCAAATATCTCCAAACTAAAATGTTTCATGTTGGAAATAATCCAACTATGGGCCAGGAATAGTTTGGTGATTTTTGAAGTTGCCTAGGTATTTTATTTAATTCAACAAAGTTGCAGATATATATTAAATAAAACAGAAACAGAAGAAAAGGAGAAAAACTTACCTGGGCTCCTCCCTGTGCGGCCCAGCCAGCTGGCCGGCCCAGCCAGCAACCGACCCAGCCCAGCACTGTAGCCCTCCGTCGTCTTCCTCCCCTCGCCCCGAAGCTGCTGCGTGCTCGCGCGCGCACGGCCGCGCGGCCACCTCCTGCTTGCCGACGACCTCCTGGCCGCGTGGACGACGCCCGCAGCCCGTCCCGATCCCCCCTGCTCTCTCTCACTCTCCCCGGCTCTTTCCTTCCTCTCCCTCGCTCTCTCTCTCTCACGGCCGAACACCACCGTCACCGCCGTTCGCCACAGCAGCCATCTCCGGCCACCCCTCGCTCCCCCGACTAGCTCAGAAGCTCCGCCACAACTCCCTCTTCCTCCCCACCGCTCCACGGGTCCCCGGAAGCCCTGCATCGCCGCCACGTCGCCGTTCCCCTCTTCGGCTCCGATCATCGTCGCCGTCGAATTCGTCGTCTCCGGCACGTCCCCGAGCCCGCTTCGACGCCCACTGCAACCGCGGTGAGCTACGCCACCATTTCCCCCTCTTCTCCCCCTCGTTCCCTCACCATAGCCTCCTCCCCACCACGGCCGAACCTCCGCCGTCGCCGAGCTCGCCGTCGACGCAGCTCCGGTGACCATTTGGTCACCCCGGCGAGTCCAACGAGTTCGCAAGACCCCGTAGAGCATCCCTAGCGCCTCGCTTCGCTCGACTTCGAGCTCCAACCCCGTTCCCGTGCACGACCGAACCCCGGCGGCCGCAGCCGAGCTCGCCGCCGTCGACTCCGGCCACCCCGACCCCAACGGACTCCGCCAAGAGCTGCGGGTCGTCCTCAGCTCCACTCCGGTGGTCTCCGCGGCCCCTCTGGTGGCCGAAATGACCAAAACCACTTCCGCCGCCGTGTCGGGCTCGCCAGCGACTAAACGCCGGCAGCCGACTTTGACTTTGACCACGGGTGGGCCCTGGTTGACTCCCCTGAGTCAATGACAGGTGGGGCCCAACCCTGTTAATTAAACAGGATTAGTTTTAATTAACTTTTAATTAAATTAATCACCCTGACATGCGGGACCCACTGTCAGGTTTGACCCAGACCTGTTCCGTTGACCTGCTGACGTCACACTGACGTCAGGTTGACGCAGTAATTGATTTTCTGGATTTAAATTAAATCAGGAAATTCCAGAATATTAATTAAACTTCAAAAATTCATAACTTTTATTCTGTAACTCCAAATTGGACAAATTATATATGAAAAATGATCAGAAAAATCCAATCTATCCATCTGTACTGTTTTCATGCATGATCAAACAAGTTAAATTGATGTTTTAAGCAGAACAAGGAAAAGCACTTTAAAAGGCCATGTTTGAGTTTGAAATTTGAATCCTTGATTCAAATTTGTTCAAACCCCTCTGGTTTTAGTTGCATTAGCCCAACACTCTCATATTGCCATGTTTCATGCATGCATCATATTGTTGCACATTGTTTGGTGATGCTTGTGTATCGATGTCCTTTGCGACAGGTTCTGTCCCCGAGGAGTACCGTGATTACCCTAACGAAGAATCATATCCGAGCATCGAACCATCAGGCAAGCAACCAACCATTTGATCATATCGATACAATCCCATGTTCTCGCTCCTGCTCTCTTTTACTGCATTAAGACAACGCGATTCAAACTGCTGTGTGCTACGGTAGTTGAACCCATTTCCTCTGCATGACCTGTCATTGCCACAGTAACTAGATGAAACCCACTAGCATGTGTAGGAGTTGATTGAGCCATGTGTATGTGTTGTTCCTACCTTGCTATGCCTGCTATGCTTAGAGTCGTGTCAGGGCTGGTTCATCTGGGTGATGGGCTAGAGTGAAATGATTATGTCGGTAATGAGAGTGGTGTGGTGAACACGATTTGGTAAAGGTATCGATGAGAGGCCATGTAGGAGTACATGGTGGGTTGTTTCATTGAAGCCGACCTTAAGCACTGAGATCTGTATGTGTGATTTAAGATACAGCTACTACCATGCATTGGGCCCTGAAATATGACCCTGCTCGACTTCTTATTCACCCTAGCTCTCTGTCCAGGAGTTGCAAGTAGTTTCTGGTGTTTGTAGCCTACTGGAGGCCGTGGACAGCGCTGACCGTAGGGGTGGGCTGTGATGCGGTAGGTACGTGGCACGGTGTACCGAATACCCGTTAGGTATCTCGGGAACCCTGTTCACATCGTTCGGGGCCGTATGGGAAACCTCGGCCGGACTCCCTGCGGATGGAACCTGGATAGGTGATAAACCTGGACTAGAGGCTTAAGTGTTTAGGTAGGTCGTGGTCTACACCCACGTCGGCTTTCGCTTGAAGTCTGCCGAGCACATGTCGTGTGCAGACGCTAAGTGGTGGAAACATGTATGAAGAAGTACACCCCTGCAGGGTTATCATGATCTATTCGAATAGCCGCGTCCGCGGTAAAGGACTACTTGGTTGCCTATACAGTTCATAGACAAGTAAATGGAAACTACTAAAAGCCTCAAGATAAGTGTGAGTGCCGAGGATGGCTCTTCCGTAGGAAGACGGAGGTGGATCCTCGGTAGTGTATTGAAGTGGTGAGTAGTGGACTCGTGTGCGCAAAAACATTTCAAGTTGGAGTATCGTAGGATAGTCTAGCCAAGAGTCAAAGCTGGCTTGCTGCAATAACTCCACCAACCATTCTTGATACTATGCATGTATGTAGGATCTGATGTAAGTCTTGCTGAGTACCTTTGTACTCATGTTGCTATAATTTACATTTCTTTACAGAAGACGCTGCAACCCCTTCTGATGGGTTCTATGTAGACGTTGACATCAACGAGTAGGCTAAAGACCCAGGTGGTGACCCTGAGCTTGTGATGGACCACGTAGTATAGTTAGGCTTCCAAGCCTCTTTTATTTTACTAGTTGTCTGTACCCAGACAATGTACTTCCGCTGCTGGCTTGTATGACTGTATGACTTGTATGTTGGGTCGTGAGACCCGTACCTTTGTGTATGTTATGTATGGCTCCCTGAGCCTTAAATAAAGTACTTGTGTCATAGAGTCATGTTGTGATGCTTCGTTGTATTTGCACATATCGAGCATATTGTGTGTATGATTGAAATGTTTGGTATGTGTGGGATCTGACTATCTAGTTGTTTATCTTTAGTAGCCTCTCTTACCGGGAAATGTCTCCTAGTGTTATCGCTGAGCCATGGTAGCTTGCTACTGCTCTGGAACACTTAGGCTGGCCGGCATGTGTCCTTCTTCGTTCCTGTGTCTGTCCCTTCGGGGAAATGTCACGCTTTGAGTACCGGAGTCCTGTTAGCCCGCTACAGCCCGGTTTACCGGAGTCCTGCTAGCCCAGTGCTACAGCCCGGACCCACTTGCTGATGACCGACACGTTCGAAGCTGGGTCATGGATGCCTGTCCCTGTAAGTCTGTGCCACTTTGGGTTTACGACTAGTCATGTCAGCCCGGGCTCTTTATCATATGGATGCTAGCGACACTATCATATACGTGAGCCAAAAGGCACAAACGGTCCCGGGAAAAGGTAAGACGACACCCGTGGGGATACCGTGCGTGAGGCCGCAAAGTGATATGAGGTGTTACCAGCTAGATCGATGTGACATCGAGTCGGGGTCCTGACAGCGTTGGCATCAGAGTCGGACTGCCTGTAGGTTCTCCAAGCCAAACTGGTCGATGTTGAGTCTAGAAATTCTTTAGTTATATGTAGGGGAATTGTTTGTGGGATGGAACGTAAGGCTCTTTTTACTCCTCTATCTTATGACATTCTGATCTGAGTCAGTCCATTCTTCCACCGGGGGTTAAGGAATTAGGATCTATTCTCTCTATCAGGATCACGTGTTACTAATCAGTAGTACCTTATAAGTTGATGGATACAAGCCTAGTTCAGTCTACTACCACATTATGTTGCCAGAATGGTTTCAGAACTTTGATATGATGATGTTGAGTGTGTACGAAATCCTTTGTCAAATGTCTCAAAATCCTTTTTGAGCATTTACAGCCGTTATGCTGCCGAAATTTTGCTAGAAATTCTAATGCCTTTGCATTATGATTATGCTTTCAGATGGCCACTCGCGACCTTAATCAAGTGGTTCGCCTGACTCGATGCCTAGATGTACCCTGCCATACTGCTAAGTTGGTCAGGGTAATGACTGAGGCTGGATACCGTTGGTATCCCGAGTACACGGTCGAAGAGCAATTCCGGGACTTCAATCAAAGCCAGTATCTCTGCACTGTCAGGATATTTCCATCTTATCCTGGATCCACCGAGCCTCTTCACTGCTCCTATGGACTCGGGGTTACTATTGAGATGGCTGTGCAGGACGCCACCGACTCTATGATGACCATTATGCGAGTCAGATCTGGTTTATTTCGGGACTCTGATTTCCGGTATATGCCAGGATCACTTCCGGGAGCACAAGGATATCTCCAGGCTATTTATGCTGACTCCACTCAGGAGGATTCACGGACTCGCACCACTGCTGAGATGCTCGAGGATAAGGACCGTGAAAATCGGGCCTTAAGGTTAGAGCTTTTCAATACCCGTGCTGACCACTGGGCCACTTTGACTCGGTTCGCACCGGCGGTGCAAGCTGGATATTCAGATATGCGCGATCTCTATCCTGTGAGATCTGCTTTGCCAGACGTGATGGTTTGGCGTGATGTAGGAGGCATCACCCCACCTCGCGGTCCCCGCAGGCCACCGTTTGTTGGTCCAAGGCCTCATCCTAGCCCCTATGGTCCACAAGCTCCGCGAGACCGTCTGTTTCCGGATGATCATGTTGAACTTCCAGGCTATGGAGGTGACTTCTACGAGGACTACTACGGATCGGTCTGAGTTAGTGATAGTATCACTAGTTCGCACTAGCTGTGTCGTCTATCGTCCTGCATGACTCGTGGGATATGACCTAGTTTGTACTCCTTCCGGAGGTGTAGAAAAATAATGTATAGGAGCTTGGAATGCCTCCGATGAGATGTAATCCTCTTTTCACCGTAATAGTACTTTGTTTGGTCTTGTACTAAACCTTGTATGGTGTGTATGACTATGGAATAAAAGAAGCAGTTTCTGTATCTACCATGTCATACGGATGATCATCTTGCATTCCGAGTTATTCCTTACATTATGTATCCTATGTCGGAATTTTATCATTCTGACTAAATCATTGTCTTGTTTACCTAGGATGGTCAACACGCGCGCTAACCCTGCTTCCCAAGAGCAGGACGAAGGCAGTGAAGCCAGGAATGAAAATCTGCCTCATCCTCCTTCACTAGCCGAGGTTATGATGGAAGCTGAGAGAAACAAGCGGGAGACCAACCGTTTGTTGGAGCGTATTGAACAGAATACAGCACACCATCAGAGGGCTAACGTGGTGTCACTCAGTGATTTTATCAAATTGCATCCACCCACGTTCCACCACTCCGTCGAGCCTCTCGACGCTGATGACTGGCTTCGCAGTATCTCTCACAAGCTGCGTTCCGCGCTGGTAGCGGAGGCTGACAAGGTCACCTTTGCTGCATATCATCTTGAAGGCCCCGCCAGTCTATGGTGGGAGAATTATGGAGCTATGCGCCCAGCGGGCCATGTCACTACTTGGGCTGAGTTCAGCGAGGCTTTCCGTGAACATCACATTCCGGAGGGTCTCATGGACCGTAAACGTGAGGAATTCTGCAATTTCACCCAAGGCCGACTTTCTGTGGATGTCTATAGCAGGGAGTTTGGTAATCTCGCACGATATGCAACTGAGGAAGTTTCTACTGATGCCAAGAAGCAAGCAAGGTTCCGTAAGGGCCTTAGTCCTGAGCTTCGCCGCGACCTCCGTCTGCATGAGTGCACATCTTTTTCGAAACTTGTCAACAAAGCCATCAGTGCTGAAACTGGTCAGACTGACTATGACGCAACACGCAAGCATGGACGTGACATGGGTTCCTCATCCGGTGCTGGTCCTCAGAAGCGCCGCGTGTGGGTACCCAACACCGCCCTGCCACCCAGATTCACACCGAGGCCATCTTTCCAGGCGCCTCGCCCTGTTCAACAGTCTGCACCGGCCAAGCCCTATGGGGGTCCAACCAATAATGCTCCTCCACGTACCAGTTCCGTGACTTGTTTCAAGTGTGGGGAATCTGGTCACTATATGCGTGAGTGTCCCCAGACCAACCCCAATCAATCTGCTAAAGCTGTTGGCCGTGGCAAGCCGACAGGGAAGGTGTTTCATGCTAAACCGGTCGCTGCTTCACGTGGCCATGTCAACTGTATCTCTGCCGAAGAAGCTCAAGAGGATCCCAACGTCGTTCTCGGTACGCTTCTTGTTAACTGCCACCCGGCATCTGTTCTTTTCGATACAGGAGCCTCTCATTCTTTTATATCTGAAAATTATGCTCGCTTGCATAACGTCGCATTCGGTGATATGCCAACCTCTATGGTAATTCAAACTCCGGGATCCAAATGGCAAACCTCTAGAGTAAGCCATGGAAATGAAATCCAAGTCGACAGACTTGTTTTCCTTGCATCTTTGATAGCCCTTAAATCTTCAGATATTAATATCATTTTGGGTATGGACTGGATGTCAGCTCATCAAGCCAAAATTGATTGCTTCTCTAGGACTGTTCAACTCACCCATCCTTCGGGGAAGATAGTCAATGTCTTGACCCGAATAGCCAAGCGACAATTATATTCTCTTAATGCCAGCCCTTTGCCAGACCTTGAGGACGTGC
>NC_041381.1:393040646-393065893 GCF_002162155.2 Triticum dicoccoides
TGTCTCCTAGTGTTACCGCTGAGCCATGGTAGCTTGCTACTGCTCTGGAACACTTAGGCTGGCCGGCATGTGTCCTTCTTCGTTCCTGTGTCTGTCCCTTCGGGGAAATGTCACGCTTTGAGTACCGGAGTCCTGTTAGCCCGCTACAGCCCGGTTTACCGGAGTCCTGCTAGCCCAGTGCTACAGCCCGGACCCACTTGCTGATGACCGACACGTTCGAAGCTGGGTCATGGATGCCTGTCCCTGTAAGTCTGTGCCACTTTGGGTTTACGACTAGTCATGTCAGCCCGGGCTCTTTATCATATGGATGCTAGCGACACTATCATATACGTGAGCCAAAAGGCGCAAACGGTCCCGGGAAAAGGTAAGACGACACCCGTGGGGATACCGTGCGTGAGGCCGCAAAGTGATATGAGGTGTTACCAGCTAGATCGATGTGACATCGAGTCGGGGTCCTGACAGTCCTAGAGAGAGGACTTAGTCGTGGAGCCATCACAACGAGATTAGCAAAAAGGGGTTAAAGCGGACAAAGGACACGAGGAGTTTATAATGGTTCGGACCCTTACGATGAAGGTAAAAGCCTATGATCCAGTTGTAGTGAAATTGATGGGGTCTCGATGAGCAGGGAGCGAATCCGCTTTTCCTATCTCTCGATCTGTTGTTTCTTGTCCCTGAACCGCTGCCGGGTCGTCCCTTTATATACACAGGTTGACGCCCGGCGGTTTACAGAACACCGAGGCCGGCTCATACACGTGTCCGGCTCGGTTTCTACCTTTCCTAACTTACAACACAAGTTTACACATCTCATGACGATTTACATTTATGGGCTCAAACCGCCTTTGGGATCTGGGCCTCTAAGCTTCAATGGTAGAGCGCCATACTCCTTGTCTTCATGAGCTTCAATATGGATGAGCATAAATCGGCCCCTCCTGGGCGGTTTATACTCAGTAGTTATATCCCCAACACTATGGCTCCACGGTGACCTCAACCGTCTAGGGTGCTCAAACACCCAAGAGTAACAATATCCGCAAGGTATTAGTGGGGGGAAACAAATTTCTCTTGGTGGAAGTGTAGATCGGGGCCTTCTCAACCAATCCATAAAGAATCAACAAGTTTGATTGGCTAGGGAGAGAGATTGGGCGAAAATGGAGCTTAGAGCATCAATGGAGCTTGGGGGAAGAGGTAAGTCAACTTTGGAGAAGAAGACCTCCTTTTATAGAGGGGGAACAATCCAACCGTTACCCCCCAAAACAGCCCCGCAGAGGGCGGTACTACCGCAGCGGGCAGTGGTACTACCGCTGGGACCAGCGGTACTACCGCTCCCCCTCGCGGTACTGCCGCGCAGACTGGGAGGGCTAGAATATGAGCAGGAATCAGACCCAGGGCGGTACTAGCCGCGGTGGTAGGGAGGTACTACCGTTCGCGAGCGGTACTACAGCTTCCACTGCCGCTGCTTAGTGCCGCACAATCCGACATGAGAGGCGACCCCCCGAGTCGAGGCGGTAGGAGACCGGTACCGTAGTGGTACTACGGCTGAGGACCCCCAGGCGGTACTACCACTGCAGAGTGGTACTGCCGCCTGTGGCTCTTGAGTGGTACTATCGCTGGGGTCCGCGGTACTACCGCTGAGACCAAAACATACTCAGAGGAGAGAAAAGGAACCTCCATCGAAGCAGGAAGGCTCTGTGGGTGCGAAGAGGATGTGTACGTGTTGATTCCACCCTAGCCTTACCAATGCGGACCCCCTCTTGATAGTATGGTGACTCCTACGAAACAAGTCCACCAAAATTGAAATGAAAGAGCTACACCGTCTTCGATTAAAACTCCGAGGGGAAGGAATCGTCTCGTGCCAAAGGATGAATCCCTGAAATGCTCAAAGCACACGATTAGTCTGCAAAGGCGTTGTCATCAATCACCAAAACTACATAGAGAGAGATATGCCTTAACAAAGCGTCCGTTCAAGGGGAAACTGCGAAGGCCCACCCACTCGAAGCCGGCGGACCTTCACAACTTCGGGGACTACTGTTGGGGGGATGAACCCCGGGCAGTCAACGGAATCCAGATCTTTTTCAAAAACATCGGGGCCAGCATCGCCCCTCAGCCCGGCTTGCACCTGGCCAAGTCCCTCGACCCGGTCGAACTCTTCATCACAACCAAGACGGCAAACCGGCCCTACCGGTTGGCGCAAGCCAGCAGAACCCGGTGCATCAAGGCTTCCCTAACAAGCTACCTTCCCCGTGGCGTTTTCCTCCACCCGGCCACAGGTCAGCTCCCGTCCCATCCCAGTCGTACGATGGGATGAGTCTCCATTCAGAGATGAGCGAGGCAACAATGCCCTACCAACTCCTCTGACCGACAGGGGCATGGCAACAATGCCCCACCTACCCTGCTGACCGAGGCCGGCGTGGCTATAACGCGCTCGTCGTTACTGCTGACGATTGCAGACGACGTCCGGGCGGAGTGCCACTGTAGCCGACTCGACCCGGCCACTCTGTGATGTCCGACAAGACAGACAACAGTGCCGCCTGGCACATGGGGTCCTTGCCCGGCGAGCTCTGACACCCGGTGGGTCCCAGCACCGGCTTCCCGGACGATGACAACCCGGCCCCACGACCTTGTAACTTTACCGTTGTAACCCTGGGGGGTTGACCTATAAAACCCCCCAGGAGGCCTCCATGCACGGGGGCGAAGCGATCAGTAGAACACACATCCACACACACAAACCAGGGAGAGGGAACAGCCTAAGCCTTGGCCTGCCTTCCTTCTTCCTCCAAACAGCTCTAGGAGCAACTCTGTACCACAGCATATAAACTAACCTCGGCAGGACTAGGGGTGTTATCTCTCCGGAGAGCTCCAAACCTGGGTATGTCTTGCATCCCTCGCTCGCTCATGCCGACCTCGCCTCTGGAGCCCACCGGTGCCATCGAGCCTCCTCCTCTCTTTAGCCATCCCTTGGTATCTGTCGTGCGCCCACCACGACACTTCCTCTTTGGGAAAATACCGACGTAGCTTCAAGCGACATCACCACTCTTCCTACCTCCGCCGACCACCACCTGCCAACATTGACGCTCTGTAGGACCCGATGCATTCCTCGTCACTGAGATTTGGGCTTCTCTTGTCGTCACTGGCACATAAATCGGCGGATCTACGGCTCTCGCCCTCGGCGCCATATTTGACGCATCCAGCCACCGGCCCCGTCGCCTTTCTTCATGGATTGGATGGGTATCGAACCGCATAGCCTATGCAACGACTTCGCGCCGCATATCGATATCTCCTCCTTCTCTAATTGCTTGGATCTCACTCGTCGACTGGCCACCATCACAGCCACGCCCGGCGGCCGTCGGACGGGCTTGGCACTAGCCCAGCAGCTACGTCAGCTCCTCGCTGTCGGTCATCAAGTGTGACCACTGCCCACGGCTAGTGTTGCACCAAGTTTCGAGCACGCAGAAGCATCCAGCATGGGTGTTCTTCAGGAGTGAAAAAGGATGGGGTGAGTTCTTGTTGCTACGGTTTGCTCAAAAAATTTATGTGATGGGATTTCTATTAAAGTGCATAATTGTGGTTCTAGTTTTTTTATCGGTTCTCTTGGCGAAGAATTGGTGAATCATGTACTACTATGTTTTAAGATGGCGTTTAGTAAAATAAAAAAGTAGTGAAGTTATTTCGGTGGCCAGAAATGAAATGAATTTGATAAAATAAATTACTCCACTAAATTTAGGAGATCAGTTATGTACAATCAAAATTTAGTGGAGTAAAAATAGTCCATTAATCTTTTAGGAGATGCTCTTCTATTTTTTATTTTTTAGGAGATGCTCTTAGTTTAGAAAAAGATTTCTGCTAAAAAAACACATCAAAGTGTTGTTCCTGTAGTTTTAAGCAAAGACAGTTAAGTAAATCCGAAGAGAGAATATGCATAAAAAAACATTTTTTGATTCCCTAGAGTGAAAAGGGGTCGTAGACCAAGAGAGAGAGAGAGAGAGTAGAGAGAGAAAGTCCTGGTCCCAATTCCCCATCTCGCTTCAGCGTCTACTGCTAGATAGAGTAGTATTAAATGTACTAGCAGGCAGCTCACTCCCGCAAGGCTCCCCTTCATCTCTCCCTGCTCCAAGCCTCTCTCTCGCACGCATCCCACCCCACCCCACCCCACCCGACCGCGTTGAGTCGAGTCCAATCGATGGAGCAGCAGCCTGTGGCGGCGGCAGCGGCAGCGGAGCCGGAGGTACCGGCGGGGCTTGGGCTGACGGCCGCGGAGTACGCGCAGCTGCTGCCCACGGTGGAGGCGTACCACCGGTACGCCGTGGGGCCAGGCCAATGCTCCTCCCTCGTCGCGCAGCGTATCGAGGCGCCGCCAGCAGCCGTCTGGGCCATCGTCCGCCGCTTCGACTGCCCCCAGGTGTACAAACACTTCATCCGCAGCTGCGCGCTCCGCCCGGACCCCGAGGCCGGCGACGAGCTCCGCCCGGGCCGCCTCCGCGAGGTCAGCGTCATCTCCGGCCTCCCCGCCAGCACCAGCACCGAGCGCCTCGACCTCCTCGACGACGCGCGCAGGGCCTTCGGCTTCACCATCACCGGCGGCGAGCACCGCCTCCGCAACTACCGGTCCGTCACCACCGTCTCCGAACTCTCCCCGGCCGCGCCCGCTGAGATCTGCACCGTCGTCCTCGAGTCATACGTCGTCGACGTCCCCGACGGCAACAGCGAGGAGGACACGCGCCTCTTCGCGGACACTGTCGTCAGGCTCAACCTCCAGAAGCTCAAGTCCGTGGCCGAGGCCAACGCCGCCGCCGCGGCCACGACCGCGCCGCCGGCAGAATAACGGCGGCCGGATGCTGTGATACGCTTTGCTTTTTCTCGGGAGGGGGTTGCTTCGAATTGACGCATGCAGGGGCTTCGAATAGGTGTGATTCCTGAGGTGCTGCCTGTAATAAAACTCTTTCCATGGACTCCTCCATCCCCTTTCTTTTCCTTTCCTTTGGAATTCTTTCACCTTTCTGTCGTGCTTGCAATTGGAATTCAACTTTGCATGTCCGTGATTCATAGCTCGCTACTGCTAGATGATCAAGCCAGCTTATCACTTATAGCAGTACTACTCAATGTTCATTAGCTTGATTCATACTCTAGCCCTTGTTGATCAATGATGATGATGATGAATTAGCACTTGTTGATCAATAATGATGATGAAGAAGAATTAGTACTACCTGCTGATCGATGATGATGATAATAATGTTAAATGGAAACGAAAAGAAACTAGGAGTGCTCTAAACTGTAGAGGCTGGAACGATGTTACTGTGATTGATTGTCTTGAGATGCTTGTTTAGTGGGTGTGGTTTTTGTCTCTTTCTTGTCATGTTTTTCTGTTGCGTGTGCTCCGGGATGCATGCATCATTGTTTCTGTTTGGAACCGGCATGAAAACACAGCGGCGATCGACACTTGTTGCTTCTCTAGTTCCCTGGAGTAGAAAACAACACTTCCATTTTCCCAGGCCACACTACAAAATTTGGTGAATTTATGTCCAGTTTGTGCATATCTGAATATGTTATCAGCGACTGTAGCAGTCATGTCATGTGATCCATTTGTGTTAGCCCAGCCTTCCAGAAGCCATCCATATCATGTGATGAATGCTATTGCCAAGCAAGTTTTTACTCATATTTTTCATGATCAAATCCATTGCTACTGCTATGCTGGTGCTTAAAGATTCAGACATGGAAGGAAAAAGCCAGTACAGTAGCAGCAAGAATGCAAGATGCTCAAGAGTCCCAGCGAGCATCTTCTTTTCTTTTCTTTTTTTCTTTTCAATCAATCTGTCCGCCTCCTCCTTTCCAGAGACAAATCAGTTTGGAACTTACTACAAGTGAAAAAACGAAAGTTGCAGGTCACCAAAGAGCTCACTAATGCAAATTAGGTGCTCCACTGGCCATTAGTGGGGTTCCCCCTCCACCAATCCCCTTGCCCCATTGTCAATTTGGCATCATCACGAGAAAGAAAAGGAACAATGACTAGATCTCCCTCCCGTTTCCAGTTCCATATAGTACATCGCCCTAATTCAGATTCTCTCTCCCCCCCTCTGATCAACATCGGCATATCACGTTGACAAGCTTCTGAAGAGACGCAGCGCGGCACCATCAGCGGAGGTTTGCTGATCGGCAGCAATGGGGGCAGGCAGGCCCTGGGTTGCATTGATGGTGGTGGTGGTGGGCGCCCGGCGCCGGCGTCGGAGCCGAGACGATCGAGACGACGACAGAAGCATTGAAGGCCTAGCGATGGATGGCGTTTCACATGGCGCTGTCTTTCAGACGGACATGGACCTGACACTCGCTCATCCACTTGCGCAACTTGCTTGCCCCCAATAATCAAAGCCAGAAAAGACTCCACCTTTTATTCTCCCTTTTTCTCTTACGTCCAGGACAACGGACTCCGACCTTATTTTAATAATGGAAAAAGAAAACGCTTTATATTTCACCCCGCCCCTACACGCTGATCAATGGACAAGATGCAGTAATTGGTCGAGAAGATGGCTGTTTTTCCTTTCCTCCCTCCAGATGCAATAGTATCTGATCAGCGACTCGCAACCAGATTGGGTCAGTGTCTGATGGACTAGTAGCAACTCTGTTGACTGCTTCTGCTTTTGCTTGAGAGAGGAACACTGCAGAGAAAGAAAGAAATGCAAGATAAAAAATAAAATACGCAGTCACAAAAAAATGAAAAAATAAATGGGGTGAGAGAGGCTCGAACTCTCGACCTCAGGATCACCCACTTTAGCTATGAGACCTCCATTGTGATAACAACTGGTCCTAGACCTATAAGTACAGGATGTTGTAAACCAGTTCTTTTAACCTCATGGACGAACAAAAGGGTAGTCTGAGTTGTGCCAAAAGAGACCCAGCACCATTTCTTTTTTCTGTCAACTTGGACGGAGTTGAACTGCGAGCCAGGCTTGAGGTCAGCAGCATCCATCACCACCTCATTCCTTTTGAACGGGGGAAGGAATCACTAGCTCCTACTCCTATTCCTACAGCATACGGATAAAGATGAACCAACCTGTCCTATACTACTACGTACTATGAACCTCTTTTTTTTTTTTTGCGGGGGACACGTACTATGAACCTCAACCGTGTCACCACTCACCAGCCATGAGATGAGAGTCGTCGAGGCGACACATGGTTAGGATTCCACCTCGTCTTTGTCTGCGATTCTCTTCCTGTAGGTTACCCGATCAACTACACAAGATAAGATAATGGACCGTCTGGAATGAGCGAAACGCAAGGGTCTTCAAGCAAAAGTGTGCCCCTCCACCTACATTGCTTGACTCCATCGATACTGAGGCAAACCTTTGGGTCATCGCTGGTGCAAAAAAATTAGGGTCTCTTATTTTGCGAGAGTGATCTCATGCCGTGTATTGAGTGACTTGTAACAAACTCTTTCTTTCTTAATTAATGGATGAGGCAAAGCTTTTGCCTCCGTTTCGAAAGAAAAAGATAAGATAATGGAGCTAGGTGGATGTGGGCAGCGTGGGGAAGAAGGGGAAACTTCACATGGCAGGCTGGGAAGCCCCTTTGTCGACCAAGGGCAACAGGAGACACACCATACGGTGGCAATGCACAACGAACTGATGACATACATGTCTTGGCCTCTTTGAGCAACTCCAGCGTGGTGACCCATTTTATCCGCAGGCGTCCGTTTGGATCGGCGCGGACACAAAAATCGGCTCAATGCGCCGACCTAAACGGACGCGCTTCCGCTTGGCGTCCGTCTGCCGACCCATTTCCGTTCCATTTTTGAGCCGGATTTACGTCGGCGCGGACAGAGGCGGACGCGCGCGCGCCTTCTCCTCCTCCGAGCACGCTGGTGGTGGCAGCTTCCACCATTTTTCTCCACCCCCCCAGAAACCCTCCCGCCCGCGCGCGCTCCCGGTCCATCACCGCCATGGACGACGACCTCGACGCCGACGCCGGCCTCGCCTCCCTCGCCTCGTCCGGCTGCCGATCGCCCCCTCCGGCAAAGGCAAGCCTCGCGCCCCCCGCAAGACCGCCGTGCCCAAGCCGAAGAAGGCGCCGACGTCCGAACAGCGGGCAAGGGAGTCGCCCAAGAGGAAGGACTGGAGGCACGCGGCGGACACGAGGGATGAAGTCATCGCGACGGCCGCCGTCGCCGCCGCCGCGCAGCAGGAGGTCACCAACGCCCGCATTGCGGCGGCAACGAGGGAGGGGCTCTATATGCTAGGGTTAAACCCTAGCCAGCACGGCCTCGTTAACGCCGTCGTGGCCGCGGCCAGCACCGGCTCATCCGCATTTCCTCGGATGGTGCTACCTGACTCGCCCCGCATGTCGGCTTGCACCCTGATGCCCGGCTTTCACGTCTACCCGCAGGCCTCCCGCCTCTCCGGGGAGTGCGCGCCCGAGGTGAGCATGGTCGCGCCTTCCACGCCCATCGACCTCAACGCTACACCGGTGGCCGGTGGCTCGTCATCCGGAGGCGCGAGGAAACGCGCGCGGCAGATGCCAGCTGACGTGCTGCCGGGCGCACGCAACCTATTTGATAGAATGCCGGCCGCCGGCGACGAGGACTACATGCAGAACATGATCTTCGAGGGTGGTGCGCATGCCGCTGGCTACGATCCTGACGAGACACAAAGCCAGGACGGGCGAGGGGCGCTCACGCCGTTCGCTGGCTACAATGAAGATCAGGCGGCCTTCATGCGTGATCAGGTCGGCCTGGACATGGGTGGCTTCCCTCTCGACCACGAGTTTCTGGAGGACTATGGGCAAGAGGAAGAGGACGAGTGCGACATCGAAGGGGAGCCTTTGTTCGAGGACGAGCTCACCAACCAAGCCGCCGTGGCGAAGCTGAAGCGCAAGAGCAAGCTGTAATGCCCCGAGACCGACGCTTCAGACGCCTTCCATTTTCTTCATTGTCGCCGTGTGTTTTATTTATTTGTTGCATTCATCATCGCATCATTCACATTGCATCGGCACTCCGTTGCTGTCATGTTTTAAAACTTGCATTCGTTCGTCGTTGCCGTTTCTTCCCTTGCCTTCGTCACCCTCTCTCTGACCGCTTTGTCTTCATTGGCCTTTCGTCAAAACTCCTTGCGCGCGTCTGAAACTTACCCGAACCCGAACCGGTCTGTCGTCACCATTGGATTCGGATCATCTCCAAACATCCCTCTAATATCTTCGGTTTATTATTTGATCTCTCTTAACCTTTTTATCTCGACCGCCTGATGTAAATCGGAGTGTTCGATTACCCCTAACCAAAACCCTCTTACTATTTAAACTGTCCAACCCTAGCCCTAGCCTGTCCAATCTCCACCAAATCCCCACGCCGCCGCCACTCTCTCCCTTGGTTTCAGCGCCGAGCCAACCACCATCCATCTCCGATCCTCCTCCCTTAAACCCGCGGCCTCCGACCACCTCCCGTGTTTTTCGGCCACGAGCAGGAGCCCCTGCCTCTGCTTCATCTTGACCGCAAGCCACCGAAGCACCAGGGTCCCCCGTGCCCTTCCTCTCCAACCTCCCTTCATCCAGGAGCCGAGCTCCTCGATCCATCCCCGCGACCCTGCACCTCCGACCTCGAGCGCCTCCTCGCCGTCGCCTGCACCTTCATGGCCTCGCTACCGCGCCGCTCCAGCGACCCAGCCGCTCCGGCGACCTCGACAACCAGCATGACCAGCCCCGTCGCCCCTCTCCTTCCTTCCTCCATTTCTTCTCTCTCGCTCCCTCTGATGGTGTCGCGACACCGCCGTTTTGCAGGAATCCTGCCGCCCATGGAGCTCCTGGAGGTTCCCGTCGCCTCCGCCTCGTTCCAGGGAGGGAAGCCCTCACGCCCGCTCCTCCCGTCTGCCCGAGCGCCGCCGCCTCGTGACCCCGCATCCCTCGCTGCCGGTGTTTTCTTCCCCTGCATCCTCTACTTGTTAGTTCGCTTTGAATAAAACTCCTCCAGCAAGGCCCAACCTTGATTTTACCATTTGCCTCACCACCACCTACTTTTCCCTTGGGAGTTGCTCTCTCGAGGGTCATCTTTATTTTAGCCCCCCCGGGCCAGTGCTTCTCTAAGTGCTGGTCCGAACCGAGCAGCCTGCGGGGCCCCCTCGGGGAAACTCGAGGTCTGGTTTTACTCGTAGCTTGACTTATCCGGTGTTGCCCTGAGAACGAGATATGTGCAGCTCCTATCGGGATTGTCGGTGCATCGGGCGGCTTTGCTGGTCTTGTTTTACCATTGTCGAAATGTCTTGTAAACCGGGATTTCGAGTCTGATCGGGTCTTCCTGGGAGAAGGTTTATCCTTCATTGATCGCGAGAGCTTATCATGGGCTAAGTTGGGACACCCCTGCAGGGTATAAACTTTCGAAAGCCGTGCCCGCGGTTATGTGGCAGATGGGAATTTTTTAATGTTCGGTTGTAGATAACTTGACACCTGATACGAATTAAAACGCATCAACCGCGTGTGTAGCCGTGATGGTCTCTTTTCGGCGGAGTTCGGGAAGTGAACACGGTTTTGGGTTATGTTTGACGTAAGTAGGAGTTCAGGATCACCTCTTGATCATTGCTAGCTTCACGACCGTTCCATTTACTCTCTTCTCGCTCTTATTTGTGTATGTTAGACACCATATATGCTTAGTCACTGCTGCAACCTCACCACTTTACCCCTTCCTTACCCATTAAGCTTTGCTAGTCTTGATACCCATGGTAATGGGATTGCTGAGTCCTCGTGGCTCACAGATTACTACAACAACAGTTGTAGGTACAGGTGGTTGCGATGATCATGACGCGAGGGCTATGTTTGCTTGTTTTGGATTTCTTCTTCTGCTTCTTCTTCGATCAGGGGATAGGTTCCAGGTCGGCAGCCTGGGCTAGCAGGGTGGATGTCGTTTGAGTTTCTGTTTGTGTTTCATCCGTAGTCGGATGGTGCTCTTATGTATGATGATGTTGTATTCGTGTGGCATTGTATGCCTCTTGTATGTATCCCCATCTATTATGTAATTTTGATGTAATGATATCCACCTTGCAAAAGCGTATCAATATGCGGTTCTACCCTTGGTGGGACCTTCGAGCCTCTTTAGGATAGTATCGCATATTGGGCGTGACAAGTTGGTACCAGAGCCTCGACCGACCATAGAAGCCCCCTTGATTGTTGGCCGTTGTTGAGTCTAGAAAAAAAAACTATTTTGAGTCTTAGGATTATATATATCGGAGAGTAGGATTCTTTTTACTCCTCAGCCCCTTCGTCGCTCTGGTGAGGTCTCGTGACGTAGATGTTTTGTCTTTCCTCTCCTCAAATTTCACCAATTTTTTTAGGATCTCGCAGGTATCTTGGGATCGTTTCGATATTCTTATGATGAGAACATTGTTCTTGGTGCCTCCTGACATTTAGGGGTTGTGGTAGTGTCCCGGGGAGTTGAGCTCCAAGGGCAGTTCTGGAATACCTGAGTTTTGCCGACATCGAAAATCTCTTTTATGCAATTGTTGGTGAGATAACCTCGACGCCACCCAGTACTGGGGCGGGAGTTCAGGAGTATTGCCATAGCTCGTATAACAGATGCTTTTCGAAGGTTGAGGTACACGATTTCCGAAGGTTTCTTGGTTATGTGTTGATGGATGGATACAACTTGGATGTAGGTATTGTTAGTTTGGGTGAGTTATATTGCTTCCCCTATATCCCCAACACCAGATTGCATAACTAGAAAGTTTCGGGAGTTTATAGGTGGGAATTCAAGTAGCTCCTAGAATATCTTTTCAACAGATGCATGATATGAGATTGGGGTTCGACGTCTAGTGGTCCGCCTATCCATGGTCTTTTTTACAATGGTCTCGTTGTGTCTTAAAGAGCCCTTGGCTATGCTGGTTCGGGGACACTTCGTATGTCATGTGCACTACCTTGTACATGATGGTGCTGTACGATCGAGCCCGTGTGGGCCCCACCACGAAAACTTCAGATGAAATCTCTATCATATGTTTGTTCCGGCTTATTCTGCAAGCCAAATCCTTTGTTTTGTTTTATTTGTGGTATTCGAGTTGCTTCAAAGTCAAATGTTGAATCCATACCTTTCCTAAACAGTGTTCTCATATTGCTATGTGAATACTAATCCTTCTTGACCATCGAGGTCGTCATGTTAATTCTTTTCCAACCGGCGTGCTTCTCTTCAAGTGGATCCGATCATTTCAACATTTTTGAGATCAATTCTAAGTTTTCTCAATGATATCCGTTTCATCCGTCCCCAAGTTGCCTTTGTTTTCCCGCCCTCCCACCCTTTTTCTTCAAGGACTCAGATTTTTTAATCATGTATCCTTTTATTTGTGGGAAGTCTCTTCATTCTTTTCTTTCAATGTTCTTATCCGGTGATTTCCCATGAAGATGCTCAACAGTTTCAAGTTCATCCTTCATTGTTGTTTCTTCTCCGGTGGATCCAATTCAAGCTTTCAATATTCATCATATTCCTTTCCTCGTGTCAATTGCTTTGTCATGTTTGGTGCACCTCTTAATTATTCACCTCCCTCCTTTTCTTCTCCGGAGTAATTAAGATTATCTCAGAAGATTCAAGTTTCTATTCTTAATCCTTTTTAGCTATTTCGAGGTTGTTATCTAATTCAAGCCATTTAACCGGTGCAATCTCCCTTTCAAGTAATCATTTCAAGGTGTTTCTTTTTAGTGGGCCCTAACCCATAGGTATTTTCCCAGGATCTTATCTAAGTCTTCTAATTTATCCGGAGTGATTCCCGAAGTCTTTCGAAGTTTGACGTAAGAATGAATTCTCATCAGTCAGATGTTTTCCAAGATCAAATTCAAATTAATTTTCAGTGTTGGCTCAACCTCTTTGTTTTTCATTCTGGAGTGTCTCATCTCGTCGTCATTCTCGGATTTTGAAGACCGAAGAAGAGTTTACATCTCAATCTTGCCCGTTCTCCCGAAGATTCGTGGTTCTAACTTCTTGTTATCATCTCGACTTATTCCGTTAGTCGGAAATTCCTTTTCTCAACCATCCGGAGCATTTCGGGAGTTGCTTCCTTTCTTGATAATCCGAATGCCATCATTTCTGAATATTACTCATTCTCAACCTTCAACTCTTGTTCTCCAAATTTAACCGGTGCATCATTCAAATATTCTCTAATAAGCTCATGATCTCTTCGTTCACTTGTATCTAAATCCCCTCAAGTATCTTCATTCGTTTTCCAATTCTTCCCAGTGAATTGGGCCTTTGCTATGTTCATTTTCAATTCTTACGGTGGTTCGTTTAACATTCCTCTTCCGTTGTTATCATATAAATTAATTCATTCGTTGTTTCCAAATCCCACCGGTGGTTCCATCTATACCTTCTCAAGTTTGCGCTATATCTCTATCTGTAATCATTTTTCAATGAGAATAAGTAGTATGCCAAATCCATTGCTTGTCATCAATTTAATTTGATGAAGGATAAGCATACAATAAATCTTATTCTTATTTCCTCGAGGTGATTCAATTCTTTTCTTCCGGGAGATTGTTCATGATGAAGTAATTCTCGGTTCTAGTGTTTCATCTTTTCCTTTTACGGAGTTCCAAGTTTTCTCGGTTATCTCGTCACGAAGCTCCATCTAAATCATCGCAAGGCTTCACCTTGTGTTTTCAACTTCTCTTTCTTTTTATCATCCTTTTATTACCGGAGTTCTTCATGGAGGCTCTACATGGTGGTTCATCAAGGATTTAATTCATTCTTGAATTGTTCTTCAAGATTTCTTTCGAAGTTATGATCTGCCAAGCTATAATCAAAGATAAACATGGTGCTCAACACATGTTTTGTTTTGAGGAGTTCAAGCATTCTTCATCTCGCATTCCGAAGTGCAAGTATTCCTACCTTATCTTGTGAGATGGTGATATGTCACTCTTGACAATTTCCTTCATGTTTCATGATTCATATGTTGTCAAGAATGAGGTATTTTAAATCCATCATTTTCTCTTCGTTCAAGAGATCTTTTCGACCAATCAACTTCTTCGTTGGAGTTATCTTGTGTCAGATTTCACCTAAAGCCTTTCCTTAAGGGTTGTTGCTATTTGTGGTGATTATGCATGACCCAAGCTTGCTCTTTATCCTCTTGGTGGAAGAAGTTTTCATCTCTTTGGTGCTCTCAATCAAATCAATGGTTTCCATTACTGGATGGTTTGCACCTCATAGTCTTGAGATGTTTTCCATAAGCCCACTACAAGCTTATTCATTTCGTTATTGGTTTTTCTAACAACTCCGTTATAACCTTCTGAGAAGGGTGCCTTCCGAGCTCATTTGTGGCAGAAGTTGGCATTTTCTTCTCCATTCTATTATTCCAATGATCTATCTTCTATTCTTTCTTCCTGAGGCATTATGATGTTGCTCTTTTCACTCATCATCTTGTTTTGTCAAGATCATGCTCTCTCCTTGCTTCTCTGTTTAGCCGGAGTGTCGTGTTTTCATTTGAGTTCTCTCATCTTATCAAGTTTTGCCTCCTTCCTCAACCGGAGAGCTGTCTGAAATCTTTCTTACCCCTTGTGCCATTCTTTCAATAGTTCCGAAGGTAGTGTGTTGTTGATCTCATCAAGTATCCTCTCATCTTTTCAAGTTCATGTTCAATTCCTTCCATTTATAGTCGGAGTGCTGTCAAAATTATATCACTCTTATTCATTCTTATCTCGTTTCAACCAGAGTGGTTTCAATTCCTTCTTGTCCATTGTGCTCGTCATTCATAGCTTTGCAACCTCCAACGTTAACATGGTGTTCCTTGTTTCTCTTTTCTACTGGAATGCTCTCAATTTCGTTCAACTCTATTGTGTTATTCTTTCAAGTTTTCAACCTCTCGAGGTTCATTGGTTTCACTCGTTTGTCAAAGAAGCAACTTAGTTTTACCTCTTATCTTCCTCTTCCTTTTCCCTCTGGTGCCATCCTAGATCTCGGGACGAGATCCTCTTGTAGTGGTGGAGTGTTGTAACGCCCCGAGACCGACGCTTCAGATGCCTTCCATTTTCTTCATTGTCGTCGTGTGTTTTATTTATTTGTTGCATTCATCATCGCATCATTCACATTGCATCGACACTCCATTGCCGTCATGTTTTAAAACTTGCATTCGTTCGTCGTTGCCGTTTCTTCCCTTGCCTTCGTCACCCTCTCTCTGGCCGCTTTGTCTTCATTGGCCTTTCGTCAAAACTCCTTGCGCGCGTTCGAAACTTACCCGAACCCGAACCGGTCTGTCGTCACCGTTGGATTCGGATCATCTCCAAACATCCCTCTAATATCTTCGGTTTATTATTTGATCTCTCTTAACCTTTTTATCTCGACCGCCCGATGTAAATCGGAGGGTCCGATTACCCCTAACTAAAACCCTCTTACTATTTAAACTGTCCAACCCTAGCCCTAGCCTGTCCAATCTCCACCAAATCCCCACGCCGCCGCCACTCTCTCCCTTGGTTTCAGCGCCGAGCCAATCACCATCCATCTTCGATCCTCCTCCCTTAAACCCGCGGCCTCCGACCACCTCCCGTGTTTTTCGGCCACGAGCAGGAGCCCCTGCCTCTGCTTCGTCTCGACCGCAAGCCACCGGAGCACCCGGATCCCCCGTGCCCTTCCTCTCCAACCTTCCTTCGTCCAGGAGCCGAGCTCCTCGATCAATCCCCTCGACCATGCACCTCCGACCTCGAGCGCCTCCTCGCCGACGCTTGCACCTCCATGGCCTTGCTACCGCGCCGCTCCAACGACCCAGCTGCTCTGGCGACCTCGACAACCAGCATGACCAGCCCTATCGCCCCTCTCCTTCCTTCCTCCATTTCTTCTCTCTTGCTCCCTCCGATGGTGTCGCAATGCCGCCGTTTTGCAGGAATCCTGCCGCCCATGGAGCTCCTGGAGGTTCTCGTCGCCTCCGCCTCGTTCCAGGGAGGGAAACCCTCACGCCCGCTCCTCCCGTCTGCCCGAGCGCCGCCGCCTCGCGACCCCGCATCCCTCGCTGCCGGTCTCTGCTTCCCCTGCATCCTCTACTTTGAGCAGGAGGCAAGCACCACGCCAAGGCCGCCAAGAGGATCCCGACGCCGCCGGCTTGCCTCTGCTCCACCTCCCCCGCCTTCGGTCGCCATCTCCGGCGAGTGTAGACGCCGGTGAAGCCCCGCAGGTCACCATGCCCTGCCATCTCCGTCTCTCTCTCTTCTTACTTGCCTTGTTTTCCCCTCTAAAGGTTCTGTCCTTTTCTTCAGACAACAGCACCATAGCCGCCCGTCAAGTTCGCGTCTCGGCCCCGATCTCGACCGGATCTCCTCTGCTCCGCCACCTGGCTGCCGAATCCGCCCTGTTCCGGCCGGTTCCCGCCGACCCCGGCGCCAGGACCTTCGGTGATGCCGCTTTCTGCGTCGCCTTGAACCTGCAGCTGCCTCTGTTCTTCAGTAATGAGAAGGAGCAGCTCGCTCGCCTCGCGTTGACCAGTCGCCTAGGCCGCCAGCTCGCCCACTTCGGCCTGCCTCCTCCACCGCCCTGGGCTAGGCCCAGCTGGGTGAGCCTCCAGCGCCCATGCTCCCATCGGGCCAGTCAGATTCGGCCCATTCATGTTTTTTTTCTGTTGCTGTGAATTTAGCTAATTTCCAGAGAGTGCCAGTTTTGCAGAAAAACCCTCTTTGTTCATGCATCATTAATTCACAAACCATGCATCAGAATTAAATAAACTATATATGTAAGATGCTCAGTTTTTCATGTACTTTCATAATATGATGCTTTCATCCATGTTTAAAATTTAAAAAATGTTGTTTGTTTAAATTTTCTCAAATGCCATGTTAAAATGATTTATTTCATAACTAAATAACTGAAGTTCCAATTTTAATAAACTATATATGTAAATGGGATGGAAAAATGCCTAGTTTAACATGGTGCACTTTATTTTCCTGTTTAACAACAATAAAATATGTTTTAGGCCAGAACAGTACCAAATTCATATTTTGCATTTGGGGATTTTCCAGAATTGTTGTTTGTTACTTCCGGCCTCATTTAAACTTGCCTAGATAGGTAGTTTCATTATGTTTCACCTCTTGCCATGTTTTGCAACATTTAATATTGTTGTGTACCTAAACGAGAGCGAACTAAATAACTCGAATCTGGTGTTTTGTCAATATGCAACTTGTTGCATATTGAGCTCCACTTAACTTGTAGTTTTGTTCGTTGGACTTTTCCATGCCATGCCTCTTTAAACCGGACATGCATCATACTTGATTGTGCATCATGCCATGGTTATGTGATGATTGTTTACCATGTCGTTTGCTTCTTTCCGGGTTGCTTCTCTCGCTAGCTTCGTTTTGTTCCGGAGTTGTGAGGATTCGTTCGACCACGTCCGGTTGTCTTCTTCACGGACTCGTTCTTCTTCCTCGCGTGATTTCAGGCAAGATGACCGTCACTTTGGATCTCATTACTATCATTGCTATGCTAGTTGTTTCGTTCTATCGCTATGTTGTGCTACCTATCACTTGTTCTTCAATCCTCCCAATTTGCCATGTCAGCCTCTAACCATTTTCACCCTTCCTAGCAAACCATTGCTTGGCTATGTTACCGCTTTGCTCAGCCCCTCTTATAGCGTTGCTAGTTGCAGGTGAAGTTGAAGATTGCTCCATGGTGGACAGGATTATGTTGGGATATCACAATATCTCTTATTTAATTAATGCATCTATATACTTGGTAAAGGGTGGAAGACTCGGCCTTATGCCTAGTGCTTTGTTCCACTCTTGCCGCCCTAGTTTCCGTCATACTGGTGTTATTTTCCCGGATTTTGCGTGCCTTACGCGGTTGGGTGATTTATGGGACCCCCTTGACAGTTCGCTCTGAATAAAACTCCTCCAGCAAGGCCCAACCTTGGTTTTACCATTTGCCTCACCACCACCTACTTTTACCTTGGGAGTCGCTCTCTCGAGGGTCATCTTTATTTTAGCCCCCCCGGGCCAGTGCTTCTCTAAGTGCTGGTCCGAACCGAGCAGCCTGCGGGGCCCCCTCGGGGAAACTCGAGGAATGGTTTTACTCGTAGCTTGACTTATCCAGTGTTGCCCTGAGAAGGAGATATGTGCAGCTCCTATCGGGATTGTCGACGCATCGGGCAGCTTTGCTGGTCTTGTTTTACCATTGTCGAAATGTCTTGTAAACCGGGATTCCGAGTCTCATCGGGTCTTCCTGGGAGAAGGTTTATCCTTCATTGATCGCGAGAGCTTATCATGGGCTAAGTTGGGACACCCCTGCAGGGTATAAACTTTCGAAAGCCGTGCCTGCGGTTATGTGGCAGATGGGAATTTGTTAATGTCCGGTTGTAGATAACTTGACACCTGATACGAATTAAAACGCATCAACCGCGTGTAGCTGTGATGGTCTCTTTTCGGCGGAGTCCGGGAAGTGAACACGGTTTTGGGTTATGTTTGACGTAAGTAGGAGTTCAAGATCACCTCTTGATCATTGCTAGCTTCACGACCGTTCCATTTGCTCTCTTCTCGCTCTTATTTGTGTATGTTAGCCACCATATATGCTTAGTCACTGCTGCAACCTCACCACTTTACCCCTTCCTTACCCATTAAGCTTTGCTAGTCTTGATACCCATGGTAATGGGATTGCTGAGTCCTCATGGCTCACAGATTACTACAACAACAGTTGCAGGTACAGGTGGTTGCGATGATCATGACGCGAGGGTGATGTTTGCTTGTTTTGGATTTCTTCTTCTGCTTCTTCTTCGATCAGGGGATAGGTTCCAGGTCGGCAGCCTGGGCTAGCAGGGTGGATGTCGTTTGACTTTCTATTTGTGTTTTATCCGTAGTCGGATGGTGCTCTTATGTATGATGATGTTGTATTCGTGTGGCATTGTATGGCTCTTGTATGTATCCCCATCTATTATGTAATGTTGATGTAATGATATCCACCTTGCAAAAGCGTATCAATATGCGGCTCTACCCTTGGTGGGACCTTCGAGTCTCTTTAGGATAGTATCACATATTGGGTGTCACAAGTTGGTATCAAAGCCTCGACCGACCATAGGAGCCCCCTTGATTGTTGGCCATTGTTGAGTCTAGAAAAAAAACTATTTTGAGTCTTAGGATTATATATATCGGAGAGTAGGATTCTTTTTACTCCTCAGCCCCTTCGTCGCTCTGGTGAGGTCTCCTGACGTAGATGTTTTGTCTTTCCTCCTCAAATTTCACCAATTTTTTTAGGATCTCGCGGGTATCTTGGGATCGTTTCGATATTCTTATGACGAGAACATTGTTCTTGGTGCCTCCTGACATTTAGGGGTTGTGGCAGTGTCCCGGGGAGTTGAGCTCCAAGGTATTGTCGTCATAATTTTATCGTTGCAGTTCTGGAATACCTGAGTTTTGCTGACATCGAAAATCTCTTTTATGCAGTTGTTGGTGAGATAACCTCGAGGCCACCCAGTACTGGGGCGGGAGTTCGGGAGTATTGCCATAGCTCGTATAACAAATGCTTTTTGAAGGTTGAGGCACACGATTTCCGAAGGTTTCTTGGTTATGTGTTGACCGATGGATACAACTTAAATGTAGGTATTGTTAGTTTGGGTGAGTTATATTGCTTCCCCTGTATCCCCAACACCAAATTGCATAACCATAAAGTTTCGGGAGTTTATAGGTGGGAATTCAAGTAGCTCCTAGAATATCTTTTCGACAGATGCATGATATGAGATTGGGGTTCGACGTCTAGTGGTCCGCCTATCCACGGTCTTTTTTACAGTGGTCTCGTTGTGTCTTAAAGAGCCCTTGTCTATGCTGGTTCGGGGACACTTCGTATGTCATGTGCACTGCCTTGTACATGATGGTGCTGCACGATCGAGCCCGTGTGGGCCCCACCACGAAAACTTCGGACGGAATCTCTATCATATGTTTGTTCCGGCTTATTCTGCAAGCCAAATCCTTTGTTTTGTTTTATTTGTGGTATTCAAGTTGCTTCGAAGTCAAATGTTGAATCCATAGCTTTCCTAAACAGTGTTCTCATATTGCTATGTGAATACTAATCCTTCTTGACCATCGAGGTCGTCATGTTAATTCTTTTCCAACTGGCGTGCTTCTCTTCAAGTGGATCCAATCATTTCAACATTTGTGAGATCAGTTCTAAGTTTTCTCAACGATATCCATTTCATCCGTCCCCAAGTTGCCTTTGTTTTCCCGCCCTCCCACCCTTTTCCTTCAAGGACTCAGATTTTTAATCATGTATCCTTTTATTTGTGGGAAGGCTCTTCATTCTTTTCTTTCAATGTTCTTATCCGGTGATTTCCCATGAAGATGCTCAACAGTTTCAAGTTCATCCTTCATTGTTGTTTCTTCTCCGGTGGATCCAATTCAAGCTTTCAATATTCATCATATTCCTTTCCTCGTGTCAATTGCTTTGTCATTTTTGGTGCACCTCTTAATTATTCACCTCCCTCTTTTTCTTCTCCGGAGTGCTTAAGATTATCTCAGAAGATTCAAGTTTCTATTCTTAATCCTTTTTAGCTATTTCGAGGTTGTTATCTCATTCAAGCCATTTAAACAGTGCAATCTCCCTTTCAAGTAATCATTTCAACGATGTTTCTTTTTAGTGGGCCCTAACCCACATGTATTTTCCCAGGATCTTATCTAAGTCTTCTAATTTATCCAGAGTGATTCCCGAAGTCTTTTGAAGTTTGACGTAAGAATGAATTCTCATCAGTCAGATGTTTTCCAAGATCGATTTCAAATTATTTTTCAGTGTTCGCTCAACCTCTTTGTTTTTCATTCTGGAGTGTCTCATCTCGTCGTCATTCTCGGATTTTGAAGACTGAAGAAGAGTTTTCCTCTCAATCTTGCCCGTTCTCCCAAAGATTCGTGGTTCTAGATTCTTGTTATCCTCTCGAATTATTCCGTTTGTCGGAAATTCCTTTTCTCAACCATCCGGAGCATTTCAGGAGTTGCTTCCTTTCTTGATAATCCGAATGCCATCATTTCTGAATATTACTCATTCTCAACCTTCAACTCTTGTTCTCCAAATTTAACCGGTGCATCATTCAAGTATTCTCTAATAAGCTCAAGATCTCTTTGTTCACTTGTATCTAAATCCCCTCAAGTATCTTCATTCATTTTCCAACTCTTCCCAGTGAATTGTGCCTTTGCTATGTTCATTTTCAATTCTTACGGTGGTTCGTTTAACATTCCTCTTCCGTTGTTATCATATAAATTAATTCATTCGTTGTTTCCAAATCCCACCGGTGGTTCCATCTATACCTTCTCAAGTTTGCGCTATATCTCTATCTGTAATCATTTTTCAATGAGAATAAGTAGTATGCCAAATCCATTGCTTGTCATCAATTTAATTTGATGAAGGATAAGCATACAATAAATCTTATTCTTATTTCCTCGAGGTGATTCAATTCTTTTCTTCCGGAGATTGTTCATGATGAAGTAATTCTCGGTTCTAGTGTTTCATCTTTTCCTTTTCCGGAGTTCCAAGTTTTCTCGGTTATCTCATCACGAAGCTCCATCTAAATCATCACAAGGCTTCACCTTGTGTTTTCAACTTCTCTTTCTTTTTATCATCCTTTTATTACCGGAGTTCTTCATGGAGGCTCTACATGGTGGTTCATCAAGGATTTAATTCATTCTTGAATTGTTCTTCAAGATTTCTTTCGAAGTTATGATCCGCCAAGCTATAATCAAAGATAAACATGGTGCTCAACACATGTTTTGTTTTGAGGAGTTCAAGCATTCTTCATCTTGCATTCCGAAGTGCAAGTATTCCTACCTTATCTTGTGAGATGGTGATATGTCACTCTTGACAATTTCCTTCATGTTTCATGATTCATATGTTGTCAAGAATGAGGTATTTTAAATCCATCATTTTCTCTTCATTCAAGAGATCTTTTCAACCAATCAACATCTTCGTTGGAGTTATCTTGTGTCAGATTTCACCTAAAGCCTTTCCTTAAGGGTTGTTGCTATTTGTGGTGATTATGCATGACCCAAGCTTGCTCTTTATCCTCTTGGTGGAAGAAGTTTTCATCTCTTTGGTGCTCTCAATCAAATCAATGGTTTCCATTACTGGCTGGTTGTCACCTCATAGTCTTGAGATGTTTTCCATAAGCCCACTACAAGCTTATTCGTTTCTTTGTTGGTTTTTCTAACAACTCCGTTATAACCTTCTGAGAAGGGTGCCTTCCAATCTCATTTGTGGCAGAAGTTGGCATTTTCTTGTCCATTCTGTTATTCCAATGATATACCTTCTATTCTTTCTTCCCGAGGCATTGTGATGTTGCTCTTTTCACTCATCAGCTTGTTTTGTCAAGATCATGCTCTTCTCCTTGCTTCTCCGTTTAGCTGGAGTGTCGTGTTTTCATTCGAGTTCTCTCATCTTATCAAGTTTTGCCTCCTTCCTCAACCGGAGAGCTGTCTGAAATCTTTCTTATGCCTTGTGCCATTTTTTCAATAGTTCCGGAGGTAGTGTGTTGTTGATCTCATCAAGTATCCTCTCATCTTTTCAAGTTCATGTTCAATTCCTTCCATTTACAGTCGGAGTGCTGTCAAAATTATATCACTCTTATTCATTCTTATCTCGTTTCAACCAGAGTGGTTTCAATTCCTTCTTGTCGTCATTCATAGCTTTGCAACCTCCAACGTTAACATGGTGTTCCTTGTTTCTCTTTTCTATTGGAATGCTCTCAATTTCGTTCAACTCTATTGTGTTATTCTTTAAAGTTTTCAACCTCTCGAGGTTCATTGGTTTCACTCGTTTGTCAAAGAAGCAACTTAGTTTTACCTCTTATCTTCCTCTTCCTTTTTCCTCCGGTGCCATCCTAGATCTCGGGACGAGATCCTCTTGTAGTGGTGGAGTGTTGTAACGCCCCGACACCGATGCTTCAGACGCTTCCATTTTCTTCATTGTCGCCGTGTTTTATTTATTTGTTGCATTCATCATCGCATCATTCACATTGCATCGGCACTCCGTTGCCGTCATGTTTTAAAACTTGCATTCGTTCATCGTTGCCGTTTCTTCCCTTGCCTTCGTCACCCTCTCTCTGACCGCTTTGTCTTCATTGGCCTTTCGTCAAAACTCCTTGCGCGCGTCCGAAACTTACCCGAACCCAAACCGGTCTGTCGTCACCGTTGGATTCGGATCATCTCCAAACATCCCTCTAATATCTTCGGTTTATTATTTGATCTCTCTTAACCTTTTTATCTCGACCGCCCGATGTAAATTGGAGGGTCCGATTACCCCTAACCAAAACCCTCTTACTATTTAAACTGTCTAACCCTAGCCCTAGCGTGTCCAATCTCCACCAAATCCCCACGCCGCCGCCACTCTCTCCCTTGGTTTCAGCGCCGAGCCAACCACCATCCATCTTCGATCCTCCTCCCTTAAACCCGCAGCCTCCGACCACCTCCCGTGTTTTTCGGCCACGAGCAGGAGCCCCTGCCTCTGCTTCGTCTCGACCGCAAGCCATCGGAGCACCAGGGTCCCCCGTGCCCTTCCTCTCCAACCTCCCTTCGTCCAGGAGCCGAGCTCCTTGATCCATCCCCGCGACCGTGCACCTCCGACCTCGAGCGCCTCCTCGCCGTCGCCTGTACCTCCATGGCCTCGCTACCGCGCCGCTCCAGCGACCCAGGTGCTCCAGCGACCTCGACAACCAGCATGACCAACCCCGTCGCCCCTCTCCTTCCTTCCTCCATTTCTTCTCTCTCGCTCCCTCTGATGGTGTCGTGACGCCACCGTTTTGCAGGAATCTTGCCGCCCATGGAGCTCCTGGAGGTTCCCGTCGCCTCTGCCTCGTACAGGGAGGGAAGCCCTCACGCCCGCTCCTCCTGTCTGCCCAAGCACCGCCGCCTCGCGACCCCGCATCCCTCGCTGCCGGTCTCTGCTTCCCTTGCATCCTCTACTTCGAGCAGGAGGCAAGCACCACGCCAAGGCCGCCAAGAGGATCCCGACGCAGCCGGCTTGCCTCTGCTCCACCTCCCCCGCCTTCGGTCGCCATCTCCGGCGAATGTAGACGCCGGTGAAGCCCCGCAGGTCGCCATGCCCTGCCATCTCCATCTCTCTCTTCTTCCTTGCCCTGTTTTCCCCTCTGAAGGTTCTGTCCTTTTCTTCAGACAACAGCACCATAGTCGCCCGTCAAGTTCGTGTCCCAGCCTGGCTACCGAATCCGCCCCGTTTCGTTCGGTTCCCGCCGACCCCGGCGCCAGGACCTTCGATGATGCCGCTTTCTGTGTCGCCTTGAACTTGCAGCTGCCTCTGTTCTTCAGTAACGAGAAGGAGCAGCTCGCTCGCCTCGCGTTCACCAGTCGCCTATGCCGCCAACTCATCCGCTTCGGCCTGCCTCCTCCACCGCCCTGGGCTAGGCCCAGCTGGGTGAGCCTCCAGTGCCCATGCTCCCATCGGGCCAGTCAGATTCGGCCTGTTCATGTTTTTTTTTCTGTTGCTGCAAATTTAGCTAATTTCCAGAGAGTGCCAGTTTTGCAGAAAAACCCTCTTTGTTCATGCATCATTAATTCACAAACCATGCATCAGAATTAAATAAACTATATATGTAAGATGCTCAGTTTTTCATGGACTTTCATAATATGCTGCTTTCATCCATGTTTAAAATGTTAAAAATGTTGTTTGTTTAAATTTGTTCAAATGCCATGTTAAAATGATTTATTTCATAACTAAATAACCGTAGCTCCAATTTTAATAAACTATATATGTAAATGTGGTGGAAAAATGCCTAGTTTAACATGGTGCACTTTATTTTCCTGTTTAACAACAATAAAATATGTTTTAGGGTAGAACAGTACCAAATTGATAATTTGCATTTGGGGATTTTCCAGAATTGTTGTTTGTTACTTCCGGCCTCATTTAAACTTGCCTAGATAGGTAGTTTCAATATGTTTCACCTCTTGCCATGTTTAGCAACATTTAATATTGTTATGTACCTAAACGAGAGCGAACTAAATAACTCGAATGTGGTGTTTCGTCAATATGCAACTCGTTGCATATTGAGCTCCACTTAACTTGTAGTTTTGTTTGTTGCACTTTGCCATGCCATGCCTCTTTAAACCGGACATGCATCATACTTGATTGTGCATCATTCCATGGTTATGTGATGATTGTTTACCATGTCGTTTGCTTCTTTCCGGGTTGCTTCTCTCGCTAGCTTCGTTTTGTTCCGGAGTTGTGAGGATTCGTTCGACCACGTCCGGTTGTCTTCTTCACGGACTCGTTCTTCTTCATCGCGGGATTTCAGGCAAGATGACTATTATTGTTGTTGTTGTTGTTGTTGTTGTTGTTGTTGTTGTTGTTGTTGTTGTTG
>NC_041381.1:393069105-393069423 GCF_002162155.2 Triticum dicoccoides
TTGTTGTTGTTGTTGTTGTTGTTGTTGTTGTTGTTGTTGTTGTTGTTGTTGTTGTTGTTGTTGTTGTTGTTGTTGTTGTTGTTGTTGTTGTTGTTGTTGTTGTTGTTGTTGTTGTTGTTGTTGTTGTTGTTGTTGTTGTTGTTGTTGTTGTTGTTGTTGTTGTTGTTGTTGTTGTTGTTGTTGTTGTTGTTGTTGTTGTTGTTGTTGTTGTTGTTGTTGTTGTTGTTGTTGTTGTTGTTGCTATTGTTGTTGCTATTGTTGTTGTTGTCGTTGTTGTTGTCGTTGTTGCTGTCGTTGTTGCTGTTGTTGTTGTTGTTG
>NC_041381.1:393072751-393078377 GCF_002162155.2 Triticum dicoccoides
CTTGCTACTGCTGTTGCTGCTGTTGTTGCTGCTGCTGCTGCTGCTGTTGCCGCTCATGTTGTTGCCGCTGCTACTGCTGCTATTGTTGTTGTTGCTGTTGTTGCTGTTGTTGTTGCTGTTGCTGATGTTGCTGTTGTTGTTGTTGTTGTTGTTGTTGTTGTTGTTGTTGTTGTTGTTGTTGTTGTTGTTGTTGTTGTTGTTGTTGTTGTTGTTGTTGTGGAGTTAGTTTACGGTTAGTCATTAGCTAGAAACTGATTCTAACCTCTAGCTAAGTTGAGTATCCAGCTGCTGCTCTTCTACGTATATCTAAATAGACAACATGAGAACATTAAGGTAACACGCTTCCTTGTGGCTATGTAGCCTAGGATTGCATATTTAGACATTAAGTACAGTGCATGTTGCTATGTAGCCTTAGATATATTACATATGGCCCTAGTGAACCTACCGATAAATGGGTTACAGATATTCAGTTAAAAGTCTGATTCACCGATTAGTGAAGGAAATATGCCCTAGAGGCAATAATAAAGTAGTTATTTTATATGTCCTTATATCATGATAAATGTCTATTATTCATGCTAGAATTGTATTAACCGGAAACTTGTTACATGTGTGGATACATAGACAAAACACCGTGTCCCTAGTATGCCTCTACTTGACTAGGTCGTTAATCAAAGATGGTTCAGTTTCCTAACCATAGACATGTGTTGTCATTTGATAAACATGATCACATCATTAGGAGAATGATGTATGGACAAGACCCATTCGTTAGCTTAGCATATTGATCGTTCAGTCTTATTCCTGCTGCTTTCTTCATGTCAAATACATATTCCTCCGAATATGAGATTATGCAACTCCCGGATACCGGAGGAATGCCTTATGTGCTATCAAACGTCACAACGTAACTGGGTGATTATAAAGATGCTCTACAGGTATCTCCGAAGATGTTTGTTGGGTTGGCATAGATCGAGATTACCATTTTTCACTCCGAGTATCGGAGAGGTATCTCTGGGCCCTCTCGGTAATGCACATCATAAGAAGCCTTGCAAGAATGTGACTAATGATTTAGTTGTGGGATGATGCATTACGGAACGAGTAAAAAGACTTGCTGGTAACGAGATTCAACTTGGTTTGAAGATACCGACGATCGAATCTCGGACAAGTAACATACCGATGACAAAGGGAATAACGTATGTTGTCATAACGGTTCAACCGACAAAGATCTTCGTAGAATATGTGGGAGCCAATATGAGCATCCAGGTTCCGCTATTGGTTATTGACCGGAGTAGTGTCTCGGTCATGTCTACATAGTTCTCGAACCCGCAGGGTCCGCACGCTTAACGTTCGATGACGATTTGTATTATCATGAGTTATGTGATTTGGTGACCGAATGTTGTTTGGAGTCCCAGATGAGATCACGGACATGACGAGGAGTCTTAAAATGGTCGAGATGTAAAGATTCATATATAGAACGATAGTATTCCGACACGGAAGTGTTCCGGGGGTACCGGGTACGTATCGGGTCACCGTAAGGGGTTCCGGGCAACCCCCAACAAAGTACATGGGCCTAATGGGCCAAGAGGGGGACATACCAGACCCTAAGGGGCTGGTGCGCCCCATGTAGGCCGAATTGGGGGGAAAGGAAAGGGGAGAAGAGAGAAGGACGGGGAGGGATTCGGCCTCCCCCTTCCTTCCCTCCCCCTCCTCCTTCCTTCCCCCTCCGACACTTATGGAAGGGGGAGGCCGACTTGTGGGAGGCGCCCAAGTAGGATTACTCCTACTTGGGGCGCCCCTTGCTGCTCCTCTCCCCCTCCCACCTATATATATATGGGGGGCACCGCTAGAACATACAATATTGATTCCTAGCCGTGTGCGGCGCCCCCTTCCGCAATTTACGCCTCCGGTCATATTCATATAGTGCTTAGGCGAAGCCATGCGTGGATCACTTTGCCATCACCGTCACCACGCCATCGTGCTGACACAACTCTCCCTCGACACTTTGCTGGATCAAGAAGTTCGACTACATCAACCACGTTAACAAACGCTTCCGCTTTCGGTCTACGAGGGTACGTGGACACAGTCTCCCCCTCTCGTTGCTATGCATCTCCTAGATAGATTTTGCGTGAGCGTAGGAACTTTTTTGAAATTGCATGCTACGTTTCCCAATAGTGGCATCAGAGCCAGTTCTATGCGTAGATGATATGTACGAGTAGAGCACAAAGAGTAGTGGGAGGTGATCGTCATCCTGCTTACCACCAATGTCTTATTTTGATTCAGCGGTATTGTTCGATGAAGCGGACCGGACCAATCTTACATGACCACGTTCATGATACCGGTTCCACTGATAGACATGCAACTAGTTTTGCATAAAGGCGGCTGGCGGGTGTGTGTTTCTCCAACTTTAGTTGAATCAAATTTGACTGTGGCCGGTCCTTGTTGAAGGTTAAAACAACAAACTTGATAAATCACCGTTGTGGTTTTGTGTCGTGTAAAACAAGGCAAGTTACACTTTGATCATACTCTTCTATACCCAGTTTTTACTATGCATTAGTATTGCCCCTCAAATATTTGCATGAGTAGGATTGGGAACATGTGGTTTGGTTGTAGTACATTGAGGTAGGAACCTAATACCTTTTTGATCACCCTGGGAATATACTTATGCTCTATTATTGCTTAGCCATGCTCATAGACGGGGATTGGATCGTGATACACATGGAAGTTATGAGAGTTATTAATCTTGGATAACATTAAGGTGTCAACTTTAATACACATCTGGGTGGATTGGTTGGGGCACCTGGAGAAACCAGTGCTAGCCCGTTTGGGAAATCCCGGAGTACCCATGTGATTTTTCCTCGGTTCGCAACCCAGGCTGAAAGGATCATATGATATTTCATGCCTAGAAACTTCCGTGTGCAGCCACAAGCCATTATGGGCTCTGGCATAGTTGAGTAAGTTGTATGAGCTCTCGAAGAGGTGAACTAGCAGATGTAGGGGAAAGTAGGTGTACCGGTCTGCCCGGAGTATAGAGTTAATGCTTCAGAAAGACTATGTCTCGATCTTCCGATCATGGATGCGGTCGAGTCTTGTGGGGAAAAGTGCGCAACCTCTGTAGAGTGTATAAACTAATCATGGTTAGCTGTGTCCCCGGTTATGGTCATCTTGAGTATCTGGAATTGGATATTATTGTTGATCTCATCACTCTTTAGTTAATTGAATTGGGTTTAATGATAACACTTGTTTAATTAGGATTTGAGTTGGAGGAACCTTCTCTAATATTGGTACAACTAGGGAGTAGTTTAAATAAATTTATTCCTTTGTTATAGGGAAAAACTAGCTTTATGCAAAATCATAAACTTAGTCTTTTACAGTGTAACTCTGCCAGCATATTCAATATGCTGACCTACACGACTGCAACGTCTCATGTTGCAGACTACTCAGATGATGAATAAGGTGCGATAGGTCGTAGTCATGCACTCAACTATGCCGTTGGAGTTGATGGACTCATTTAGCTTTGAAGCTTCCGCAGTTATTTAGTTTAGATGGCCTTCAGCCATATTATTTTTGTGTAATCATACTCTTTTTGAGGACCTCGATGTAATAATTGTGTGATTTAACTCTGTTATAATTCCTCGAGTACTATTAGTGTCAGCATTACCGATCCAGGGATGACACTTAAGTACAGAGACTTAGGTCCATTGGGAATGTGGTCGCTACAAGATGGTATCAGAGCACACGTTGACTGTAGGGCGCGACCTCTAGCACATGATTTCTCTTCTTTACTCATTTCTAATTCTACTCTACTTTTACTCTATAGATGGCGGACCCCAGGAACAAGTTCAGCCAGCCGCATGATGACACCCCTTTCGGACAACATTTGAAGGAAGTCACGAAGTACTTGAACATCGGACTACCAAGCTTCACTGGGACTTTCTCTGCAACTTTACCGGAAGAGGAGCACTGGAAGATCAATGTTTGGGTACCTAGGAGGACATTTGCGCCAACAACGGAGCCCATTGATTTCTACCTGGATGCACCAAGTTGGAGTTTGGGAAAGGGCATGGCAGCCCACATCACTTTTGGACGCATATGTGAAGTTTATCACAAGGAGCTTGAAAACACCATCTATCAGATATGTGGACGCCGAGACGAAGAATGGGAGATGATTTGTACCAGGAAGGATGGATCAATTGTAGCTTACATTCAGGAGATGGGTGACCACATTCGCCGATTCGAGAATCAGCTACGCTTCAACATGAAGAAGATCAAGAAGCTGATGAAGAAGAATATCGAGCTAGAAGAGGAACTCAAGTCAACATGCGATGGATATGAGCAAGAAATTGATGTACTATTGGAGAAGCATGAAGATTTGAAGAGGAAGCTAGGATTGCCAGTGGAGAACCATAAGAGAAAACCTGCAAAGGAGATCCGTTTGGAGGACTACATCATCTTGGATGACATCAACATGGACAATGATGCAAATGATGACTTTGATGACGACTACATTGATGAAGCTGGAGCAGATATCATGGAGTCTTCCTCCGATCAAAATTTCTAGACGACCACCATATTACTAGTAGTATTTTTCCAAGTAGTTAGCACCGATTGATTTGTAATCGTAGTTTAGATCTATTGTGTGAACCTTGTTTGATATTGAATGAAGTGAATTGATTGTTTTTGTCTCATGTGCATATGGGTAGTGAATCTCTCTTAGACCTTATTCTAGTCTGTTTTCTCAGCCCTTCTAACCCATCAGATGCCTCCGAGACGTGACACCAAATTCGTGTTCCCACCGGAGCTCACATAGTTGATCCAGGAGCAAAATGCCTTGATGCAGATGCTAGTACAAAACCAGAACCAAGGCAACAACAACAACAATAACCCACCGCCACCACCCCCTGTTGACATCCTAGCCCACTTTCTTAGGTTGAATCCGCCGGTGTTCTCTAGCAGCACCGAGCCGATTGTTAGAGATGATTGGCTCCGCAAGATTGGAAGAGAGCTGACCACTGCAGGATGCACATATGCGGAGAGAGTGCGCTTTGCCGCACATTAGCTTGATGGACCCGCATCATCTTGGTGGGAGAACTTCACCACCACTTACCCCATTGATCCAATTACATGGGATCAGTTTCAGCAGGCTTTTCGCACCGCCCATGTTTCAGCTGGAGCTATGAGCATGCACTACAAAAAAAAGACACATCCGTGACATTTTGGGCCGAGCAATTTTTTTTTGTCATACATATGACACTTCTATGACGATAATTGTGACAAAACCCAGTATCATCGTAGATGTGGTGGGCTCCTACTTCTATGACAAAAAATCATGATAGAAAATGGGCTTTTCGTCCTGGGCGGGCCAGAGACGCAGATGCATGACATTCTTTGGGCCGTCCATGACGAAAAAAACCGTGGTAGAAGCGAGGGGGAGGAAAATTTTGGGGGTTCCTGGTTACGGTGGGAGGTAGGGGGCCGAGCGATGCGCGTTTCTCTCGTACATGTACGCGTGTGTGTGCGAGGCGTTGGCTCTAACTGAACCTGAGCGAGGCATTGGGCTCTAACTGAACCCGAGCGATTGCACTTCAGGCTATGCGTTACTGAACCCGAGCGATCGATCGATGGCTATTAACTG
>NC_041381.1:393078791-393138922 GCF_002162155.2 Triticum dicoccoides
TGGAGGGCTGGATGAACAATAGACGGTGGAGGGGTGCCCGTGGAGGGGTGGTTGAACTGTAGCCGGTGGAGTAGCGTGCGGTGGAGGCTGGATGGACAAGAGCCCGTGGAGGCTGGAGGAGGTCGACGGTAGCCCGTGGAGGCTGGAGGAGGTCGACGGTGGAGATGAATAGTATCCATGGAGTCCCATTTTGCGGTACGCCACACCCCTCCCAATGAACGGGACCCCCGTTTCGATTGTAGCGCTCCAACACAAGTCCGTTTCGTCCATTTTGCGGTATGCCACACCCCCCTCCTAATCAGCAGAACCCCCGTTTCGACCTTAGGAGGTCCGTTTCCTCTGTTTTGCGGTACGCCACACCCCTCCCGATCAACAGGACCACACCGTTTCCATCGCCTGTTCCGTCCAAGCCCTCCCGATGAACACGACCATGCATTCCATTCCGACCCAGCCGGTTGGCTAACACGCGTTCCGTTGCCTCCCAATGAACATGACGCATTCCGTTGCCTCCCCATGAACACGACACATTCCGTTGCCTCCCCATGAACACGACACATTCCGTTGCCTCCCCATGAACACGATGCATTCTGTTGCCTCCCCATGAACACGAGCCCTGGCCGTACATATGCGCGAGTAGGCATTCGAGACCCTGCCCGTATGTACGTACGTGGCCATATTTTCTTTCTTGAACCCTGGCCGCTGTACGTACGTGTACATGCTATGTGCGCGCCTCTACTACGACACGTGTGCGCCTCTACATCCACCAGTATATATGTACGTACACGTTCGTGACCAGAATGACAGTGCTACGTACGCTTCGACCAGGTGGGTCCCAACTGTCAGGCACTTCCTTGCCTGCGAAGATGTAGCTGGTGGGTCCCAGCAGTCAGGGGGCGAATCGTTTTTTTTTTGCTCGGACGCACTTCCTTGCGTGCGAAGATGTAGTTGGTGGGTCCCAGCAGTCAGGGGCAAATCATTTTTTTGCCCGGACGCACTTCCTTGTGTGCGAAGGTGTAGCTGGTGGGTCCCAACAGTCAGGGGAAACGTCTTTTTTGCGAAATATGGTGGCCTGTCCGGTGGGTCCCTGTTGTCAGGTGGAGGAATCATTATTTTCCGCGTAATAAGGAGGCACTTCCTTGCTGCGGCCGTGGACCCAGCTGTCAGCCTCTCCACGTACAGTCCACGTCCGATGGAAGTCGTTCCTTAACCACGTTGACCACGCTGCGCCGAGAGCACCAGGGCGGTGGACGACGGCAAGGCCTAGGAAGGGGACAATGCGGAGCCGGTGAAGACGCGGCAGTGGATGCCCATGCGGAGAGGGGTATGAGGGTTCACTCGTTCGGCTGCGGTGTAAGGCTGCCGTCGCCGTAGGGCCTAGCCAGCGGTGGGAATAGTAGGGGGCGGTGAGGCCTCCGCGGCAGCATAGCCTGCCACGGGAGGCAGGAGCAGGCGGCACGACCGGCGCTGCTTTGGGCGACTGGAGCAAGAAGACCAGAGGTTGAAGAAGCACTACGGCCGTTGGATGGACATCGTACGGTCACTGGAGCTAGAATCGTTCATATTGTCTAAGTTGACAAAGCCCTCCGTCCCCGTCAACTTAGTAGGCCCACAAGTCAGCCTCCCACCAAGGTGGGTCCCAGCTAGCAGGGGGAGTATTCATTTTTTGTGCGTAATAAGGAGGCACTTCCGGTGGGTCTGAGCTGATAGCGGGGGGAATGTTTTTTTCGCGAAATACGGTGGCCCGTCTGGTGGGTCCCAGCAGTCAGGGGGAAATGTTTTTTTCGCAAAATAAGGTGGCCCGTCTGGTGGGTGCCTGCTGTCAGGTGGAGGAATAATTATTTTGCGTGTAATAAAGAGGCCTTTCCTTGCGGCCGCCATGGACCCAGCTATCAGCCTCTCCATGTACAGTACTCTTTCGATGGAAGTCGGTCGTTGACCACGTTGACCACGCCACGCCGAGAGCACCAGGGCGTTGGACGACGGCGAGGCCTAGGAAGGGGACGACACGGAGCCGGGGAAGATGCAGCAGTGGAAGCCCGCGTGAAGAGGAGTACGAGGGTTCACTGGTTCGGCTGTGGTGTGAGGCTGGCATCGCCGCAGAATAACAGGGGGTGTGGGTGAGTGGAGGGATGGCCTGGCCAGCGGTTCGAGTAGTATGGGGGCGGTGAGGCCTCCGCGGTAGCCCAACCGGCCACGGGAGGCAGGAGTAGGCGGCACGACCGGCGCTGCTTTGGGCAGCTGGACCAAGAAGGCCAGAGGTTGAAGAAGCACTACGGTCGTTGGATGGACATCGTACGGTCACTGAAGCTAGAATCGTTTATTATTGACTAAGTTGACAAAGCCCTTGGTACGCTCCAACTTAGTAGGCCCACAGGCCAGCCTCCGAAACGGTGCGCCCCAGATGTCAGGGGGAGGAATCATTTTTTGGTCCGCCAAAGCCTAGAATATCCGAGATTGAAGAAGAAGCACGACATCCGTTGGATAGACATCCAACGACCACTGCTGCTAGAACCGTGTGTTGACTATAATAAGTTGACAAAGCCTTGCATACGCGTCAACTTATTTTTTTAGGGGACGTGTCACTTAGTAGGCCCACACGTGTGTGGCAGAGAACTTATAGCCCATTTGCGTTTTGTAAGAATGTACAACCCATTTTTGAATTCTAATGGAATTTCCAACAGCCCATTTACAGTTTGTTAAAAGTACAGCCCATTTTCTAGCTAGGACAACGATTAATAATTTCAACCAACCGTTGAAGACAGAATTCAATAAAATTTTCCACATTTTGATGGGACCCGAAATATTTTTATCCCGAAATTTCTAGTCAGATTAAATATAAATTTGTATTACGTAAAAATTCAACGAAACATTGCGCGGGCAACAATGAAAATTTAAGATTTTCAAAATCCATAAACAATATTTTATAAACCAATTTCGTGTTTGGTGCATTTTTTTATAGTTACAGCCCAGTTTTTATAATTACATCCCATTTATTATTTTTAAAGCCCATTTTCCTGTTAAGCCTAATGCATCCCTCCTAGGAAAGATTTGCAGCCCAGCGGGGCGGAGAATAACAAGTTGACCTTGCCTGGGTATTCCTCAAAAAGACGTATAGCTGGTCTAGCCATTTTCGTCTTGAAAAAATAAGTATCTGGGCTGGATATCTGGCCTGTGCTAGATGGGCCACATCCCGCCCAGTTAATACACTGCTCTCCTCTGAACAACAACAAAACCATTGCCAAGAAAAACTCTGCAGTGCTCATGCCTCAAAAACACAAATACTGCTCGAGCTGCTTGGTCCCAGCTGTTGGCCGCACCTTGTGCAATTCTCTCGTTTATATTGACTACATATGTTGACAATGGTGTGGGACCGTGATGTCAGGAAACCAGGAGAAAGCAAAAAAAATACAGTTGTACATAATAAGGAGGCACTTGCCTACATACGGCTATGGCTCTATAGGGTCCCTAGTGTCATCCAGTCAAAATAAAGTCATCTCCTGAATCCTCATGTCCGTTGATGATGTTAACAATGCTCGGCGCCACGGCGAGCGCAACAACTTGAAGGACAACGGAGAGGACCTCGCGGGCCCTACGGATGGTTTGATACAACGCCGGCTGTTCATTCAGGAAGCCAGGATCATCGGACACCTATGAGCACCTTCGAGAAACTGAGACGGCATGAAATGGTAAGGCCACGCTTGGGAGCTCTAGTTTATTTCAAACCTGTATTAACATACACAAGTGTAATTTACTTGTCATCAGAAACAACGCGTAAAATACAGCGTAATGAAACCGAGGGCCCGAGGTCTGTAAGTAAAATCGGCGGGTTACGCGTGTAATTTGAGAGACTAGTGTATATTTTACGAGCACTGCTATATGGACGACATTAGCAGACGATACATGCACGATGTGCGTATCATGCCATCCATAGGCAAGGCTGAAACAACAGCTAACGGCTGGATTAGCAATCGTCCGAGTGTCGTTCAGCGTTTTTATCGTGTGTGAAGTACTTACGATATTTTACTAGTCGAAATCGACCAACATAGCACCTTCGCCCAAGACCATCTGCTTTAATTTACAAGCGTCAGTTTTACAAGCGGTTTTGGTTGGAAAACGACGATCCAGTCACGGCCTAATATCATGAGTTGGTCGGAAGATCATATGGTTTCACGTCTAACCTACCCGACTTGTCGTATAGGCTATGAATGAAACATCAGACGATGAACTTCTTAAGCACAGAAACAACATAAGAGGATGATCTTCTTAGCAAGTAAATCACTGGCATTAGATCGACATGCAAAACAATACGAAGCATTATTCTCAGGAGGCACGGTGAACAGCTCGTGATGCCGCATGCCACAACATTCCAAGCTCAACTTTGCAATCAAACTCAAGGCCTAGAATTACATAGACAATATTCAGAACAAACTCTTAACAGATGAATATCTCAGCAGAGTAACTATTTATTTCTAAACTGAACATGGGAATAGGACAAAACACTCGACGCTGCTCACATCAAGGGCGTCCCACTCAAAAATATCAAATGCATGTCTTCTAGCTAACATTAATGAGCAAATTTTAACAAGGTTTTCCAATTCCAATATATTAAACTAACGTCTTCTTGCTAACATCAATGATTAAACTTTGACAAGCTTTTCCCATTCAAAATATGTAATGCCTATGATCGTGGAGTCCTGTCGTAGCTTCTTAAATTGCCAATGGTCTCTGCTGACTAGTCATGTCACCGATGTCTACTAATACTCTATAAAGCTTCTCGGTCATTCCTTTTGTAATGTAGCGCAAACAGTGACTACTTCTTTCTGCAAAGTGGAATGACCAACTGGACCCAGTAATGCAGCAGTTTGCCTTGGACACATTGGCTCCTTTTGTGCAGTTCAAACAAAATCAAAGTCGGTATAAAACCGAGTTTTAATTTTGATATCCCTGTAAGCAACAATAGGTATAAGGGAAACAATTACTGAGAAATAATGGTTGATGACTTGTACTCCCAGAAGAAAAGCATCTACTGATCTACTTTATCTTAATGGGAAACAAAGCAGGAGAGTAGCAATTCTCCATCAGTGTGATTCATTCATATTGACTGAGACATTATCTTAACAATGCCTTGTTTCAACATGTATAAAGAACGACAAAGCAGAAAAGTACCATTCCTAAAACAATGCAACTGATTCATTTTAACAGAGACATAATCTTAACAATACCTTGGTTAAACATGTAGAAAGAACTACAAAGCAGGATAATACCATTCAATAGTTAATTAATTCTGAGAGTGGCATTGCTTAATTTTACCAGCGGCATTAGATTAACGAAAAGCATAAAAAGTTCCAGGGGAGAGTGGGTGCAACAACAATATGTGCTTCCATCTACTTATAAAGGGGGTGATGCAGAGTTTGTTGTAACAAAGCAACAAGCGTAATGTCTGGGTTGGTCCCATTTTTGTTCACTACTTAATGGAAAAAGACAGCAATACAATAGCTTCAATTCAACATTTATTTAAAACAGTACCAATACAAGTAGCACAACATCTCAAAGCACACTGCACAATCATGTGGATGAAGGCCTGTCCTGACCTTTCATGAGGCAGACAAGATAAAATACGAATCTGCCAACACGAATAGGAAATCCAATCTCGTTTTGTGCAGTCGCACTGAAATCAAGCAAAGTGTTTCACTAGCGCAGCAAAATGTTGCAATAGCAACAAGTTGAATAGATATCCCTGTTTAAACAGAGGCAAAAAAGGAATCAATTATTGGCTAATAAAGGAGGATGAAACATGCGGCCACAAAAATGGTAATCCCGCCAATCCCTAACAAGTGTTGTAGTTTTGAAATAAGATTCAGTAGTTAATTTTGAGAGTGGCATCAATTACTGGCTTATAAAGGGGTGATGCTGAATTTGTTGTAACAAAGCAACAAGCATCATGTCTGGGCTGGTCCCATTTTTGTTCACTACTTAACGGGAAAAGACAGCAATACAATAGCTTCAATTCAACATTTATTTAAAACAGTACCAAAACAAGTAGCACAACATCTCAAAGCACACTGCACATCATGTGGATGAGACCAAGATTTGAAACAACTCGCCACGAAGACTGGAAACAAATCTCGATCTCCTTTTGTGCAGTTCCACCAAAATTAAGCAAAGTCACCGGTGTGACATTCAAGTTGAACTGCACAAAACACTCTTAAAACATAAGTGTTTCGAGTAGCGAAGCAAAATATCACAATAGCAACAAGTTGAATCAATACCGCTGCTTTAACAGAGGCAAAAAGGAAACAATTACTTGCCGATAAAGGAGGATGAAACAAACGGTGACAGAAAGAAGCATCTAACTTATCTTGGATGGAAAACAAAGTAGGATAGTAGCATTTCTAAAACAGTTGCATTGATTCATATTAACAGAGACATTCTCTTGAAACAACATTCATTAAAAAAATGTAATTTACTTTTAACAGTGGCATTGCTTCAATTTTCCGGCGGCATTCTTAGATTAACAACAGCAAAATAGCTGTATGGGAGATGCCAGCACCATGTGTGTCCACGCGTATAAATGGGTGATGCAGAGTATGTAGCCAAGCAGCATATATGCGTTGGTCCCATATTTGTTCTCTTTGAACCTTTTTCCTATGTGAGGGCAGCAAATCTAGTCCTGCACAAACTACCCGACCCCCCCAGTTTCTTTCCCTTTTCAACAAAGAGATCGGTTCCTTATAGATGTGTGTACTGGGTTACCCATTTTCCCCTTTTCAACCTACAAAGCGGCTGGATAGCTAGTCTATACTACTTTCCGCCCCTCCTTTCCTCATTGAAGCACGTCCTAGATTCTTGCTCCAGCCCACCGCACCCTTCTTTCCTCTTTGAACCAAGACCTAGATTCGACTACAGATCGAAAAAGATCCATATGCAGCTAGAGCAATGACGGTTTCAAAGAAACTTATACCTTAGGGTCGTCGAGATGTGGCAAGGCGTGCGGCGGGAGGACGGATCTGCCCACACTACATACGGCAGCGAGGAAGAAGGGGTCGGTGGCCCTCCCGCACAGGCGCTGGGTGAAAGAGAACAACGCAGCTGGCAGTGGATTGCCTCCCTCGCCGAAGGTGATAGAGTGAACGCTGCACCTCCTCCCCTTCCCGGTGTGACGGGATACAGACGCCTCCTTCACCAGCTGTGAGGGGGGAGAGAGAGATAAGAGGCCAACACAGTCTTGTTTAGATCTGGTGAGGAGAGAGTGAGAGGCTGTGAATATAGCAAACCCTAGCAAATGAACGCTGAGCCTCCAGCGTGTAACATATATGTAGTGCGGCAAGCGTGTGGAGAGTGCAAACCCTAGCGAACAAGCACTGAGGCTCCCGCTTATATATATACTACTACTGTAGTACAGACTGCGCTCTTCCTGGTCGCACTTCCTGTCCTTCACGTGTGGTACACTACCCTCCCTTAAGTGAACAACCACACATGCGCCAAATTATCAGAAACATGTGAGAGTGTGTACAAATAAAGAATTTTAATTTCAATTATCGAAAAGGTTTGAGAGTATTACAAAGTTTGACTTTAGTCAAATCTAATATGCGGAGTAAATAAAAATGGAGGGCTACTACGTCCATCCGGGTTTTTAGTCCACACCATTTTTTAAATCAAAGTTAATAGCTAGACAAATAAAATTACAGGGGAGCTGGAGACAAAGTTGTGAGAAGGCTTAGAAATCAATACAAAACTTATGCTCTTAGTACCAACGTCGATCCTTCTTCGAGGAAACATTTGGTTCATAGCCAATTGTGTGATAAAATTGCACCAACGTGAAAGACGACTGTGTCTCCAACGCAACCAAGGTGAACTGACGAAGGATATCATCTTGGTGCGTAACAAGAAAAGAGCACTGATGGAAGACATCTTGTTTTTCATTGAAAATCGATTAGCTTCACCAGCCAACGCAACCACGAGGCGCAACCATGATCATCGATAGGTCATCATGGTGATGCATCATCCATTTGGCATCAAGTTTGGGTGAGGCACCTATGAAGTTCGACAAATCCTCACTGTGGTCTGTTTCTTCTCAGTAATCAAGCTCGAGGAAGGAAGAACCACATGGCAGAGGACAATGAGGCGGAACAACAATGGCCATCCAATTTTGTGTAGTTCCACTAAAATTGAGGAAGACATGCCTGGGTATGGAGACATGCATCGATGTTTCCAAAAATATAAAAAAGGGTTAGCAACGACATCTCAATTGTCAATAAGAATTAATGAAAAGTACACCAACAAAGAGAAGCATCATAATTATCTTGATGGGAACTAAACCAGGATACCCGAGAAAAAAAGCATTTCTTCATTTAACCAGTGATAGTACTGCCACCATATGGACAATGACCGCACAACCACCATGTACGTTTTTTCAAAACAACATGTATACCTCCACCGAGGCATTAATCAGGACAACTTTTGGAGTGGCATTTCCTCTATAATAGTACTAGTAGGTGATGTTGGACCAGCCGACGAACCCTAGCTACTATGCATGGGGATCTGTGGAGTAGTCGCATAGAAGAAAACCTGCACGCAGCGACCTGGGGAGCTGGACCAGTACAAGAAGTTATACCTCAGGTGGGCGAGATGCCGTTTAGGCGGGCAGGCGGGATCTTCCCACACGACGGGAGCGAACAAGGGCGCGGAGGATCTTCGTCTGCGCTAGCACCGGCTCCGAGACGACGGTGCGCATCAGCTTCCTCCGTCGCCGACGGCGACAACGTCAATGCTGCACCTCCTCACCTCTCACATCGGACGGGATTCGGCTGGATCTGTGACCACCGGTGAGGAGAGAGATAGAGTGGACACTGTCATCTTGTTTTGATATGGAGAGGGTGAGAGAGCGAGACGCGAGAAACTCTATCAAACAAGAGGCTATAATGGAGTAAAAAAATCTCTCCATAGCAGTGGTTTCAAATAGAATACGCGCGTTCCCGGAAAAAAGAAATGAAAATTGGCGGACAATTTTTTAAGGGTCTGTCTAGGACACATCTAGATGTTATGTCACATCAAAGTTGATGTCCACTCTGTTTGTGGTCTTTTTTTGTCCTAGTTTTTTTGTTTCTTGTTGCTACATTATATACTTGTGGGAGCTTAGATGTGATATCCTTAAATAACATCTAGATGTGAATTAGACAAACTGATTTTCTAACGTACCAAGAAAGAAAACTTGATCAAAAACACGCCCCCGCTTCCAAGTCGCGAGAGTCGTCGCGCACACACACATAGACATAGACATGCATATCCGTGTTTACATAAATTCTATTTCCATCTCCATCTCCAATCATATTTGTCCAACTGGCACATTATTTATGTTGTTAATTATATACGCAGCAATATTAACGTACAACATCTCTTGTTTGCGCATGTCCGGACCGCTACCACGGCCGGTCCTGACCAACCCGAACCCTCTTCATCACCCGCGCGTGCTTCCCGCCCGAAACGGTCAGTGCTGCATTCATGCCCGGCCAGAGCGGACGCGACCTCTCACTGGCGCCGGCATTGAAGCAGTGCGCCGGCCGAGAGAGCGTCACCCGTGCCGCTTCCGGGTGCACGCGGCTGCTCCGCTTTTAAAGGTCGCAATAGCCGGCTACAACATGCATGTAAAAAGTTCTTGGGAGTCCATGCTACAGCTAGCTGTCCTCCCCCAACTCGTCAATCTCTTCCAGTAGTGCTAGTACTCCATGGCACGGTCCATCGACAAGAAGGCGAGAAAGTTATTGTATACTACTCGGTTTGCGGTGAGTGGGATGCCGAGCGACCGTGTGGGGTCAAGCCGTGGAGGAGGGTGAGACACGAACATGACAGACGTGATTTAAACATTGGTTTTGCTCGATGGCGCGATCCAACGAAACAAAACGTTGGTTTCTCTCGGTTTCCATTTTTTCTCCGGAAAAATGGAAACTTTCCACTCCAGTTTCATTCCTATTCCAAGGTTGCCCCGTTACAACATTCCATCAAATACAAAGGAAAACTAACACGCATGATGATGCATCCCAATGATTCACAGATCATAGCCAATATTTACTTCACAACTAAAGAAAAAAGTTGTGAGAGCGTGTACGAAAGAAAAACTACTGATGGGGTCACTACGACTTAAACCCTAAACCCTAAACATGATTTAATTTCCTGGCCAGGTAGAACCTGTTGAAGGAAAGACGGCTGGCACCCTCGGATCATATGATGCTTTTGTGCAGTTGCACTAAAATTGACCTGAGCATCCCTGATGGCAAAGATATTGAAGAAGTGTGATTAGAATAATAGTACTGGCACTAGTTCATGAGACATAAACTCATCACAAGTAGAAGCCGGTAGAAGTAGAGAAAGATCGACATGGAGATGGAGCTACGGTAGTGGAGCAAGCCGGTTCCAAAAGGAAGATGGACTATACCTGGGACGTCGGGCTGTAGCTAGAAGGGCAGTTGGGACGCGGCATCGGCCCATACCACGGTGACCCCCGATTGGGACGCACCGACTGTGGGTTTTTTCCCTCGCCGATGTCGACCGCGTCTACGCAGAACATTGTTCCCTTCCCCCAGGTGTGGATCAGGCCCGTCGTTCTATGCTTGTGAAGAGAGCAACCTAAGCAAGCAGGCTTGTAGCTTAGGCTCCTGCTAGTGTATATATAGTGGTTTTCTTTTTCTCTCCATATCACCATTTTATACTGCGTACGTGTCACTCAAGAGTGAAATGATGGTTGCTTCTTCCGACTAACTTACTGTGTGATTTGACTGCTCGTTAGTGGCCCCTACACATACTCTCCCTACATGTATGCAACAGTCACATGTACACATGGACGCAAAAATGCGCACGACGCCCTAATGCATGCATGTACGAGCACACGACGGAACACACACGGTCATGCTGAAGTGCTCAACCTACACATGCATGCACACACATACTCAGTCAGGGTGATCTAGTGACCGTATAAACACCGGAAAATAAATATATTGAGCCCAATGAGCGTATTATGAAGTCCAACCACCAGTGTCTTAGCTGATCGTCCTAAGAATTCTTATATATGAATAAAGCTCTGTCATTTACCTGCAAAAAAGATTAAGCCATATTAACCGGAAAGGAGGGAGTATGGACAAGCACTACTTTTTGGTGTGTCCCGTCAACTCGCAGAACGAGGAGAAGCTTAAAGGACAAGGTGAAGCTCGCTTACGCCTTTTGACTAATGCAACCTACCCTCGGTGGACATGCAGTCGGTCCATTCGGTGTCAGATTGTCAGAGGCATACACTGTAGTACCCAACATGCGGAGTACCATCATTGTTCGACTTCACGAAGAGGCGAAGAGCCAAGCGCAGTAGTATGAGTAGTACTACTACTAGAACCGCATGGTGGAGCGTCTGTACTCTTATTTTTTATCTATGATAAAGTACACGTTTATTCCGGAGAAGGGCGGAAAACGGCAGCCCAACATGTAATGAATGATATCGATCAACCAACCATGCTCGAATATATCTTGGCCTCCATGCGAGCCCGTCTGTGTGTTCTCGCTCCTCGTCTCTCTCAAGGAACGGCGGGTTGGCTCTCTGCCGTCAATTGAGATCGGTTTGCTCACACTCCTGTCCCACATGTCAGTGATATGCCAAGAGGAGGTGCGTTGACCGACTAGCCATATGCGTTCTTGGTTTTGCACCTTCATACTACTGCTCCCTCCGTCACAGTTTACCGGGCGCACTTCATTATGATCCATTTCTCTCAATGCATTTACACCACCAGAGAGACTTTAGATGCATTTGGTTTAATGCTCAATTAATTAGGGCGTGGTAACCGCAATCAAGTCCACAATTTTCTCTCCATGTACTCTGTACTACTACGGAGTGGAGTAAGTGCATGCATGTGTGTACCCGGGGTGGAAGCACTGCATGCATGTGTGTACGCATTATTCCCTCTAGAATAGACGCCGTGCTATAACTACCAATGCTATTTTTCAGGCCGATCGCTAGTCGCCTTGGTCCCACAATTTTTTTTCTAAAGCGTGCTATATAAACAGTGACGGATGGAGTAGTATGAGCGGATTCAAAGAAGAGTGTGTTGATGGTTGCTTCTTCAGAGCAACTTATAGTGGGAAAGGTGGGGCTTATGATTTGACTGCTCATTACTCACTATTAATGCAGCACAACGACCGGGCTGAGTCTCCCATGCGGTTGTGCACTACCCCCTCGGTTCTTAAATATACTCTGGAGTATTTGTCTTTATAGAGATTTCAACGAGTGACTACTCAAATATTTGTATTTTTAGAGATTTCAAATGGACTGGCACATACAGATGTATATAGACATATTTTAGAGTGTAGATTCACTCATTTTGCTCCGGATGTAGTAACTTGCTGAAATCTCTAGAAAGACGAATAGAATATTTAGGAACAGAGGGAGTAAACATACGAAGCAAAATGAGTGAATCTACACTCTAAAATATGCCCATTTGAAATTTGCAAAAGACAAATATTTAGGAACGAAGGAGTATAATTTTGTGCATGGCACATGGACCCGGATGATGAAGAGGCTTCTGGCAATGCTATCAAGCTTCCATCATTTGTTTACATAATTGACGTACTATACAAATAATTTTCCAGCGACATGAAATTGTACAATGGTGTGAGCTGTCAGCTTTTGTTTCGCGTGTCTTTCCATCAATGCGGAAACAATAAAAAACTAACTTCCTTGCTAATGCATGTCAATTATTAGCAGATCAAAGCTAAAGACAGAGTTGTGAGAAGGTGTTAAATTAAAATTGATCCATGCTTTCATTGGCAGCAACGTCCCCCCCAACTCTGTCTAAATCAACAAGGCATGTTGGGGAAAAAAGTTGTTGTCTGGAGCATGCAACATTACGATCATTTTGTGCAGTTCCACTAAAATAGAGCTGAGCATCCCTATTCCAAAGATATTAAGTGTGATTACGATAATAGATGACTGCTGATGAAACAATAAACACACAAATAGAAGCCGGTCACCTTTATAGCCTCTCTTAAGACTAACTAGTTGGAGAAGATTAGGCTCGGAGTTGGATGAGGAGGATAGAGCAAAACCAATCTCCCTTTGTGCAGTCGCACTAAAATGTAGAGACGTTGCCCGTGTGACATTTTAGTACAACTGCACAAAACACTCATAAGAAAAAAGTAATTTGTGCAGTTCACCAAAAGGTCGCAATAGCAACGAGGTGAAATGGATAGCCATGTTTGCAAAAAAGAGGTAGAAAGGAAACAATTACTAGCCAATAACAGTTGATGACACATGCGACGACGAAAAAGAAGCATATTCCTTGTCCTAAGGGAAGATAACAACACAGTTGTGTTTGTCTAAAACGGTGTGAGGACGAGAATGCAATATGGAAAGTACGCCAGACGAGCTATGTTTTGGGAAAAGAACTATGGAAGATCCACATGCAGCGACGTGGGAAGACGGGCAGTGGAGCAAGGCCGGAGGGCATACCTTGTAACGCCCCGAGACCGACGCTCCAGAAGACTTCCAGCTACTCTGAGTTTCGTCGTGTGATTTGTTTTGTTTGTTGCATCATTTGCATTGCATCATGCCATCATGTCATTTTTTTAAAAAAACTCAACTAAATAAATCGTATGGATTTTTTTTCGATCCATTTAAATCGAGGGAATTCACTCGTGATTTCTCTTTATAACATATTAAAGCCTCTCAATATTATTAGGGAGCTATAATAAAATATTCCATTTTTGGAATCACCAAAACACACTTACAAAATATTTTCGTTCCTTTTCTGCTTCAAGTTTGGTCTCCAACCTTGCCAATATTTATTTCATCATTTTCCGGAGCTCCACCAAAAATCCAAACATTTTTGGACCTTCCCAAACCTCACTTCCTATTCAAATCATTTGAATTTAAATCAAATGAGTTTGAATTTAATCTTTCAATCATGGCCTTTCTATTTTTCTCGGAACAAACTCATTTTTGCGAGTCCGGAAAAATTATCCCCATGTCCTACTTCTTCCCCTAACCCCTCTTTCTATTCTTTCCTATCTCTGTTTTGTTTTTATTTCCTTTAGAGAGGGAGAAGAGAGCCTTGCAGCCCAGCCGGCCTCTTAGGCCCGGCCAACCTAAGCCGGCCCAAGGCCAGCCACGCCCCCCTGTAACCCTAGCCCGTGCATCTCTCCCTCTCGATTCCTTGCCAGCGCCGCCTCCTTCTTCTTGTTCGCCACCACGCACAACCCCAGGAGCCCGATCCCCCCATCCCTCTCCCTTGCTACCGTGGCCGCTCCCCTCGATCTCCTCCGTCTCGCCCCTCTCAGCCTCCTGCGCCCGTGCCCCTCCTCTACCTCGCCTCTGTTTCCGGCCGCCGCCAGCGAGCAGCTCCGTCAGAGCTCGTCCCCGAGCGCGACCATCTCCGGCCATGGCGCCGCCCTGCTGCCCCTCCTCGTGCGCCCTCCTCCATCGTGCCCAATCCCCGTCGCCAACCTCCTCGCGCCGGCCGCCCGCAGCTCGCCGCCTCTGCTCGATTTGTTGAGGAGCTCCCGAGCCGCGGTCGCCGCCCGGATCCATCGTCCCCGCTACGCCAAGCTCCTGCCTAGTCTGCATCTCCATCGCCTGCGCTTCCAGCGCCTGATCCCGCTGCCCGAGCCATCCCGTCGCGCCTTCTCCACCCCGCAGCCACCGCCGGAGCTGCTCCTTTTGCCGAGCGCCACCCCGAGCCCCAAGCATCGCCCCTGCTCCCTCCTTCGCCAGCACCCTGCCTCCTTCACGCCTCCCCATCAGCATCGCCGTGGCCCTGTTCGCGTGAAGCCCCTGCGCCACCACCATCAGCGCACGGCGTCTCCGACCCGTTCCGCCCCTTGCTGCTGCTGTAGGCCATGAGCTCGCGGCTACCGCACGGACGCCAAGACCGAGACCGCCCCGAACCACGTCGTCTCGCTGGATCGTCAAGACCATCTCGGGTTTTGCAAGTACCTCTACGCCCGAAGATGTTGGACGCGCCAAGTTCCACTACGATAGGCACCACTTCTGTTGCTGAGAGTTTCGTCAAGTTCAACTACATCGACTACGAACGTGAACGACTACCGTCGCCGAGACCGCAAGTACCATGACTAACATGTACGGCTACACGACGACCCGCCAAGACCCTGAACAACTACCGCCGCTGTCGTGTACCACTACTTCTACTACCGTTGCCGTGTACTACTACTTCCTCTACGTCGCCACGTGAACGTCTACCTCCACTACGGCCGTGAATGACTACTTCCTTCACCGAACGAGAACCGTCCCGATTGCTCGCTTCGAAGGTATAACCACCGAAACGACCACCATGGACCGAATGCACGTTGTATGAGATGCCCGTGTTTGCACCATGTCCGAATTGTTCCTTGCACGTTCACCGTAAGCCATGCCACCATTATGTGGGACACCCGGAATCCGGGATCACCCCACCATCCATGCACGCATCCGCACGCCTCCTTTTGCACCGGTATCTCCGTGAGCTACCGGAACCGATATGTTGCCGTGGCATCATTTTCGGATATGTTGCCGTGGCATCATTTTCGGATATGTTGCCGTGGCACCATTTTTATTTCGCCGCCGTGGCACCCTTTTCGTTCCGCCATGGTGACCAAATGCTCCTTATCATGCTCTATGTCAACATTTTCATAAAAATTGCATAAAACTTGTATATGTCATCCGCATCATGATAACAACATTTAAAATGTTAAACTTGTTGTTGCATTAAATTGTTAAATGCATATGGGGATTTACCGGATTTGTTGTTTTTATATCCGGCCCCATTTAAATTGTTTAGATGGTATAGTTTATATTATGCTTCACCTCTTGCCATGTTTAACAACAGTTAATATTGTTGGGTAGTTTAAACGAGAGATAACTAAATAATTGATGTGGTGTTCCGTCAACATGCACCTCGTTGCATATTGAGCTCCACTTAACTTGTAGTATTGTTTGTTGCACTTTGCCATGCCATGCCTCATTAAACCGGACATGCATCATACTTGTTTGTGCATCATGACTTGTTTATGCTTGTGTGTTTACTATGTTGTTTGTTCCTTTCCGGGTTGCTTCTCACGTTAGCTTCGGTTTCGTTCCGGAGTTGTGAGGATTCGTTCGACTACATCCGTTTGTCTTCTTCTTGGACTCGTTCTTCTTCCTTGCGGGATCTCAGGCAAGATGATCATACCCTCGAAATCACCACTATCTTTGCTATGCTAGTTTGCTCGCTCTTTTGCTATGCCAATGCTACGATGCCTACCATTTGCTTGTCAGCCTCCCAAATTGCCATGTCAAACCTCTAACCCACCATGTCCTAGCAAACCGTTGATTGGCTATGTTACCGCTTTGCTTAGCCCCTCTTATAGCGTTGTTAGTTGCAGGTGAAGATTGAAGTTTGTTCCTTGTTGGAACATGGAGATGTTGTTCCTTGTTGGAACATGTTTACTTGTTGGGATATCACAATATATCTTACTTAATTAATGCATCTATATACTTGGTAAAGGGTGGAAGGCTCGGCCTTATGCCTGGTGTTTTGTTCCATTCTTGCCGCCCTAGTTTCCGTCATATCGGTGTTATGTTCCCGGATTTTGCGTTCCTTACACGGTTGGGCTATAATGGGAACCCCTTGACAGTTCGCCTTAAGTAAAGCTCCTCCAGCAATGCCCAACATTGGTTTTACCATTTTCACTAACAACCTACCACCTTCCCTTGGGTTCTGCAGACTCAAGGGTCATCTTTATTCTAACCCCCCCGGGCCAGTGCTCCTCTGAGTGTTGGTCCGAACTGAGCTGCCTGCGGGGCCACCTCGGGGAAACTTGAGGGTTGGTTTTACTCGTAGCTAGACTCATCTGAGTGTTCCCTGAGAAAGAGATAAGTGCAGCTCCTATCGAGATTTGTCGGCACATTCGGGCGGTGTTGCTGGTTTAGTTTTACCCTGTCGAAATGTCTTGTTGTACCGGGATACCGAGTCTGATCGGAGTGTCTCGGGTGGAGGTCTATTCCTTCGTTGACCGTGAGAGCTTGTCATGGGCTAAGTTGGGACACCCCTGCAGGGTATTATCTTTCGAAAGTCGTGCCCGCGGTTATGGGCAGATGGGAATTTGTTAACGTCCGGTTGTAGAAAACCCGAAGTTGACCTTAATTAAAATACATCAACCGTGTGTGTAACCGTGATGGTCTCTTTCCGGCGGAGTCCGGGAAGTGAACACGGTGTTGGAGTTATGCTTGACGTAGGTTTCTATAGGATCACTTCTTGATCATACTTTTATCGACCGTGCTTTGCCTTCTCTTCTTGCTCTCATTTGCGTATGTTAGCCACCATATATGCTAGTCGCTTGCTGCAGCTCCACCTCATTACTCCATCCTTCCTATAAGCTTAAATAGTCTTGATCTCGCGGGTGTGAGATTGCTGAGTCCTCGTGGCTCACAAATACTTCCAAACCAGTTTGCAGGTGCCTATGTTACCGAGCAGGAGACGCAACCAAGCTCAAGGAGGAGCTCGATGAAGATCTTGCCTGTTGTGTTGTTTCGTTCTAGTTGATCAGTAGTGGAGCCCAGTTGGGGTCGATCGGGGGCCTTTGTTGCATTTGGGGTTCTTCTTTTATTTTGGTTCCGTAGTCGGACCTTGATTGTATCTGGATGATGTAATGCTTTATTCATGTAATTGTGTGAAGTGGCGATTGTAAGCCAACTATGTATCTCTTTCCCTTATGTATTACATGGGTTGTGTGAAGATTACCTCACTTGCGACATTGCTTTCAATGCGGTTATGCCTCTAAGTCGTGCTTCGACACGTGGGAGATATAGCCGCATCGAGGGCGTTACATGTTGGTATCAGAGCCTTCCCCGACCTTAGGAGCCCCACTGCTTGATCGTTTTTAGCGGCCGAGTTGTGTCTAGAAAAAATATTTTGAGTCATTTAGGATTATATATATTGGAGAGTTAGGAATTCTTTTTACTCCCCAGTCTCTTCATCGCTCTGGTAAGGCATCCTGACGTAGAGTTTTGACTCTTCTCTTCTCAAATTTCACTAAATTTTTTTAGGATCACGCGGGTATCTTGGAATCGTTCCGATGGTTTTATGATGACAACATTGTCTTGGTGCCTCCTGTCAGGGGTTTAGTGGAAGTGTCCCGGGGAGTTGAGCTCTGAGGTGTTGTCGTCATAATTTTATCGTTGCAGTTCTGGAATACCTGAGTTTAGTACGCCGACATCGAAAATCTCTTTTATGCAGTTGTTGGTGAGATAACCCCGATAACCCAGTACTGAGGTGAGTACGGGAGTATTGCCATGACTCGTATAACGGATGCTTTTCGAAGGTTGAGGTAGACGATTTCCGAAGGTTTCTTGGTTATGTGTTGAAGGATGGATACAGCTGGATGTAGGATTTGCTAGTTTTGGGTGAGATATTATGCTTCCCCTGTATCCCCAACACCTGATTGCATAACCGGAAAATTTCGGGAGTTTCGTAGGTGGGAATTCAAGTAGCTCTTAGGATATCTTTCTGACGGATGTATGATATGAAATTGGGGTTCGACGTCTAGTGGTCCGCCTATTCACGGTTGGTTTTACAGTGGTCTCGTTGTGTCTTAAAGAGTCCTTGGCTATGCCGACTCGGGGACGCTTCATATGTCATGTGCACTGCCTTGTACATGATGGTGCTGTACGATCGAGCCCGTGTAGGCCCCACCACGAAAACTTCGGACGAAATCTCTATCATATGTTTGTTCCGGCTTATTTTGCAAGCCAATCCTTTGTTTTGTTTTGAGCTGTGGTATTCAAGTTGCTTCAATGTCAAGTGTTGATTCCATACCTTCCCCAAATGGTGTTCTCATACTCCGATTTGAATACTAATCATTCTGGATAATCGAGATTGTCTTGTCAATCCTTTTCAACCGGTGTGTTTCTCTTCAAGTGGATCCGATCACTTCAACATCAGCAAGACCAATTATCATTTCTTCTCAAGGGTGTTTGTTTCATCCGTCTCCAAGTTGCCTTTGTTTTTCCCGCCCACCCAACCTTTTTCCTCAAGGACTAAGATTTCTTTACCAAGTATCCTTTTATTTTTGTGAAGTTTCTCCATTCTTTTCCGTCAATGTTCTTACCCGGTGGTTCTCAAGAAGATGTTCTACTAGTTCGTCATTCCTCATTCCTCTCTCTTCTCCGGTGGATTCAAGTCAAGTTTTGTTGATCATACCTTTTTCCTCATTTCAATGTCTTCTCATACCGGTGCACCTCTTAATCATCCATCTCTCGCTATTAAATTGTTCCGGAGTGCTCAAGATATCTCGAAGATTCGTGTTTCCACTCTGCATTCGTTCAAGCTCTTTCGAGATTGGTATCTCATTCAAGTCATTTAATTCAACCGGTGCAACATCTCTTTTAAATCTTTTCAACGGTGTTCTTTTGAGTGGGCCCTTACCCATAGGTCTTTTCCCAGGATCTTACCTGACTCTTCTATTTTCCCAAAGCTATCTCAAATTCTTCTCCAAGTTTGACGTAAGAATGAGTTATCATCAGTCAAGTGCTTTTTCTCCAAGATCTTTCAAATTCTTTTCATAGTTGGCTCAACCTCTTCGCTTTTGATTCTTCCGGTGTGCCTCAATAATTCTTGGTGGTGTTTCTCGTTGTCATTCTCATCATTTGAAGACTGAAGAAGAGTTTCTCTTTATTCTTGCTCTATTCTCTTCAAGATTCATGGTGCTAGCTTGTTGCCATCCTCTCATAATTGTTTTCGATTGTGAGAATCTTTTTCACCCATCAGGAGATATTCAAGAGTCTTCTCAGTTTGTCATCCGGAGTCCATCAATTCAGGTTTATTCATTCTCAGCCGTCAGTTATCATTCTCCTATCTTGCCGGTGCATCTATCGAATATCCTCTAATCAGTTCTTGATCTCTTTGTTCTCATGTATCTAGTTTGTCTCAAGCACCTTCGTTCATTTGCTAATTCTTACCGGTGATGCACCCCTACTTCGATCATTTTCAATTCTTACGGTGGTTCTTTCAAGATCTCTCTTCCTTGTTCATCATATCAATTCATTTGTTGTTCCAATCCTACCGGTGGTTCGTTGAAGACCTTCTCAAGTTTACGCTATATCTCTTTTAATCCTTTCTACGAGAATAAGAAGTATGCCAAATCCGTTGATTGTCGTCAATTTAATTGGTGAAGGATAAGCATAACATAATTCTTATTCTTGTTCATCCAAGTGATTAATTCTTTATTCCGGAGGCCCTTAAAATTCTCGGTTTCATTTGTTTCATCTTCTCTTTTTCCCGGAGTTCCAAGCTCTAATTATCACGGAGATCCATCTAAATCATTGCAAGGATTCACCTTGTGTTTTCAATTTCTCTTTCTTTTCATTCCTTTTGTTTACCGGAGTTCTTCATGGAGGTTCTACATGATGGTTCATCAAGGATTTAATTCCCTTCTCAAAGTTTTCATCGAGATTCTTTCCTAAGGAGCTCAAGCTTTCTTCATATGGTAATCCGGAGTGCAATTCTTTCTACCATTTTTGGAGGTGGTATTATGTCATTCTTGATAATTTGAGTTCATGTTCCATGATTCACATGTTGTTAAGAATGAGTTATTTTTAAATCCATCAACCTCGTTGTTGGAGTTATCTTGTGTCATATTTCACCTAAAAGCCTTCCATTGGGAATGTTGCTATTTGTGGTGCTTGCCAATGATCCAAGTTATCTCTTTATCATCTTGGTGGAAGAAGTTTTCATCTCTTCGTTGATCTCAAGCAAGAAATTGTTTCCGTTAGTGGCCGGTTGTCACCTCATAATTTTGAGATGTTTTCCATAAGCCCACTACAAGCTTGTGCTTTTCGTTGTTGATTTTACAACAACTCCGTTCAATTCTTCTTTGCAAGCATGCTTTCCAAACTCATTTGTGGCAGAAGTTGGCATTTTCTTCTCCATTCTGTTATTCCAATGATATATCTTCTATTATTTCTTTCGGAGGCATTGTGACGTTGCTCTTTTCACTCACCATCTCGATTCGTGAGGATTGTGTTCTTTTCTTGCTTATCCATTTAACCGGAGTGTCGTGTTTTCATTTGAGTTCTCTAATCTTATCAAGTTTTCCCTCCTTCCTCAACTGGAGAGCTGTCTGAAATCCTTCTTACCCATTGTGTCATTCTTTCAATAGTTCCGGAGGCAGTGTGTTGTTGATTTCATCAAGTAACATCCCATCTTCTCAAGTTCATGTTCTATTCCTTCCATGTTCAACCGGAGTGCTGCCCGAATTCTTCCCCTCTCATCTTGTTTTAACCGGAGTGGTTTCGAATTCTATCTTGTCCATTAAACTCTTGATTCATGTCTTTGCAACCTTCAAGTTCTCGTAATGTTCCTTGTTCCTTTTTTTTCTAACGGATTGTTTGCAATCTCGTTCTTCTCAGTTGTGCTCTTTCTTTTAAATTGCTCAACCTCTCAAGGTTCTTTGGTTTCACTCATTGGTCGAAGAAGCAACTTAGGTTTACCTCTTCTCTTCCTCTTCCGTTTCTCTCCGGTGCCATCCTAGATCTCGGGACGAGATCCTCTTGTAGTGGTGGAGTGTTGTAACGCCCCGAGACCGACGCTCCAGAAGACTTCCAGCTACTCCGAGTTTCGTCGTGTGATTTGTTTTGTTTGTTGCATCATTTGCATTGCATCATGCCATCATGTCATTTTTTTTAAAAACTCAACTAAATAAATCGTATGGATTTTTTTCGATCCATTTAAATCGAGGGAATTCACTCGTGATTTCTCTTTATAACATATTAAAGCCTCTCAATATTCTTAGGGAGCTATAATAAAATATTCCATTTTTGGAATCACCAAAACACACTTACAAAATATTTTCGTTCCTTTTCTGCTTCAAGTTTGGTCTCCAACCTTGCCAATATTTATTTCATCATTTTCCGGAGCTCCACCAAAAATCCAAACATTTTTGGACCTTCCCAAACCTCACTTCCTATTCAAATCATTTGAATTTAAATCAAATGAGTTTGAATTTAATCTTTCAATCATGGCCTTTCTATTTTTCTCGGAACAAACTCATTTTTCCGAGTCCGGAAAAATTATCCCCATGTCCTACTTCTTCCCCTAACCCCTCTTTCTATTCTTTCCTATCTCTGTTTTGCTTTTATTTTCTTTAGAGAGGGAGAAGAGAGCCTTGTAGCCCAGCCGGCCTCTTAGGCCCGGCCAACCTAAGCCGGCCCAAGGCCAGCCACGCCCCCCTGTAACCCTAGCCCGTGCATCTCTCCCTCTCGATTCCCTGCCAGCGCCGCCTCCTTCTTCTTGTTCGCCACCACGCACACCCCCAGGAGCCCGATCCCCCATCCCTCTCCCTTGCTACCGTGGCCGCTCCCCTCGATCTCCTTCGTCTCGCCCCTCTCAGCCTCCTGCGCCCGTGCCCCTCCTCTGCCTCGCCTCTGTTTCCGGCCGCCGCCAGCGAGCAGCTCCGTCGGAGCTCGTCCCCGAGTGCGACCATCTCCGGCCATGGCGCCGCCCTGCTGCCCCTCCTCGTGCGCCCTCCTCCATCGTGCCCCATCCCCGTCGCCAACCTCCTCGCGCCGGCCGCCCGCAGCTCGCCGCCTCTGCTCGATTTGTTGAGGAGCTCCCGAGCCACGGTCGCCGCCCGGATCCATCGTCCCCGCTACGCCAAGCTCCTGCCTAGTCTGCATCTCCGTCGCCTGCGCCTCAGCGCCTGATCCCGCTGCCCGAGCCGTCCCGTCGCGCCTCCTCCACCCTGCAGCCATCGCCGGAGCTGCTCCTTTTGCTGAGCGCCACCCCAAGCCCCAAGCATCGCCCCTGCTCCCTCCTTCGCCAGCACCCTGCCTCCTTCACGCCTCCCCATCAGCATCGTCGTGGCCCTGTTCGCGTGAAGCCCCTGCGCCACCACCATCAGCGCACGGCGTCTCCGACCCGTTCCGCCCCTTGCTGCTGCTGTAGGCCATGAGCTCGCGGCTACCGCACGGACGCCAAGACCGAGACCGCCCCGAACCACGTCGTCTCGCTGGATCATCAAGAACATCTCGGTTTTTGCATGTACCTCTACGCCCGAAGATGTTGGACGCGCCAAGTTCCACGACGATAGGCACCACTTCTGTTGCTGAGAGTTTCGTCAAGTTCAACTACATCGACTACGAAACATGAATGACTACCGTCGCCGAGACCGCAAGTACCACGACTAACATGTACGGCTACACGACGACCCGCCAAGACCCTGAACAACTACCGCCGCCGTCGTGTACCACTACTTCTACTACCGTCGCCGTGTACAACTACTTCCTCTACGTCGCCACGTGAACGTCTACCTCCACTACGGCCGTGAACGACTACTTCCTTCGCCGAACGAGAACCGTCCCGATTGCTCGCTTCGAAGGTATAACCACCGAAACGACCGCCGTGGACCGAATGCACGTTGTATGAGATGCCCGTGTTTGCACCATGTCCGAATTGTTCCTTGCACGTTCGCCGTAAGCCATGCCACAATTATGTGGGACACCCGGAATCCGGGATCACCCCACCATCCATGCACGCATCCGCACGCCTCCTTTTGCACCGGTATCTCCGTGAGCTACCGGAACCGATATGTTGCCGTGGCATCATTTTCGGATATGTTGCCGTGGCATCATTTTCGGATATGTTGCCGTGGCACCATTTTTGTTTCGCCGCCGTGGCACCCTTTTCGTTCCGCCATGGTGACCAAATGCTCCTTATCATGCTCTATGTCAACATTTTCATAAAAATTGCATAAAACTTGTATATGTCATCCGCATCATGATAACAACATTTAAAATGTTAAACTTTATGTTGCATTAAATTGCTAAATGCATATGGGGATTTGCCGGATTTGTTGTTTTTATATCCGGCCCCATTTAAATTGTTTAGATGGTATAGTTTATATTATGCTTCACCTCTTGCCATGTTTAACAACAGTTAATATTGTTGGGTAGTTTAAACGAGAGATAACTAAATAATTGATGTGGTGTTCCGTCAACATGCACCTCGTTGCATATTGAGCTCCACTTAACTTGTAGTATTGTTTGTTGCACTTTGCCATGCCATGCCTCATTAAACCGGACATGCATCATACTTGTTTGTGCATCATGACTTGTTTATGCTTGTGTGTTTACTATGTTGTTTGTTCCTTTCCGGGTTGCTTCTCACGTTAGCTTCGGTTTCGTTCCGGAGTTGTGAGGATTCATTCGACTACGTCCGTTTGTCTTCTTCTTGGACTCGTTCTTCTTCCTTGCGGGATCTCAGGCAAGATGATCATACCCTCGAAATCACCACTATCTTTGCTATGCTAGTTTGCTCGCTCTTTTGCTATGCCAATGCTACGATGCCTACCATTTGCTTGTCAGCCTCCCAAATTGCCATGTCAAACCTCTAACCCACCATGTCCTAGCAAACCGTTGATTGGCTATGTTACCGCTTTGCTTAGCCCCTCTTATAGCGTTGTTAGTTGCAGGTGAAGATTGAAGTTTGTTCCTTGTTGGAACATGGAGATGTTGTTCCTTGTTGGAACATGTTTACTTGTTGGGATATCACAATATATCTTACTTAATTAATGCATCTATATACTTGGTAAAGGGTGGAAGGCTCGGCCTTATGCCTGGTGTTTTATTCCATTCTTGCCGCCCTAGTTTCCGTCATATCGGTGTTATGTTCCCGGATTTTGCGTTCCTTACACGGTTGGGCTATAATGGGAACCCCTTGACAGTTCGCCTTAAGTAAAGCTCCTCCAGCAATGCCCAACATTGGTTTTACCATTTGCACTAACAACCTACCACCTTCCCTTGGGTTCTGCAGACTCAAGGGTCATCTTTATTCTAACCCTCCCGGGCCAGTGCTCCTCTGAGTGTTGGTCTGAACTGAGCTGCCTGCGGGGCCACCTCGGGGAAACTTGAGGGTTGGTTTTACTCGTAGCTAGACTCATCTGAGTGTGCCCTGAGAAAGAGATATGTGCAGCTCCTATCGGGATTTGTCAGCACATTCAGGCGGTGTTGCTGGTTTAGTTTTACCCTGTCGAAATGTCTTGTTGTACCGGGATACCGAGTCTGATCGGAGTGTCTCGGGTGGAGGTCTATTCCTTCGTTGACCGTGAGAGCTTGTCATGGGCTAAGTTGGGACACCCCTGCAGGGTATTATCTTTCGAAAGCCGTGCCCGCGGTTATGGGTAGATGGGAATTTGTTAACGTCCGGTTGTAGAAAACCCGAAGTTGACCTTAATTAAAATACATCAACCGTGTGTGTAACCGTGATGGTCTCTTTCCGGCGGAGTCCGGGAAGTGAACACGGTGTTGGAGTTATGCTTGACGTAGGTTGCTATAGGATCACTTCTTGATCATACTTTTATCGACCGTGCTTTGCCTTCTCTTCTCGCTCTCATTTGCATATGTTAGCCACCATATATGCTAGTCGCTTGCTGCAGCTCCACCTCATTACTCCATCCTTCCTATAAGCTTAAGTAGTCTTGATCTCGGGGGTGTGAGATTGCTGAGTCCTCGTGGCTCACAAATACTTCCAAACCAGTTTGCAGGTGCCTATGTTACCGAGCAGGAGACGCAACCAAGCTCAAGGAGGAGCTCGATGAAGATCTTGCCCGTTGTGTTGTTTCGTTCTAGTTGATCAGTAGTGGAGCCCAGTTGGGGTCGATCGGGGGCCTTTGTCGCATTTGGGGTTCTTCTTTTATTTTGGTTCCGTAGTCGGACCTTGATTGTATCTGGATGATGTAATGCTTTATTCATGTAATTGTGTGAAGTGGCGATTGTAAGCCAACTATGTATCTCTTTCCCTTATGTATTACATGGGTTGTGTGAAGATTACCTCACTTGCGACATTGCTTTCAATGCGGTTATGCCTCTAAGTCGTGCTTCGACACGTGGGAGATATAGCCGCATCGAGGGCGTTACATACCTGGAGGTCATCGGGATGTAACTAGGTGAGCGGCGGCGGGCGGAATCTACGAGCAGGTGGCGTAGGCCCTGCCGCGCCGGAGCTTGGTCATAGAGAACGGCTTGTACCGCGGATCGGGACGTGCTGCCTCAACACCGTCGAACGGAGAAACGATGCACTTCCTCCCTTTCCCCTGGCGGATGGAATGCGGCCGGATCAGTGACCAACGGTGAGAGAGAGAGAGGCCACCGCACTCCCTTTCCCTCGGCGGACGGGATGCGGCCAGATCAGTGACCAACAGTGAGAGAGAGAGAGAGAGAGCCCACCATAGCCTTATGTGAGATACTCTGAAGAGCGATAAACCAGACAGTCAGGCTCCATTGTATATAGTGATCGGACTACCTTTTTCTCCACAAAAACCGTTTTATATTCTGTGTACGTGCCATCGAGTGTTATAACTTTATTTAAAAATAATGCGGCAACGCGTCAAGTCGAACTTTGTTTCGTGCACGCGTGGTACACGACCTCCCTAGGTAAACAACCGCTACAGGCGTTCAAGTTAGCACGTGGGCTGCCATTTCGTAAAGAAATGAGCTCCACCGTGTACCCGCGCGGGTGTGGCTGGGCACGAAGCATGAGTACGTGCACGGTGCACCTATTCTCTTCTTGTATACGTACACCACCTACGTGGGGTTGTGTGAGAGAGATACAAACCTAGAGAGATATAGTGTGTGGGTTTTTGAGAGTTTTCTTGGGGGGGGGGTCAAGCAAAAAATGTAACATATGCAATGTGTGTGCAATAGAGTCCTGGATATAACATATATATAGAGGGGGCGATCCACGAGAAGAAAGTGGAGGTATCATCGGCTTGAGGTGTCCATAGAATCGAAGAGAGGGATGATGATGTGTGTGTGTGTGTGCGCGCGCGATCGATAAAGAGTGCCATCGAATTTGTGTGTGCCCATGTCAAAGATATAGAGTGGCTGGCCTACTGGAACATGAGAGGGGACATGTGCAGTTTGTCTCTATGGCATGGATACCTATCTGCAGCGCTCGACTATCGGTGTGTGGTGGGGGAAGAGGGAGACCCAATTAACTATAGAGGTACAATGGCTGGTATATGTGTGGAGGAGGAGAGAGGCCTACCTCATGTATTAAGTAGATCGATCTGCCTCATGTATTAAGGGAGATCGATCGACATCCATGCATATGTGCAGGACAGGAATAAGGTTGGGAGAGAGACAGAGCTAGAGTGTTGGAGGGGGTGGTAGTGGAGTTGCTTCTAACAAATGGTGGGATAGGATTGCTAGACAAACGGAGGGCATGCCCGCAATATCAATAAGAGAGGAGATGGCTGCTTGTTGTCTGTGCACGTGCGTGTGAGAGACGGGTCAGGAGGCATGCACGAATGATGAGGGGGGACGATGTGGCTGTGGTAAGTAGACGTAACTGCATAGGAAGATCAATCGCCCTTTGTTAGAGAAAGGAGAGACATAACTTGTGAGGTACGTCGATCGATGGGGGGGGGGTAGTTAAAGTTGATCTAGGTATATGTTGGGAGATCGATCGGTATACATGCATGTGTGTGTTAGAAGCAAATGAGGCACGAGGAGAAGGATAGAGAGAGAGGGATACATGTAGGAGGTGTTACGAGAGGCATACTATATCGAGGGGGAAGGAGTGTGCGAGTACGAGAACGATGAAAAGAGTGGTGGGAGTGAGGCATGGACGGTGACAAGAGAAGAGGGGAAGCTTGTGTTTGTGCTAGGCACACCTGGCTAGAGAGGCATATCGATCAATGTGTGCCGTAAATAAGGAGATGGGGGCCCTACACACACCGTGGGTGAACGACCTAAAGTGAAAAGACGAATTTGCACGATGGAGCTTGAGAATGCTGAGGGAGGGTGAGAGGGATGCGGGCGTGTGCATGCACAAGAGAAAGTTAGCGCTAGCTACAAAGATAAGAGGGTTGTGTGGGTGTAAAAGACGAATAGAGATCATATATACTTCATTATAAAAAGCGAATTCGGATATTTGAAGAATTCATCATAGTGTTTTAAACCGACGCATGTGTGAATATATATAATGGTGATACACATGGTGTGGTTATGAACATGTTATACTACATTTAATATATTTTATCTCTACTCTTATTAAAAAACGGAGTTGTTGATGATGGTGTGCCTGCCATCCTGCATTATAGGCCGTTCGATTTATATCTGGCGATAGCAAGGAAACTATGATGGTTGAAGTTGGCAACAATCATGATTGTAGATTCTTATTGAAATAGAGAAACGGATTCAAATTTAGTTCGAATTGCAGCGGTAGTATAGACATTTGGAATGCACTAAAATGTTGGTATGAGTAGGTTACATGCATTATACAGCAAGCAAAAAAATTTAATCGGACATAACATGGATTCATACTCCCTCCTTCCATCTATATAGGGCGTAATGAGATTGTTAAGACTGCCTTTGACTATTGACAAGATTAATAGTACATGACATGCACAATGTGAAAGTTATATCATTGAAAGAACCTTTCACATGAATTTAACGGTGTGCTTTGTGTAAGTTGCCTGTCATATATCATTGCTCTAATATTTGGTCAAAGTTAGCATCGAAAAAGGCCCTATATAGATGGAAGGAGGGAGTAGCTTTGAATAGCATTTGTATAGTAAAACGGGGCAAGACTCTCTCTTTGTGTGGTGTGAATAGTTTTATTTTTTTCATTTTATTTTTGGTCGAGGGAAGTGCGAATTCATTTGGTACGTACAAGTACAATATTACTACACGTTATGTTAGGCTTGTCCCTAAAATTCAACCCGCGTCTTGTTATATCCTGAAAATTCAGATATCGTGCTCTCAAAACTGGCGCCTTCACAACCCGCGCCTTGCTATCCCGAAATTACAACGCGCGCGAAAACTCCCTCCAGCTGCCAAATCCCGACACGTGAAATCCCCCTTCTAACCCTGAGCCAAAAGAGCCACTAGTTCAAATCGGTGGGGGTACTTTTGTAACACACCCTACATTTTGGACAAGCGCGTCCCTAAGTCATGCTTCACCCCTCCCATCACCCCCTTTTCGCCATTCGAAATCCCAGGCCGACATAACCTCTCCGCTCCAACCGCGAAACCCCACCCTCCTCTGTCCGCCATGTCACCTCTGCCCAGCCGGAGCCTCTTCCCCGACGACGTCGTCCACCGCAACAGCTCGATGTCCCTCGTCCACCTCCCCGGATGAGGATCCGTCGTCCATCTCGCCGTCCCGTCGGTTCAGCCGCCCCGTCCTCCACCTCCAAGGAGCTGCTCCAACGATCGCCTTATCTATCGCGGCTGCTCCATCCCCACAGCGCCACCTTAACTTTGTCCACTAGAACCGCAGCATCCTCACCGACTCCTCGGATGAAGCTGAGGCCTACTCGGCGCCACCAAAGATGTTGTACACTCATTGCATCACACCTTCTCCTTAAATCAACCTCCCGGCACCGTCGGTGCTCCATCCCGCACCCCCATGGAGCGGCTACCTTGAAGCCGGCGCCGCGGGCGACATCTCCACGGTGGCTCTCCCCCAGTGCGAGGTACCTTCGGCGGCGGCATCCCGGATCTGCTGCTGCTGCTCCAGCTCTCGCTCGATCGCTCACTCAGCGAGCTGCTGCTCTCCCCCTCGCTCGTGCTGCTGCTCTGCTCCGATTAAGCCACACTTCAGTCGACTGAATCGACTATTGGGTCAGTCGATTTTCAGGGGATGGGGGGGGGGCTCGCCGGAGTTAAGGAAGAACCACCCGCAGCGGGGACGGGGGCTCACCTGAGAGGTACCCCACTATCTATCTTAGGGTTCAGGGTGGGGGGCGGAGGGCCTAGAGGGTTGGTCGGGGCGCCGGTGGTGAGTTGTTTCGGGGCGGCGAGGCGGCGCTGGGGCCGCGGTTCGGCCGGTGGTGGCTGGCGGCTTAGGGGGGTGCAGGTTGAAGATGAACTGCAGGCCCTCCCTAAACTACATGTCAAGTGCCTCTCTGCTATCATTGCGTTCAGTTTCGACAGTAGCATTCAGATTCCACAGTAAATTTTAGTTTCAATAGTTAAGTTCAGAGTCAACAGTTTTTACCTCATCTGTTGTAGTCAGGTGGTTTTTGGTGATGTTAATTTTACATCCATTTTACATCATCTACTGAAGATGCTATTAGAATCCCACTTGAGATTGACGATGTCTATCTTGTGCTACTTCAGCCTTGACGTCTTACGGCTCACCAGAGCTGCTCCAATGACAGAACGATCCATCACAACAGAGCAGTGCCCTGGACGCCGTCTATAGATTCCTCAGATCTTCCTCCACACCTCCGACAGCCACCTCTACCTCAACTGCTTTAGCGACCAACCCAATGATGCTGAGGTCGACGCGGCTATGGCAAAGAGGTTGTACACTTGTTGCATCACTTATTACTATACATTCACGTCGATCCATTAGGGCTATTTTGGTTCAACGGAAAAACGTCGATCCACTGGTTGTTACCATCACTCTAAATTTCTGCATGCTCTCCTTACATAATCTCACCATATTTTTTTTCGTATGCATGTTAGATATTATACACAGTCATGTTGAACATGTAGATAAAAAGAGAAGAGTTTTGCGCGGCAATACAATGTCATGCAGACATAGCTCCATGGTGGGTTCAATGGCAAACCCTCCCCACCCCTCTCCAGATTGTAATCCAGAGGAAGATATCTGTTCTGAGGCGGATTCAGAAGCAGCTGACCACTCCTATTTAACCCCCAAGGTGTTTGCTCTACCTTGGCATGATGATGTTAGTCATATCATGCATATGTTTCCTTGCAGTGCCTACTTTTGACATCATATATGTCATCTGCTTAGTTTAGACATGTTCTGTAATGCCACCTATTTAATTTCTATATCATATATGGGAATTATGCAGTCTCATGTCTTTTAGCCAGCCATAATATATGTGAAATGTGCAATGCCATCCTGTTTAACCAGGCATCATATATTTGAATGATATCTTGCCCATCCTTTTCTTCATTACATTTCCATTTGTCGACAATGTTTGTACATTAAACTACTCTTCCTGTGAATCAGCCATTTGGGTGGGAGATGGAAAATCTAGAGTGAAAACAAGGCCTTCAGAGCAGACAGTGCTACCTGTCGAAGCAGATCTCTTGTTGGGTCCCGATAGCTCCTCAGAGATGGATTCGGAGACAGATGACCAGTCCTATTCCCCCACTGAGGTGTATGCTCTAACTTGGCACGGTTATACTGCTCATATCATGCATACGGTGTCTTGCATTGCATAGTTTAGACATGATATATACAATATTCGACACCATGTTCTTAGTTCAGACATCATATCGAATGCCCTCTGTTTAGCATATAAATCACATATGTGAATTAAATGACGCGATCCTGATTAATTAGATAACATGTAGGTGAATTATGTCATGTGATCCTGTTTAGTTATTCATCATATCTTTGAATTATGTTATTCTATGCTATCCAGATTAGATAGACATCATATATGTGAAATTATGTCATGCTATCCGTTTTAGTTAAACAATATACATGTCAATTATTTCATGCCCTCTTTTTTCCACACTATCTATTGCATCTATCTCTCATACAATGTCTGTACATTCAACTATATTTCCTGTTTATCAGCCATTTGAATTGGAGCAGGTGATGCCAGTATCTAGCGGACTAAAAACACGGTCTTCAAATAAAATAGTGCTACCTCTTGGTGGAGATAGCACCCCGGTTGTACATGCACAAGAACCAGCCCTACCACACATAACCCAAACTCTCGCAGATTGTACCCCTACTGCGATGGATAGAGAACCAGCTTCAGCCAATCTAACCCCAACCCCAGCCGATAGTAACCCAGTTCCTGTTGACACAACACCATCTCCACCACAGAGCTCCCAAACAAGAGCAGTTAGTAAGGCAACTCCAGTGCCCAAAGGGCCAGTACTATCACGGCGAACCCCAACTCCACCAGTTAGTACGCCTATTCCTGTGGAGGAAGCACAACTAGCTAGTCGTAGTTTAGCATCTATCACATTTGATGTTGTTAAATTGTATGTGCGTATCTTCCCATCTTGGAAATATTATACGGAAGATGAAGGAAAATGCCAGTTGCAGGTGTTTGTCCAGGAGTTATGTATAAGTAATGTTATTCATGGCAATTACTTTGCTTCGTCCATACATCCTACCTCCATGATGGTTATAATACAGCAAATTTTCCTATTTTTCTCTATAGAGAAGGACCGATTTGGAAACTCAGGATGAGGTAACCTGTGCTAATACCTCTGCTATCTTCAAGAATGCTTGGTGGCAGTATCGGAATTACGTGAAGAAAACATACTTCACCGGCAAAGAAACTCATCAAATTCCCTTATGTTCTCCTGAGACACATTTACTGGACAATGACTGGGAACGCCTTGTTCTGTACTGGTCCCGAATCAGGAATGTGGTAAGGTCTATGAGCTCATTTTCTATTTTTAAGTATTATATTCTCGCGTCTTACTATATTCTGTTCATGTAGAACAAGTGCCTAAACCTGAAGAACAACTGTTCTAATTTAACATTCCATTGCTATCATAGTTCAAAAAAGCGCTAGGCGTTAATTGTGCGTTTTGCCACCGCATTGCACTTTATTGACCAAAGCGCATGCTTATGCGCAGTTATGCACAGATTATGCGTAGTTATGCGCAATGCGTTTTGCCAACGCCTAGAGCCTAGGCGCGCTTAAGCACTTGCTTAGGCGCGCCCTTTTTAACTGTGATTGCTTTGCTCTTGTATCGCTGTATTTACTCATACAAACTTATTTTTATATTGAAGGATCCAATCCAAACTCCAATGGCACAACAGGTATGTTCACGCATGTTTCTTTAACATGTTTGCTGTTATCAATAGCTCTATTGGTTTCAATTTCAGTTGTGTATACAGTTGACTTTCATATCATGCACATTACTAGCATCACAACAGAGCCAATAGTGTTGTTGTACATGTAGACCCGTGGTACCCATCTGAAATCTTGTTGTGCCGTGTAGTTTCCCACGCTTTGTATTCTTTCACTGCTGCTTTGTCTTGAATTGTTATGATTTGAACCGTGTCGCTATTTTGATTTGGCAAGACAATGCAGTGACCATAGGACATAGATATATGTTTGTTTGATGCTTTTATTATGTACTAGTACTTGGCAAAAGAAGACTTGGTAGTTTAATCCTGTCCACCTAACTACTGAACTGGTTCACCGAAATGAGTTTCATATACTAGTACATGCTAAACTTGTTATGTGTCTACTTGTTTCTTCTTTTAGAATGCTAACAGAATATAGGGGAAGAGTGCCTTATTAAGCGATTGTAAAGGAAGTAATGCAGATAAGGTTCAGGATAGTGACACATCCTTGTTGGTCTCCAACAAAGCTGATAAAACAGCTAAGGAAGACTATCTTGAAGACAGCAAGACAACCCCAAAGTCTTGTCTTGGTTTAGTGTTCGAGTTACTGGCCACTACCACTTGCACAAGCTATTCAAACTCACTGTCTGAATCAGCTCGGTTTTTTGAGTCTCAACTACAAGCTAAAAGACATCGATCAGCCGTGCTACGACAAGAAGCGGAAGGACTGTGGAAGTCCCTGGAGCATTCAGATGCATACTTTCTGGTGCAACAGAAAGCGTTGGAGGATTTTAGCGCCAAACAAGACAAAGCTAATCAGCTTGCTAAGCTTATTGTCAGCATGGTGGATACCCATGATAACGTTTCTTGAGCTCTTCTGAAGTTGTTTCAGTTATGCTCTTGTTTTGCTGCCGCGTTTATTTGCACTGGTGGCCAATTTTGACGGCCAGTGTATGTAATGTGCTACTTTGTTCCCTATATTTGCACTGGTGGCGAACTTTGATGCCCAGTGGATGTAATATGTCTAATAGGGGTAATAGGCTAGCGTTAATTGCTTGCCTATTTATTTCCTTATTGTCTTGTTTAGTTGTTTGCTTGTAGTCACTGCAGTTCTTTTTCTGTTTTTTTCTAGTGGACACAATAGCCTATTTTTGGTAAGTAGGCCAAAATAATCATGGCAACAGACGGACTGTTGTAACCATGGGCCTCCTGCAGACCGTATGATCCATGGGCCTTCGTCCGGCCGTAGGATCCATTGGCCTTCTATACGGGCCGTAGGATTCATCGGCCTTCTATATGGGCCTTAGGGTCCATGGGCCTTCTACGGGCCGTAGGGTCCATGGGCCTTCTATGGGTCGTACGATCCATGGGCCTTCTACGGGCTGTACGATCCATGGGCCTTCTACGGGCCGTACTATCCATGGGCCTCATACGGGCCATAGGATCCATGGGCCTTCTACGGGGCGTATCATCATTTCGCCAATCATGGGCCATACTATTCGTGGACCATAATGGACCGTTAATAGGACGTATTTGATAACTCTATGAAAATAGTCCAACGGGGTTTTTTTGACATGAAAACGGCCCAACGTATTAACGGTCCGCAAACGGGCCGACTGTAACGACAGGCTGAATTTGGCCCACAAGCAGAAAATGATAGTAATGGGCCGTATGTAACCGAATGCTGTTAATGAGCCCAAGAATCAATGGGCCCTGAGAAGGCCGAAAGATAACTTGGGTTGTAAACGGCCCAATGGAATAACGGGCCGTTAATGGGTATAAAGTGATACACTGTTCATTACGGGCCAGTTTCACCATGGGCCGTTAATGGGCCAAGAGTTACAAAGGTCCTCATATGGGCCGAAAGAAGTCATGGGCCACACATGGGCAAGAAGTTAAAACGGGCTAAATCATATTGGACGGCCCAGATGACGCTACTGGGCCTAATTCAGATAGGGCGTAACGGGCCCTGGGTTAGCGGGTTGTAAATGGGCTATATGCGAACAAGCCATTAACAGTCTTTTCGTGGGCCGGCTCGCCACCTTTTGACCAAGTCAAACGGGTCGGCCTTTTCATAGGAATGGGCCTCTGTTGGGCCGTGCCACGTGTCACCGTATCATAGGCGCCTTCGGTCCAATGAGCAGATGACATCTGTCCCAACGGTGAGCCGACACGTGTTTCCTCCAGCCAATGATGATTTTACACGTGGAAAATCCCCATTGGTCGGGGCTATTAACGGGTTATCGGATCCAAAACCCGACCCGATAGCTTAACGGCATTCCGTTACGGTCGATGCCACGTGTTGGTCACCCTTGACGAAAGCACTTCTATGACGCGCGATTTATCGTCATGGAAGTGGACACTTCCGTGATGATAATTTTGGTAATGTCATGGAACACTTCTACGACAGCACATGTATGACTATCTTGATTCTGTCATAAAATCGTCATGGATGTACATGCATGACAAAAAACGTGACCTACTGTGACAAACACGTATCATCACGGAAGTGTATTTTTTTGTAGTTATGAAGAAGCGCGAGTTTCGCAACTTGCGCCAAGGAAGTCGTACAGTAGGACAGTATGTGGATGAGTTCACCAAGTTAGCCTCCTATGCCCCAGATGATGTGGCCACAGATGTCGCGAAGCAGGAGAAGTTTCTTGAGGACTCAATGATGAGCTAAGTATGCAGTTGATGGTGGCAACCAACTACCAGGAGTTGGTAGACAGGGCCCTCATGATAGAAGGCAAGCAGCAACGGACTGATAATCACAAGAGGAAGTATGGACATGGGAGGTACATTTCTGGAGCTCGGCAGAAGCCCCACTATTCCACGTACTCAGGAGGACATACTCACAACCATGGAGGACATACGCACAATGGAGGAAGTTTGCACAACCACAGTGGCCCCAAGAATGGCAATGGGAATGGAGGAAGCAACAGTCAGAATCGTTCCAACCCCGCAACACCATCCAAGAGGGATCTGAGCCATATTACTTGTTTCAAGTGCGAGAAGACCGGACATTATGCCACTGAATGTCCTGAAGCAAAGAATGGAGATGGCAATGGAAATTTTGCATATAAGCCCAACCCCTTCACCAAAGGTTAGGTGAAATACGTCAGTGTGGAGGAGATTGAGGATCAACCCGACGCAGTTGTCGGTAAGTTTTTGATTAATGCATTTACAACACTTGTTCTTTTCAATACTGGTGCATCTCATTCATTCATATCAAGAGGATTTGTGGATAAGTATAAGTTGTCAACAGTAGCCCTTAAGTCACCTATGTTAGTAAGTTCCCCAGGAGCAGAGTATATGGCTACTAGGGGATGTTATCAGTTGCCAGTAACCATAGGTAGACATGTTTTCCCCACCGACCTGATTGTCCTGGAGTCACAAGGATTGGATGTGATACTAGGCATGGATTGGCTATCCAAGTTTGAGGGAAACATCGATGGATCTAGTAAATCAATTTTTCTCACCACCCTGGAAGGAAAGAGGATCAAGTATGTGTCTAGGCATGCGCCGAGGAGGACTCAGGTGAATTCCTTATTAGGAGTTGTTCAAGAGGAAGTACCAGTGGTGAAGGATTATCCCGATGTATTTCCGGAGGAGTTACCAGGCATGCCACTAGATCGAGACATTGAGTTTTTGATTGAGTTATTACCAGGCACTGGACCAATATCCAAGAGACCATATCGGATGCCCACAAATGATCTGGAAGAAATTAAGAAGCAGATTAAGGAGTTACTGGAGAAAGGTTACATTCGACCAAGTTCATCACCTTGGGGATCCCCAGTGCTTCTAGTCGAGAAGAAGGATGGACCTTTGAGGATGGTTGTTGATTATCGTGCGCTGAATGAGGTGACGATCAAGAACACATACCCTCTGTTGATGATCAATGATTTGTTTGACCAGCTACAGGGAGCTAATGTTTTCTCCAAGATCGATCTTTGATCATGTTATCACCAATTGAAGATCCGAGAACAGGATATACCTAAGACAACTTTTACCACGAGGTATGGGCTATATGAGTATACAATTATGTCATTTGGTTTGACTAATGCCCTTGCCTATCTCATGAGTATGATGAACAAGGTGTTCATGGAGGTTTTGGATAAGTTTGTCGTGGTGTTCATTGAGGATATATTGGTCTACTCGAAGAATGAAGAAGAGCATAAGGAACATTTGCGTTTGGTTCATTAAAAGCTCTGGGAACATCAGTTGTATGCCAAGTTCAGCAAATGCGAGTTTTGGTTGAAGGAAGTTGGATTTCTCGGACATGTTATATCCGGAGAAGGAATAGCAGTAGACCCTACCAAGGTTCCTTCTGTCACTAAATGGTTGGCACCCACCTCAGTGGGAGAGATGAGAAGTTTTCTTGGACTCGCAGGTTATTACTGGATATTTATTAATAGTTTTTCCAAGATTGCAAAGCCCATGACGCATTTATTGAAGAAGGACACCAAGTTTAAATGGACTGACGATTGTGAGGCCAGTTTTCAGGAGTTGAAGAAACGTTTGGTTACAGCCCCAGTGCTAATTCTCCCAGACATACGCAAGGATTTCCAAGTGTATTGCGATGCTTCACGTCGAGGACTTGGAGCGTGCTTATGCAGGATGGAAGAGTTGTTTCATATGCCTCACGGCAGCTTCGACCTCATGAGTTGAATTACGCTACGCATGATTTGGAGTTAGCAGCCATAGTGCACGCGCTCAAGACGTGGAGAAATTTTCTCATCGAAAACCGTTGTGATGTTTACATGGATCAGAAGAGTTTGAAGTACATCTTCATGCAGAAGGAGTTGAACCTCAGGCAAAGGAGATGGTTGGAGCTCATAAAAGATTATGATATGAGATTGCATTATCATCTAGGAAAGGCCAATGTCGTAGCAGATGCGTTGAGCCGCAAGAATTATGTTAACACGCTCATAACTGGAGGATTTCCTAAGGAGTTAGTAGATGACCTTCGAGAGCTATGCTTGGATATAGTTCTGAGAGGTTATGTTCCAGCATTAGAAATTCAGTCCACTTTGTTGGGTAAGATCAGAGAAGCCGAGAAGACGGACAAGGAGATTGCTGAGATAAAGGAAATGATGAGTAAAGGAAAGGCTAAAGTATTTCATGAGGATGAGCATGACACTTTATGGTTTGAGGATCGTATTTATGTGCCTAATGACCCTGAGATGAGGAAGTTGATTCTTCAGGAGGCTCATGATTTGCCTTATTCGATTCACCCAGGCAACACCAAGATGTATTTGGATTTGAAGGAAAGTTTCTGGTGGACAGGAATGAAGAAGGATATTGCCGAGTATGTAGCAGATGTGATGTATGTCAGAGAGTTAAGGCAGAGCATCAGAAACCAGTAGGGTTACTACAGCCTTTGCAGATACCCGAATGGAAGTGGGATAAACTTGGCATGGATTTTATCACTGGATGACCCAGGACTCGTTCAGGCTATGACTTTATCTGGGTTGTAGTAGATCGCATGACGAAAGTATCCCATTTCATCCCTGTGAAGACAACTTATACGAGTGCTAAGTTGGCGAAGATATACATGACCAGGATCATATGTCTGCATGGAGTTCCGAGGACCATCATATCAGATAGAGGAACACAGTTTACTTCAAAGTTTTGGAATCAGTTGCATGAAACTTTGGGTACCAGGCTAGAGTTTAGTACAGCCTTTCATCCACAGACAGATGGATAGACTGAGAGAGTCAATCAGATTCTGGAGGACATGTTGAGAGCTTGTGCGCTAGATTATGGATCTAGTTGGGATGACAATTTGCCCTATGCAGAGTTCTCCTATAACAACAACTATCAAGGCAGTTTGAAGATGAGCCCTTTTGAAGCTTTGTGTGGAAGGAGGTGCAGGACACCATTATCGTGGTATGAAGTTGGAGATCGACAATTATTTGGACCAGACTTAATCAGAGACTCTGAAGAGAAGGTTAAGTTGATTCAAGACAGACTCAAGGTAGCCTAGTCCACATAGAAGAGTTATGCGGATGCTAAACGCAAGGAGGTAGCCTATGAAGTAGGAGACAACGCATATCTTCGTGTGTACCCTCTTCGAGGAGTTAAGCGTTTTGGAGTCAAGGGAAAGCTAGCACCATGTTTTGTGGGACCATACAGAGTTTTGGAACGCATGGGAGAAGTTGCGTACAAGTTGGAATTGCCCAAAGGATTGTCAGGAGTTCATGATGTGTTTCACATTTCCCAGTTGAAGAAGTGCCACACAGAGATGGATGACATTCCTCTAAGAGATACAGTGCCACTGGACGCAATTTAGTTGGATAGTGATCTGGCCTATGAAGAGAAGCGGGTCAAGATTCTCGAGTTTTCTAGCCGAGTTACTCGCGGCAAGGTGATCAAGTTTTGCAAAGTTCAGTGGAGACATAACACCGAGGAGGAAGTCACCTGGGAGCGAGAAGACCTCTGCAAGGACCACTCAAACCTTTTTGCTGACCAACCCGAATCTCGAGGGCGAGATTCATCTTAAGGGGGTAGGTTTGTAACATCCCAATTTTCAATTTGGATGTTATACATAGATCATCATATGCATATCATATTTTATTTGCATTTTGGTCATGATCCTAGAAATCTTAAGCAACTCAAGGACCTAAGGAGAGAGTTGGAGGTTTCATAATATTTCCATGTTTGAATTTATTTCAAATTTGAAAAGAGAATCAATTTGTTTTTAATGATTTCTTTCCAATTATTTCCAACAATAAAAATAAATGAGAGAGGACAAAACGACTTCCTCAAAACAGAGGAGAAATATTGGAAACAAAATGTTGAAATCAAATTATTATTTTATTTGCTATTTTTTTTAATTAGAGAAAAACTTGCATTTTCAAAAATTGCATTTAGTCCAGAAAAATGTTCATCTTGTCCTAAATATTAGGTTTGGACGGTGAAAATTGTTACTAGAATTTTTAGAATATTTTATATATTTTATTAGGATTTTCTTCTGTGCGGAAATCATTTAAAAAAAAACTTGCACACGGCCCAGCCGAGCCGGGCCTTGGCCCAGCAGGCCACTGCCTTCCCCGCACCGCGCCGCCGTGTGGCCGCCGGACTTCGGAGGAGTACGGACACGCCTCGCCCGTGCCGCCCGACCCCTCCTCCAAGTCGGAGCCATCGCCGCCTCGCCCTCCCGCCTTTATAAGGCCGGGACTTGTCCCCCCCTCGCCTCCTCATCGTCCCGCCACCGCACCACCGCCACCGACCAGCACCGGCGCCGCCGCTGCTACTGCGAGCTGCTGCCGCCCCGCCTCGCTACAGCCCCACCGCTGCCAAGCCGCAGTCGCCGGAGCCTCGCCGGAGCCATCGCCGCCGCGATCCGATCTGATCCGCCGCCGCCGGTTTTTCTTCACGAACCGGTGTAATCGCCGAAAACCGTACCTTTTTTTAGGTTTTCTTGGTTTATTTTTATTAGACTAGTTTATTTTATGAGATCGATTAGATAATGAACGTTCACCCATTAGACTATTTTAGCGAACGATTTCGTTCGTTTAGTTCTGTTAGCAAACGTTCGTTCTGTAGATTTTTCTTTTTAGTTTTATTTTCGGCCAGGGACCTATCCGCGAATAGTTTTCTCATATTTTAGCCCCACATCTTAAAACTGGGGTAACTTTTTGCTCGTTTGTCCAAATTAGACGGAACCAACGCCTAAATCTTCAGAACGATATTTTCTTTCCAATAAACCAACTTGAACATGATTTTGACAATTTAAAATTTGAGTTTAATTCATATTAGTATTCGATCTTGTTTCGTTTGTATGTTGATTTTCGTAACTCCGTTTGAGTAGATTCTTTTTGCAAATCGTAGCTAATCACATATACCTACTGTTAAGATCTAATCCACATGAAAATAATGCTGTTAGGTTTGGTTTTCTATTTAGTTTTGACGTTTGCTTGTTTCGAGTTTTATTTGGATCTTTTCTCAATTTCTCTTTGTTTCGTTTGAGTGATTGCTTATGTATGCTACTGTTTCTCTACGCTAGATTATCCGAGTGCAAAGCTTGTTACTATGAATACCTAGAGTTTGCAGATCATCGGCAAGGTGATACGTCTCCGTCGTATCTATAATTTTTGATTGTTCCATGCCAATATTCTTCAACTTTCATATACTTTTGGCAACTTTTTATACTTTTTTCGGGACTAACATATTGATCCAGTGCCCACTGCCAGTTCCTGTTTGTTGCATGTTTTATGTTTCGCAGAAAACCAATAACAAACGGAATCCAAACGGGATAAAAACGGACGGATAATTGTTTTGGAATATTTGGGATTTTCCAGAGGAAGAATCAACGCGAAACAGTGTCCGAGGTGGCCACGAGACAGGGGGCACTCCTGGCACTCTCGTGGGCCACCCGTAAGGCGGTTGATGCTCTTCTTTTGCCACAAGAAAACTAATTTTACTTGAAAAATCTGGGCGAAAGATTCAACCCAATCAGAGTTATGGATCTCCAGATATAAAGGAAACGGTGAAGGGGCAGAATCAGAGAACGCAGAAACAGAGAGATAGATCCAATCTCGGAGGGGCTCTCGCCCCTCCCATGCCATGGGAGCCAAGGACCAGAGGGAAAACCCTTCTCCCATCTAGGGAGAAGGTCAAGGAAGAAGAAGAAGAAGGGGGGCTCTCTCCCCCTTGCTTCCGGTGGCGCCGGAGCGCTACCGGGGGCCATCATCATCACCGCGATCTTCACCAACACCTCCGCCATCTTCACCAACATATACATCACCTTCCCCCATCTATATCCAACGGTCCACTCTCCCTCAACCCGCTGTACCCTCTACTTGAACATGGTGCTTTATGCTTCATATTATTATCCAATGATGTGTTGCCATCCTATGATGTCTGAGTAGATTTTCGTTGTCCTATCAGTGATTGATGAATTGCTATGATTGGTTTGAGTTGCATGTTTTATTATTAGTGATGTCCTATTGTGCCCTCTGTGTTGCACAAGCGTGAGGGATTCCCGCTGTAGGGTTTGCAATATGTTTATGATTTGCTTATGGTGGGTGGCGTGAGTGACAGAAGCACAGACCCAAGTAAGTAGGTTGTTTGCGTATGGGATAAAGGGGACTTGATACTTTAATGCTATGGTTGGGTTTTTTCCTTAACGAATCTTTAGTAGTTGCGGATCCTTGCTAGAGTTCCAATCATAAGTGCATATGATCCAAGTAGAGAAAGTATGTTAGATTATGCCTCTCCCTCAAATAGAATTGCAATAGTGATTACCTGTCTAGTAACGTAGTCATTTGCCTAGGGACAATTCCACAACTCCTACCACCACTTTTCCACACTCTCTATATTTATTTTATTGCATCTTTATCTAAACAGCCCATACTTTTTATTTACGTGCTCTTTATTATCTTGCAAACCTATCCTATTACACCTACAAAGTACTTCTAGTTTCATACTTGTTCTAGGTAAAGCGAACGTCAAGCATGCGTAGAGTCGTATCAGTGGCCGATAGTACTTGAGAGAGTATTTGTTCAACCTTTAGCTCCTCGTTGGGTTCGACACTCTTACTTATCGAAAGAGGCTACAACTATCCCGTATACTTCCGGGTTATCAAGACATTTTTTTGGCGCAGTTGCCGGGGAGTCATAGCGTGGGGTGAATATTCTCGTGTGTGCTTGTTTACTTTATCACTAAGTAATTTGTATTTGCTGTTCTTAGTTGTTCTCTATATTTAGTTATGGATATGGAACACAAAATACCAAAAAAATCAGGTGTACTTTCTACTCATGGAGATGGGGTAACTCCTAAAACCCCCGATGCTCATTATGTTCAAGATATTATTTACTACTTTGATAATCCTGAGAAAACCCCATTCAAATTTATAATGGGAGACACGTTGGATCAACGTCAATACTTTAGGGATTATTGCTCGACACAAAAAGGGAAACTATTATGGGATCAATTTATTATGTTGCGTTGGTATGCCCGGAATCTATGCTTGGGATATGATATTACCTGTTGCTCTAGGATGAAGGCTCCACACCTTCCCTTTTCATGCAAATTTAATGAAAATGAAACCTTAGCTTCTTATGCTAATGGTATATATGATTACTATGATTTGGAACAAATTGAAGAATTTGCTGCTTTTAAGGCTGCTTATGAAATAGAATCTTTGTTTGAAAAGTATGAAGCTTTTGATGATGATGGTGTTTATAGGCCTGAAAATCTTGCTATACTTACATATTGCTATGAAAATTATGAATACAATTACTATATTAATACATTTATTAAGAAAGTCTCTGCTGTCGACTAATATTTTGTAGGAATCTATGGAAGAAGAAATTGATGAAACTATGAGCTCATTGGATGAAAAAGATGATGAGGAGAGTGAAGAACAAAAGGAGGAAGAGCGGATTGATCACCTGTGTCCACCTTCTAATGAGAGTAACTCTTCAACTCATACATTGTTTAATTCCCCTTCGTGCTTACCGAAGGATGATTTCTATGATGATTGCTATGACCCCGTTGATTCTCTTGAAATATCCCTTTTTGATGATGCTTGCTATGCTTGTGGCCAAGATGCCAATATGAATTATGCTTATGGAGATGAACTTGCTATAGTTCCTTATGTTAAACATGAAATTGTTGCTATTGCACCCACGCATGATAGTCCTATTATCTTTTTGAATTCTCCAAACTACACTATATCGGAGAAGTTCATGCTTATTAAGGATTATATTGATGGGTTGCCTTTTACCATTGCACATGATGATTTTTATGAATGTAATATTCATGTGCTTGCTGCTCCTACTTGCAATTATTATGAGATAGGAACTTTATCTCCACCTCTCTATGTTTCCAATATGATAGAATTGCAAGAAACTGCTTATACTATGCATTGGCCTTTTCTTGGTGTGCATGAATTGTTCTTTTATGACATGCCGATGCATGCAAGAGGGTTAGACTTCGTTGTTGCATGATATATGTTACTTTGTGCTCACTACTAAATTACAAATCATTGTTAATTAAAGTTGGCTCTGATATACCTTGGGATCCGGGTGGATCCATTACTTGAGCACTAAATGCCTAGCTTAATGGCTTTAAAGAAAGCACTATCAGGGAGACAACCCAGAAGTTTTAGAGAGTCATTTATTTCTTTTGAGTGCTTTTATATATTTTAAAAACAAAAAAAATAAAGATGGGAACCTAAAAACTTTTCAAAAAGGAAAGTGAAAGTGAGAAAGACGAGCATTGTTGAAGTGGGAGAGCTCCTTGAACTTTGTTCATGCTCATGGAAACTTTGTGAATCTTGATTACAGAAAATTTTCATATAAAATAATTATCCCATTGTAAAATTCCTTTGTATTGTAAAAATAATGTGCCAAGGTTTGCCTTTAGGATGTTTACAATGCTTGTTGGTTTGTACGGTGCAGGACAGAAACTTTGTCTGTAGTGCCCAATTTTACATTTTTAACTGGAACGTCAAACGGTTCTGATTCTTTTTGCACTGTCTTGCTGTACAACTTTTTTATTTTTACTAATTTTCGTAGAATTGTTGGGGTACCAGAAGTATGGTGAATGTTCAGATTGCTACAGACTGTTCTGTTTTTGACAGATTCTGTTTTTTGATGCAAAGTTTGCTTGTTTTGATGAAACTATCCTTTTCTATTAGTGGATTAAGCTATGGAAAAGTTATATTACAGTAGACACAATGAAAAAAACAAAATATGAATTGGTTTGCAACAGTACTTAGAGTGGTGATTTGCTTTATTATACTAACGGATCTTACCGAGTTTTCTGTTGAAGTTTTGTGTGGATGAAGTGTCTAATCGAGGATGTCTCGATATGAGGAAAAGGAAGAGAGGCAAGAGCTCAAGCTTGGGGATGCCCAAGGCACCCCAAATAAATATTCAAGGAGACTCAAGCATCTAATCTTGGGGATGCCCCGGAAGGCATCCCCTCTTTCTTTAACAAGTATCAGTATGTTTTCGAATTCGTTTCGTTCATGCGATATGTGCAAGTCTTGGAGCGTCTTTTGCATTTAGTTTTCACTTTTCTTTTATGCACCATGCTGGTATGAGATAGTCCTTAGTTGATTTATAGAATGCTCATTGCACTTAACTTAAATCTTTTGAGTATGGCTTTATAGAATGCTTCATGTGCTTCACTTATATCATTTGAAGTTTGGATTGCCTGTTTCTCTTCACATAGAAAACCGCCATTTGTAGAATGCTCTTTTGCTTCACTTATATTTGTTAGAGCGTGGGCATATCTTTTGTAGAAAGAATTAAACTCTCTTGCTTCACTTATATCTATTTAGAGAGATGACAGGAATTGGTCAATCACATGGTTAGTCATAAAATCCAACATAAAACTTATAGATCGCTGAATATGATATGTTTGATTCCTTGCAATAGTTTTGCGATATAAAGATGGTGATATTAGAGTCATGCTAGTGGGTGGTTGTGGATTGTAGAGACACTTGTGTTGAGGTTTGGAAGTCCCGTAGCATGCACGTATGGTAACCGTTCTGTGACAAATTTGAAGCATGGGTTGTTTCTTTGATTGTCTTCCTTATGAGTGGCGGTCGGGGACGAGCGATGGTCTTTTCCTACAAATCTATCCCCCTAGGGGCATGCGCAATAGTACTTTGCTTCGAGGGCTAATAAACTTTTGCAATAAGTATATGAGTTCTTTATGACTAATGTGAGTCCATGGATTATACGCACTTTTACCTTTCCATCATTGCTAGCCTCTTCGGTACCGTGCATTGCCCTTTCTCACCTCGAGAGTTGGTGCAAACTTCGCCGGTGCATCCAAACCCTGTGATATGATACGCTCTATCACACATAAGCCTCATTATATCTTCCTCAAAACAGCCACCATACCTACCTATTATGGCATTTCCATAGCCATTCCGAGATATATTGCCTTGCAACTTCCATCATCATCATATACATGACTTGAGCATTTATTGTCATATTGCTTTGCATGATCGTAAGATAGCTAGCATGATGTTTTCATGGCCTATCCATTTTTTGATGTCATTGCTATGCTAGATCATTGCACATCCCGGTACACCGCCGGAAGCATTCATATAGAGTCATATCTTTGTACCAGTATCGAGTTGTAATATTGAGTTGTAAGTAAATAAAAGTGTGATGATCATCATTATAGAGCATTGCCCCATGAAAAAAAAGAAAAAAAGAAAAAAAAAGAAAAAAAGGAAAGGCCAAAGAAGCCTAAATAAAAATGGGGGCCAAAGAAGCCCATCAAAAAAAGAAAAAAAAGAAAGAAAAGAAAGAAAAGGGGCAATGTTACTATCCTTTTTCCGTTCCGAAATAATTGTCGTTGGGAGTTCCTCTCCGACCAGGTGAAAACGCACAAAAGTACAGAAATACCCCTCATTTGAAAACAGATCGTCTTCCTCCTCCATCCGCGAGGCAGCACCCCTCCAGTCCAGGACTCCTCCATCCTCCGTCGGGCTCCTCCATGCCAGCGCCCCTCCGTCGGGCTCCTCCAGGCCAGCGCCCCTCCGTCAGGCTCCTCCAGGCCAGCGCTCCTCTTTGCCCCTCCTCCAGGCTCCTCCAGGCCAGCGCTCCTCTTTGCCCCTCCGCCAGGCCCCTCGTCGCCCCTGCTTCTCCGCCGGGCTCCTCCAGGCCAGCGCTCACCTCCTGCCCCGCCTGACCCTGGCCAGCGCTCAACTCCTCCTCTGCCCCCATCTCCTCCACGGCTACGGCCAGGCCACCAGCGGCTCCATTCCAGTGAACTCCCCTGCTCTCTGCTCATCTTTGTGGTAGGCATCCTGCAAAATTGTTCTTGTTACTTTTCAATCAAGAAATCAGGAATACTAGCAATATATCGATATCAAGATCATGATCTGCTAGTTTTGGAAACGTTCACTCAGGAAATCAGTCAATGAGGATATCAAAATGTTTTGGTAATGGAGTAGTGTGCACATGCACATTGTCGCTAGGTGTGGGTACAAAATTACGGTATCTTGAGCATCCCCACCAACAGAATTACAGTTGAGAAAATTCTACCAGGGCACAATTTCAAAATAGTAAGACCAGTCACAAAACAGAAAGTCTTGGTTTGAAAATGGTAGGTAGGTCACCTTACCAGCTTCTCTTTCTTTCATTCATTTCCATCACCATCACCTTGGCTCAAGTTCGCTTTCTTTCACACTATCAAAGGAATTCAGTTAGGAGTAACACTAAGTGAATCAAATTTGCACATGATGTACTGAAAAGGGTGTTGTTTCTTGACAAGAAAAGGCAGAATTGATGTACTGAAAAGGGTGTTGTTTCTGAAACAATTGTCATATTATGATTTCACCTAAGGAAATTAAGCTGGTTTCTGAAAGTTCAAATAAGGTGCACAAACCCTTAAGGTTCAAATAAGATGACCATGACAGTAAAAGTAATATTGACATGGAGTAAACATTAGCACTAATTGAAATGAGTAAACACTAGCAATATTAACAGAATTAAACACTAGCAATATTAATAGGAGTAAACAGAAATATTAGTACAAGTGCCATACTACTGCAAGTGCTAAATCTGATTTGGTCTTTTTGCAAGCTTTTACTCCTACACTACTCCTAATTAAATGAAGAAGATCTTGAACTAATGTAAGAGAAGAGAAAAAGGAGTGAGAAGCAAGAATTTAGTTAATTTTAATTAACTAGAAAAGGATTTAGTTGATTTTTACTCCTACACTAAATCTGGAATACTCCTACAGATCAGTAACCATGAACTTTCTCAATAACAGTACAGAAGGGCACAATATTGGGAAGTTTGTTAGTCTGGCATGGTAGAAACAGTAAAATATATACAAGCAGGCACTCCCTTCTCTATATATGAATTCAACTGAGAGATCCGCTGATCTAACACGCACAAATTCTTCATTAACCTAGGAAACTAATTATGGATGGTAATGCTTCATTAACCTAGGAAACAAATTCTTGCTTTGATAGTAAACAGACAACAATTGACCATAACAATATTGTCACTGTTGCTTTGACAATAAGCAGACTGAATTTATATGTACTTCTTCTTCTTCTTCTTCTTCTTGTACTTCTACTTCTACTTCTACTTCTACTTCATCTTACATATTCATATCTTCAGGAGAAAATGGATCTCCCAGATCTCAACTTCACTCCACCTGTAGAAGATGTGGATGAAATGGACGAAGATGCAGGAGAGCGAATGGAAGGAGATGAAATTGTTCAAGATCCAGGAGAGCGAATGGAAGGAGATGAAATTGTTCAAGATCCAGGTACAGTTACCGTTGATCATTCCATCATTTCATCATTTGATCATTCCATCACTTCATCACTTGATCATTTCATTTAATCATTTCTCTGTTGTATGTCTTGGTGCAGGTGTTGGGCAAGTTGCTAGGAAATATAAAACCCTCAATGACCAGCAAAAATTTGCTGCTTATGTAGCAATGCATACACTGTGTATGAGTAGAGGAGGCACTTTTTTGGGAACTGACAAGCAAGACATTGCAAATTTTTTCGGAGTGGGTGTTTGGAGTATCCAAAGAATTTGGAGAAAAGCAATGAGGCAAATTAGCGAAGGTAAAGAGGTGGATGTTTCTAATCAAAAAAAAAGGAAATTCTGGAAGAAAGCCTAAGGACATTAATCTAGAAAAAATCCTAACGATCCCATTAAACAAAAGGTCTACCATTAGGTCACTTGCTTGGCAACTGGGGTGTAGCCCTACCACACTTCATAGAAAGTTCATGTTAAACTTGATAAGGAGGCATACAAACTGCGTGAAGCCAGCTCTAAAGGACCAGAATAAGAAGGATAGGATGAAATTTTGTTTGTCGATGCTTGATGAGGCAACAACAGCAACACCAAGGCCTAAGTTCAAGACTATGCATAATGTTGTCCATATTGACAAGAAGTGGTTCAACATGACCAAGAAGAATAGAACCTATTATCTGCTGGACGGGGAGGAAGAGCCTACAAGGCCTATACATGGCAACTGTATTGGAAAGGTGATGTTCTTGACGACCGTTGCTAGGCCGAGGTGGGACAGTGAAGGAAACATGACCTTCTCTGGGAAAATCGGTATCTGGCCATTCGTGAAAGAAGTTCCTGCTCAAAGGAGAAGCGACAACAGGCCCAGAGGTACAATAGAGACAAAATCAATAAAGGTCGACAGAAAAGTGATGAGGGAGTTCCAGATAGAGAAGGTCTTGCCAGCAATATGAGCTGTTTGGCCTGAAGGCGATGCTGGACAAACCATCTACATTCAGCAGGATAATGCTAAGCCCCATATCTTGCCAGATGATCAGGAATTTCTAGAAGCTGTCGCAAAAACTGGACTTGACATCGGAATAATACAACAGCCTCCCAACAGTCCTGATTTGAATGTGCTTGACCTTGGGTTTTTCAACTCGCTCCAATCCCTGACAGATTGTCTGAGTCCTAAAACACTACAAGACCTTATTAAGGGTGTTTTGGAGGAATTTGAAGGCTATGATGTTTACAAGCTCAACAGAATTTTCCTAAGTCTGCAGACGTGCATGATTGAGATCCTAAACCATGCAGGGGGCAATGGGTATAAAATACCCCATGTAAACAAGGAAAGGCTTGAGGGGATTGGGCAACTACCTCCAAGATTATCATGCCCTCTAGAGGTTTATGCAAATGCATTATACAACTTAGAGCTAATGGAGAGGGTTCAGTAATGGAATATGAGCTTGTGATGATGCTTGCGGTGAGGTTGTGATGCTAGTGATGATGCTTGTGATGCTTGCAATGAGGCTCTGATGCTAGTGATGAGGCTGTGATGCTAGTGATGATGCTTGTGATGCTTGCGATGAGGCTCTGATGCTAGTGATGAGGTTGTGATGCCAGTGATGATGCTTGTGATGCTAGTGATGAGGTTGTGATGCTAGTGATGATGCTTGTGATGCTAGTGATGCTTGTCATGTCTGTAATAATCCATATTTGAGTATGTTGGAGTACGTTGTTTTTGTGGAGTATGTTGGAGTATGTCTAACTCCACTTGTATGTGTAACTCCACTTGTATGTCTCCACTTGTATTTTTACTCCATGTATTTTTTTACTCCATACTCCATTTGTATGTGTATATTTCTACTACTCCATTTGTATGATCATTCGCTGATAGGAGAGTAGTAGGAGAGGAGAGGAGTGAATTCGAGAAGAGTATGTGAGAGGAATATGAGAGGAAAGGAGTGGAATAGAAGAGGAGAGGAGTGGGCTGGAATAGGAGAGGAGAGGAAAAAATTTAATTTAACTTTAACACAAGATAAGAGAAGAGAGGAAAGAAGAGAGGAGAGATAAGAAGAGAGAAGAAGAGAGAAGATACTTTTCTTTAATTAATGCCAAGCTACTCTTTAACATCATTCTTTGGTCAAGTTACTCACAAGCTTCCATACTGCCAAGTTTGCTTATTGGCATTCTTTTAATTTTAGTCCTGCTCCTACTAATCCTACTCCTAATCCTAATTTTAAAAAACCTGCATTAAAAGGAGTATTTTGGCACTGAATGAAAAGGAGTATTAACAACTCCAAGATGAATACACAAATCTCTACAGCAAGCTACTCCAAGCAGTACTAAACCAACTAAGGTCACTTAAAGCAGTACTACACCAAAATACAAATACTGATGTCACTAATCTTTCCAAGCAGTACTACACTTACAGTAATCTCTGATAGGAGAGTAGTAGGAGAGGAGAGGAGTACTTGCAAGTCTACACTAAACACTACACTACTCCAAGAACTACTCATACTGTTGCTGCACTTGCTAAAAAGAGAAGAGAAGTCAAGAGAAGGAGGGTACTCCTGCTACAATTCATTTAATTTTAGTTAACTCAAGTTCATTTACTGAAAAAATCATTTAGTTTTAATTAAAAAACAAGTTTCAGTTAATTAAAAAATCATTTAGTTTCATTTTAATTAATTAAAGAAAATGACTTGTTGAGAGGAAAGGAGTGGAATAGAAGAGAGAGGAGTGGAGTGGAATAGGAGACGAGAGGAAAATGTTTATTTTAATGCTGAAGTTTGGAAGTAAGGTCTGGAGTTTTTGATACTCAGGAAGGCTTGTGTTAAATCAGAGGACTAGACTAAACAAAATGAAATACACAAGGCCGCAGCAAGAACGCAGCTCACTTCAACTAAACTAAACTGAACTTATTTAGCTACTGAAGAAATGAGCAGCGACTGAAGCAACTAAACTGCAGTTATAAGGAGGAGTAGCAAGCAGTGACTGAAACTACAGATACGTCGAGGTTAACATTGACAACTACTACAACTTTTCCTTATTACTCCAGCAAAACTACTGGAAAACTAACTGAATTTTTTCACTTGAATCAACTACTGCAACGAAATTCAGTGAATTAAGTATGCAGAGATACAACTACTACCATCAGAGAGAAACTACAGAATTAAGTATGCAGAGACAAGAGTACTGCAACCAAACTGAATATAGTCCAACCAAACTGAGACAAGAGTACATCAGAGATACAGAGAGATACAAGTACTGCAACCAAACTGAATTAAGTACGGAGTATGCAGAGATACAGGAGTACAACTAACTGCAGCCTTGTCGTCGCGGAGGTTCTGGCCGTGGAGGCCGCGCATGAGGGAGGCCAGCTGCTCGTCCTCCTCCATCTGCTTCCGCACCCGCTTGATCTCCTTGGACACGTCCCCGAACCTCTGCATAGCATATCCATGTCCACCCAGAGCCGAAAGCGCAGCGCGTGTCATGTCAGTCAGTCAGCGCATGTCATCGTCAGAGGTACTGTAATTAATCAAGAAGCCGGAGCGGAGGGGGCTTACGGTGGACTGGATGGTGTTGGCCCTGGTCCTGCCGGTGCGTGGGGCCGGCCGCGAGGGAGGGGGCCTGGGCTCGGTGGCGACGGCGAGCACGCGGCGGAGGCGGCGCTGGTGTTGGTGCGTGGAGTGGCACGGGAGCAGGGAGACGAGCCCGACCATGACGCGGCCCCGGCCGAACCCCCCTCACTGCAGCAGGTGCAGCGCGGACGCCGACACCGCCGTTGCAGGCGAGCAGCACCAGCTTCGCGTACGCGGCGTCGGCAGCCATCCCCTTTGCCCTTCTTCTTCCTGGAAGCAACGACCAACTGTGTCAAGTGCGTCCGTCGCCCAGAAGCTCACCTCTACACCGCATCCACCGTCTCCGTCGCCAGATCCAGAGCAGGTGTACGCAGATCAAGCGGTGGCGCACGCGGATCCAGCGCCTCCGTCGCCCAGAAGCTCGCCGCTGGTGCAAAAATCCAAGCTTTGACCTCGGATGTGGCATGTGAGTGTTGTGGGGTGCGAGTGGAGGCGGGAGAAAGATGGCGGCGACGGGGAGAGATGGTGGCCGGCGAGGTGGGCGAGGTGGGCGAGGTGGTTACCGGCGAGGTGGGCGAGGTGGGCGAGGTGGTTGCCGGCGAGGTTGGCAAGAAGAGAGAGGCGACGGGGAGAAGAGAAAGCAATGAGTGAGGAGCGAGTGAGTGCCGACGCGAGGGTAAAAGTGGAAAGCGCAAAAAAATCGTAGCATGCTGAAACTTGTACTAGTTTTCTCCACCGACAATTATTTTGGAACAGAGGGAGTAATCCACATGAAAATAATGCTGTTAGGTTTGGTTTTCTATTTAGTTTTGACGTTTGCTTGTTTCGAGTTTTATTTGGATCTTTTCTCAATTTCTCTTTGTTTCGTTTGAGTGATTGCTTATGTATGCTACTGTTTCTCTATGCTAGATTATCCGAGTGCAAAGCTTGTTACTATGAATCCCTAGAGTTTGCAGATCGTCGGCAAGGTGATACGTCTCCGTCGTATCTATAATTTTTGATTGTTCCATGCCAATATTCTTCAACTTTCATATACTTTTGGCAACTTTTTATACTTTTCTCGGGACTAACAAATTGATCCAGTGCCCACTGCCAGTTCCTGTTTGTTGCATGTTTTATGTTTCGCAGAAAACCAATATCAAACGGAATCCAAACGGGATAAAAACGGATGGATAATTGTTTTGGAATATTTGGGATTTTCCAGAGGAAGAATCAACGCGAAACAGTGTCCGAGGTGGCCACGAGACAGGGGGCACTCCTGGCACTCTCGTGGGCCACCCGTAAGGCGGTTGATGCTCTTCTTTTGCCGCAAGAAAACTAATTTTACTTGAAAAATCTGGGCGAAAGATTCAACCCAATCGGAGTTATGGATCTCCAGATATAAAGGAAACGGTGAAGGGGCAGAATCAGAGAACGCAGAAACAGAGAGATAGATCCAATCTCGGAGGGGCTCTCGCCCCTCCCACGCCATGGGAGCCAAGGACCAGAGGGAAAACCCTTCTCCCATCTAGGGAGAAGGTCAAGGAAGAAGAAGAAGAAGGGGGCTCTCTCCCCCTTGCTTCCGGTGGCGCCGGAGCGCTACCGGGGGCCATCATCATCACCGCGATCTTCACCAACACCTCCGCCATCTTCACCAACATATCCATCACCTTCCCCCATATATATCCAACGGTCCACTCTCCCTCAACCCGCTGTACCCTCTACTTGAACATGGTGCTTTATGCTTCATATTATTATCCAATGATGTGTTGCCATCCTATGATGTCTGAGTAGATTTTCGTTGTCCTATCAGTGATTGATGAATTGCTATGATTGGTTTGAGTTGCATGTTTTATTATTAGTGATGTCCTATTGTGCCCTCCGTGTTGCGCAAGCGTGAGGGATTCCCGCTGTAGGTTTGCAATATGTTTATGATTTGCTTATATTGGGTGGCGTAAGTGATAGAAGCACATACCCAAGTAAGTAGGTTGTTTGTGTATGGGATAAAGGGGACTTGATACTTTAATGCTATGGTTGGGTTTTACCTTAACGAATCTTTAGTAGTTGCGGATGCTTGCTAGAGTTCCAATCATAAGTGCATATGATCCAAGTAGAGAAAGTATGTTAGATTATGCCTCTCCCTCAAATAGAATTGCAATAGTGATTACCTGTCTAGTAACGTAGTAATTTGCCTAGGGACAATTCCACAACTCCTACCACCACTTTTCCACACTCTCTATATTTATTTTATTGCATCTTTATCTAAACAGCCCCTACTTTTTATTTATGTGCTCTTTATTATCTTGCAAACCTATCCTATTACACCTACAAAGTACTTCTAGTTTCATACTTGTTCTAGGTAAAGCGAACGTCAAGCGTGCATAGAGTCGTATCAGTGGCCGATAGTACTTGAGAGAGTATTTGTTCAACCTTTAGCTCCTCGTTGGGTTCGACACTCTTACTTATCGAAATAGGCTACAACTATCTCGTATACTTGCGGGTTATCAAGACATTTTTTGGCGCCGTTGCCGGGGAGTCATAGCGTGGGGTGAATATTCTCGTGTGTGCTTGTTTACTTTATCACTAAGTAATTTGTATTTGCTGTTTTTAGTTGTTCTCTATCTTTAGTTATGGATATGGAACACAAAATACCAAAAAAATTAGGTGTACTTTGTACTCATGGAGATGGGGTAACTCCTAAAAACCCCGATGCTCATTATTTTCAAGATATTATTTACTACTTTGATAATCCTGAGAAAACCCCATTCAAATTTATAATGGGAGACACGTTGGATCAACGTCAATACTTTAGGGATTATTGCTCGACACAAAAAGGGAAACTATTATGGGATCAATTTATTATGTTGCGTTGGTATGCCCGGAGTCTATGCTTGAGATATGATATTACTTGTTGCTCTAGGATGAAGGCTCCACACCATCCCTTTTCATGCAAATTTAATGATAATGAAACCTTAGCTTCTTATGCTAATGGTATATATGATTACTATGATGTGGAACAAATTGAAGAATTTGCTGCTTTTAAGGCTGCTTATGAAATAGAATCTTTGTTTGAAAAGTATGAAGCTTTTGATGATGATGGTGTTTATAGGCCTGAACATCTTGCTATACTTTGATATTGCTATGAAAATTATGAATACAATTACTATATTAATACATTTATTAAGAAAGTCTCCGTTGTCGACTAATATTTTGTAGGAATCTATGGAAGAAGAAATTGATGAAACTATGAGCTCATTGGATGAAAAAGATGATGAGGAGAGTGAAGAACAAAAGGAGGAAGAGCGGATTGATCACCCGTGTCCACCTTCTAATGAGAGTAACTCTTCAACTCATACATTGTTTAATTCCCCTTCGTGCTTACCGAAGGATGATTTCTATGATGATTGCTATGACCCCGTTGATTCTCTTGAAATATCCCTTTTTGATGATGCTTGCTATGCTTGTGGCCGAGATGCCAATATGAATTATGCTTATGGGGATGAACTTGCTATAGTTCCTTATGTTAAACATGAAATTGTTGCTATTGCACCCACGCATGATAGTCCTATTATCTTTTTGAATTCTCCAAACTACACTATATCGGAGAAGTTCATGCTTATTAAGGATTATATTGATGGGTTGCCTTTTACCATTGCACATGATGATTTTTATGAATGTAATATTCATGTGCTTGCAGCTCCTACTTGCAATTATTATGAGAGAGGAACTTTATCTCCACCTCTCTATGTTTCCAATACGATAGAATTGCAAGAAATTGCTTATACTATGCATTGGCCTTTTCTTGGTGTGCATGAATTGTTCTTTTATGACATGCCGATGCATGCAAGAGGGTTAGACTTCATTGTTGCATGATACATGTTACTTTGTGCTCACTACTAAATTACAAATCATTGTTAATTAAAGTTGGCTCTGATATACCTTGGGATCCGGGTGGATCCATTACTTGAGCAATAAATGCCTAGCTTAATGGCTTTAAAGAAAGCACTGTCAGGGAGACAACCCAGAAGTTTTAGAGAGTCATTTATTTCTTTTGAGTGCTTTTATATATTTTAAAAACAAAAAAATAAAGAGGGGAACCTAAAAACTTTTCAAAAAGGAAAGTGAAAGTGAGAAAGACGAGCATTGTTGAAGTGGGAGAGCTCCTTGAACTTTGTTCATGCTCATGGAAACTTTGTGAATCTTGATTACAGAAAATTTTCATCAAAAATAATTATCCCCTTGTAAAATTCCTTTGTATTATAAAAATAATGTGCCAAGGTTTGCCTTTAGGATGTTTACAATGCTTGTTGGTTTGTACGGTGCAGGACAGAAACTTTGTCTGTAGTGCGCAATTTTACATTTTTAACTGGAACGTCAAACAGTTCTGACTCTTTTTGCACTGTCTTTCTGTACAACTTGTTTATTTTTCCTAATTTTGGTAGAATTGTTGGGGTACCAGAAGTATGGTGAATGTTCAGATTGCTACAGACTGTTCTGTTTTTGACAGATTCTGTTTTTTGATGCAAAGTTTGCTTGTTTTGATGAAACTATCCTTTTCTATTAGTGGATTAAGCCATGGAAAAGTTATATTACAGTAGACACAATGCAAAAACAAAATATGAATTGGTTTGCAACAGTACATAGAGTGGTGATTTGCTTTATTATACTAACGGATCTTACCGAGTTTTCTGTTGAGGTTTTGTGTGGATGAAGTGTCTAATCGAGGATGTCTCGATATGAGGAAAAGGAAGAGAGGCAAGAGCTCAAGCTTGGGGATGCCCGAGGCACCCCAAATAAATATTCAAGGAGACTCAAGCATCTAATCTTGGGGATGCCCCGGAAGGCATCCCCTCTTTCTTCAACAAGTATCAGTATGTTTTCGAATTCGTTTCGTTCATGCGATATGTGCAAGTCTTGGAGCGTCTTTTGAATTTAGTTTTCACTTTTATTTTATGCACCATGCTGGTATGAGATAGTCCTTAGTTGATTTATAGAATGCTCATTGCACTTAACTTAAATCTTTTGAGTATGGCTTTATAGAATGCTTCATGTGCTTCACTTATATCATTTGAAGTTTGGATTGCCTGTTTCTCTTCACATAGAAAACCGCCATTTGTAGAATGCTCTTTTGCTTCACTTATATTTGTTAGAGCGTGGGCATATCTTTTGTAGAAAGAATTAAACTCTCTTGCTTCACTTATATCTATTTAGAGAGATGACAGGAATTGGTCAATCACATGGTTAGTCATAAAATCCAACATAAAACTTATAGATCGCTGAATATGATATGTTTGATTCCTTGCAATAGTTTTGCGATATAAAGATGGTGATATTAGAGTCATGCTAGTGGGTGGTTGTGGATTGTAGAGACACTTGTGTTGAGGTTTGCAAGTCCCGTAGCATGCACGTATGGTAACCGTTCTGTGACAAATTTGAAGCATGGGTTGTTTCTTTGATTGTCTTCCTTATGAGTGGTGGTCGGGGACGAGCGATGGTCTTTTCCTACAAATCTATCCCCTTAGGGGCATGCGTAGTAGTACTTTGCTTCGAGGGCTAATAAACTTTTGCAATAAGTATATGAGTTCTTTATGACTAATGTGAGTCCATGGATTATACGCACTTTTACCTTTCCATCATTGCTAGCCTCTTCGGTACCGTGCATTGCCCTTTCTCACCTCGAGAGTTGGTGCAAACTTCGCCGGTGCATCCAAACCCTATGATATGATACGCTCTATCACACATAAGCCTCATTATATCTTCCTCAAAACAGCCACCATACCTACCTATTATGGCATTTCCATAGCCATTCCGAGATATATTGCCTTGCAACTTCCATCATCATCATATACATGACTTGAGCATTTATTGTCATATTGCTTTGCATGATCGTAAGATAGCTAGCATGATGTTTTCATGGCTTGTCCATTTTTTGATGTCATTGCTATGCTAGATCATTGCACATCCCGGTACACCGCCGGAAGCATTCATATATAGTCATATCTTTGTTCCAGTATCGAGTTGTAATATTGAGTTGTAAGTAAATAAAAGTGTGATGATCATCATTATAGAGCATTGCCCCATGAAAAAAAAGAAAAAAAGAAAAAAAGAAAAAAAGAAAAAAAGGAAAGGCCAAAGAAGCCTAAATAAAAATGGGGGCCAAAGAAGCCCATCAAAAAAAATAAAAAAAAGAAAGAAAAGAAAGAAAAGGGGCAATGTTACTATCCTTTTTCCACACTTGTGCTTCAAAGTAGCACCATGTTCTTCATATAGATTGTCTCCTATGTTGTCACTTTCATATACCAGTGGGAATTTTCATTATAGAACTTGGCTTGTATATTCCAACGATGGGCTTCCCCAAATGCCCTAGGTCTTCATGAGCAAGCAAGTTGGATGCACACCCACTTAGTTTCTTTTGTTGAGCTTTCATACATTTATAGCTCTTAGTGCATCCGTTGCATGGCAATCCCTACTCCTCACATTGACATCAATTGATGGGCATCTCCATCGCCCGTTGATTAGCCGCGTCGATGTGAGACTTTCTCCCTTTTTGTCTTCTCCACATAACCTCCATCATTATATTCTATTCCACCTATAGTGCTATATCCATGGCTTGCACTCATGTATTGCGTGAGGGTTGAAAAAGCTGATGCGCGTTAAAAAGTATGAACCAATTGCTCGGCTTGTCATCGGGGTTGTGCATGATTGGGGCATTTTGTGTGACGAAAATGAAGCATGGCCAAACTATATGATTTTGTAGGGATAAGCTTGCTTTGGCCTTGTTGTTTTGAAAAGACATGATTGCTTTATTGGTACGCTCGAAGTATTATTGTTTTTATGTCAAACGATAGACTACTGCTTTGAATCACTCGTGTCTTAAAATTCATGCCATGATTAGACATATGATCAAGATTATGCTAGGTAGCATTCCACATCAAAAATTATCTTTTTTATCATTTCCCTACTCGAGGATGAGCAGGAATTAAACTTGGGGATGCTGGTACATCTCCGTCGTATCTATAATTTTTGATTGTTCCATGCCAATATTCTTCAACTTTCATATACTTTTGGCAACTTTTTATACTATTTTTGGGACTAACATATTGATCCAGTGCCCAGTGCCCAGTGCCAGTTCAAATTTGTTGCATGTTTTTTGTTTCGCAGAAAACCAATATCAAACAGAATCCAAATGGGATAAAAATGGACAGAGAATTATTTTGGAACATGTGGGATTTTCCGGAGGAAGAATCAACGCGAAACAGTGTTCGAGGTGGCCACGAGACAGGGGGGCACGCCCTCCCCCCTGGGCGCGCCTAGCACTCTCGTGGGCCACCCATAAGGCGGTTGATGCTCTTCTTTTGCCGCAAGAAATTTACGAGAAAAATCGAGGCGAAAGATTCACCCCAATCGGAGTTACGGATCTCCAGATATAAAGGAAACGGTGAAGGGGCAGAATCAGAGAACGTAGAAACAGAGAGATAGATCCAATCTCGGAGGGGATCTCGCCCCTCCCACGCCATGGGAGCCAAGGACCAGAGGGGAAACCCTTCTCCCATCTAGGGAGAAGGTCAAGTAAGAAGAAGAAGATGATGGGGGGCTCTCTCCCCCTTGCTTCCGGTGGTGCCGGAGCGCTACCGGGGGCCATCATCATCACCACAATCTTCACCAACACCTCCGCCATCTTCACCAACATATCCATGACCTTCCCCCATATATATCCAGTGGTCCACTCTCCCGCAACCCGCCGTACCCTCTACTTGAACATGGTGCTTTATGCTTCATATTGTTATCCAATGATGTGTTGCCATCCTATGATGTCTGAGTAGATTTTCGTTATCCTATCAGTGATTGATGAATTTCTATGATTGGTTTGAGTTGCATGTTTTATTATTGGTGCTGTCCTATTGTGCCCTCCGTGTTGAACAAGCGTGAGGGATTCCCACTGTAGGGTTTGCAATATGTTTATGATTTTCTTATGGTGGGTGGCGTGAGTGACAGAAGCACAGACATGACACTACAAAAAAAAGACACATCCGTGACATTTTGGGCCGAACGAAAGAAATTTCTGTCATACATATGGCACTTCTATGTCGATAATTGTGACAAAACCCGGTATCATCATAGAAGTGGTGGGCTCCTACTTCTATGACAAAAAATCATGATAGAAAATGGGCTCTTCATCCTAGGCGGGCCGGAGAAGCAGCTGCATGACATTCTTTGGGCCGTCCATGACGGAAAAAACCATGGTAGAAGTGAGGGGGAGGAAAATTTTGGGGAGTTGCCGGTTACGGTGGGAGGACGGGGGCCGAGCGATGCGTGTTTCTCTCGTACACGTACGCGCGTGTGTGCGAGGCGTTGGCTCTAAATGAACCCGAGCGAGGCGTTGGGCTCTAACTGAACCCGAGCGATTGCACTGCAGGCTACGCGTTACTGAACCCAAGCGATCGATCGATGGCTGTTAACTGAACCTTATCGAGCGATTCCTTCGCTACTGCTGCTAACTGAAGCCGATCGATTGGATGAACAGTGAGTGT
>NC_041381.1:393139548-393146633 GCF_002162155.2 Triticum dicoccoides
GACCCCCGTTTCGACCGTAGGAGGTCCGTTTCATCCGTTTTGCGGTACGCCACACCCCTCCCGATGAACAGGACCCTCGTTTTGACTGTAGGAGGTCCGTTTCCTCCGTTTCGCGGTACGCCACACCCCTCCCAATCAACAGGACCCCCATTTTGAACGTGGCCGGTCGAACACAAGGCCGTTTCCTCCGTTCCGCGGTACACCAGGCCTCGTTTCCATCGCCTGTTTCGTCCAAGCCCTCCCGATGAACATGACGACGCATTCCGTTCCGACCCAGCCGGTTGGCTCCCACGCGTTCCGTTGCATCCCGATGAACACGACGCATTCCGTTGCCTCCCCATGAACATGACACATTCCGTTGCCTCCCCATGAATAGGACGACGACGGTGTTTCTCCGTTCCGACCCAGCCATGTACATGAGCCCTGGCCGTACGTATGCGCGAGTAGGCATTCGAGACCCCGCTCGTACGTACACATACATGGCCGTATTTTCTTTCTTGCTTACTAGCCGTTGTACGTATGTGTACATGCAACGTGCGCGCCTCTACTACGACACGTGTACACCTCTACATCGACCAGTATATATGTACGTACATGTTCGCGACCAGAATGACAATGCTACATACGCTTCGACCAGGTGGGTCCCGACTGTCAGGCACTTCCTTGCGTGCGAAGATGTAGCTGGTGGGTCCCACTAGTCAGGGGAAACATTTTTTTCACGAAATACGGTGGCCCGTACGGTGGGTCCCTGCTGTCAGGTGGAGGAATAATTATTTTGCACGTAATAAGGAGGCACTTCTTTGTTGCGGTCGTTGACCCAGCTGTCAGCCTCTCCACATACAGTCCACGTCCGATTGAAGACGTTCCTTGACCACGTTGACCACGCTGCGCCGAGAGCACCAGGGCGGTGGACGAGGGCGAGGCCTAGGAAGGGGACGACGCGGAGCCGGGGAAGACGTGGCAGTGGATGCCCACGCGTAGAGGAGTACGAGGGTTCACTGGTTCACTGTGGTGTGAGGCTTCCATCGCCGCAGAATAACAGGGGGTGTGTGTGAGTAGAGGGATGGCCTGGCCAGCGGTGGGAGTAGTAGGCGGCGGTGAGGCCTCCGCCGCATCGCAGCCGGCCACGGGAGGCAGGAGCACGAGGCACGACCAGCGCTGGTTTGGGCGACTGGAGCAAGAAGACCAGAGGTTGAAGAAGCACTCTGGCCGTTGGATGGACATCGTACAGTCACTGGAGCTAGAATCGTTCATATTGACTAAGTTGACAAAGCCCTCCGTCCCCGTCAACTTAGAAGGCCCACAAGTCAGCCTGCCACTATACTGGGTCCCAGCTAACAGGGGGAGTATTCATTTTTTTTGTGCGCAATAAGGAGGCACTTCCTTGCGTGTGAAGATATAGCTGGTGGGTCTGAGCTGTCAGCGGCGGTAATGTTTTTTTCGCGAAATACAGAGGCCCTTTCGATGGGTCCCTAATGTCAGGTGGAGGAATCATTATTTTGCGTGTAATAAGGAGGCATTTCCTTGCGTGCGGCCGTTGACCCAGCTGTCGGCCTCTCCACGTACAGTCCACTTCAGATGCATGTCGGTCATTGACCATGTTGACCAGGCCGCGCCGAGAGCACCAGGGCGGTGGACGACGACGAGGCCTAGGAAGGGAACGACACGGAGGCAGGGAAGACTCGGCAGTTGTTTCCCACGCGGAGGGGAGTACGGCTGTACGAGGGTTTACTGGTTCGTCTGCCGTTGCCGGAGAATAACAGCAAGTGTGGGTGAGTAGAGGGATGGCTAGGCCAGCGATGGGAGTACGATGGGCGGTGAGGCCTGCGCGGCAGTAGAGCCGGCCGCGGGGAGGAGGGAGCAGGCAGTCCCGCTGGCGCTTGTTTGACCGGCTGGCGCTGGAAGAGCAGAGATTGAAGAAGCACAACGTCCGTTGGATGGCCATACAACAGGCACTGCTTGTGCGTCAACCTTTTTTTTAGGAAAGCCTCAAATCTGTGGAAAACAGCATACAACCCATCTGCCATTATTTCTATAAATTTATAGCCCATTTGCTAATTCTTAAGGTTTTTTTGGAGCCCATATTCTTTTTGTTAGCATTACAGCCCATATTGTGGCCACAGTTAAAAAAATATACGAAATTTTGCAAATTTCGGTGCGGTCCGAACTGTTTTTAATCCAGAAATTTCGACTCCCATTCAAACTGATTTAAAAAATAAATGTATATCAATATAAAATCCAACAAATTCTCAATGCATAAAAATTAATGTAATTTAAAATCTCGAAATGAAAATAAGATATTTGAAACTAATTGCCGGTTTGATGTGTTTTAAAAATGTACATCCCATTTCTCATTACTGATGGGCCATTTTCTCGGCCAGCCGAATGAAAGCTCTCCTCGTCTTGAAAGATTTGCAGCCCAACAGGCCTGACAAAGCGACTTACTTGGCAAATCACAAAAAAACTTGGTTGTGGCCGTGGACCCAGCTGTCAGCATCTCCACGTACAGTACTCTTCCGATGGAATGTCGTTGACCACATTGACCATGCCGTGCCGAGAACACCAAGGCAGTGGACGACGGCGAGGCCTAGGAAGGGGACGACGCGGAGCCGGGGAAGACGTGGCAGTGGATGCCCACGCGGAGAGGAGTATGAGGGTTCACTCGTTCGGCTGCGGTGTAAGGCTGCCGTCACCGCAGGGCCTGGCTAGCGGTGGGAGTAGTAGGGGGTGATGAGGCCTCAACGACAGCACAGCCGACCACTGGAGGCAGGAGCAGGCGGTCTCCCCGGTGCTGGTTTGGGCGGCTGGTGCAAGAATAGCAGCGATTGAAGAAGCAGCAGGACCGTTCGATTCAAATCCAACGGTTACTGCTGCTAGAATCCTTTGTTGACTAAGTTGACAAGCCCTGCATACACGTCAACTTAGTAGGCCCACAGGTCGGCCTCCCAACCGGTGTGCCCCAGATGTCAGTGGGAGGAATCATTTTTTCGCGTAATAAGGAAGCAGTTGATTGCGTGCGGCCAGGCCAGTGAAGGGAGTAGGGTGGACCAGGGAAGCCTGCGCGGAATCATAGCGGGACACAAGAGGAGGGAGCAGGCAGTCCCGCCGGCACTAGTTTAGGCGGCTGGAGCAGGAAGATCAGAGATTGAAGAAGCACGTCGGCCGTTGGATGGACATCCAACAGTCACTGCTGCTAGAATCGTGTGTTCACTAACAAAGCCTTCCGTAAACAAGTCAGCCTCAAAATTTGTGGTGTGTACAGCCCATTTGCTATTATGTTTATAATTTTTACTCATTTTCTAATTCATATGGAATTTGTTGCAGCCCGTTTTCCATTTTTAGAATTGCTGGCCATCTTTTGGTCAGTACGAGGGTCAAAAAATTAACTAAATATATGGGAAATTTTGAGAATTCTCAAATTTTTGCTGGGGAACGAAATATTCTTAATCCAAAAATCAATAGCCATACTAAAACAAATTTAAAAATAAATTAGTACTATGTCATGTTAAATCCAATGAAATACGTATAAGATATCAGTGAAGAACAAAAACAAAAAAAGAAACTAATATCCCATTTGCTATAATTTTTTTGGAATTTTCAACCCCTTTTGATATTACTTTTAACAGACATTGACCATACTCTTTGGCCAGGACGGAATGCATCCCTCCTCATCTTGAAACATTTGCAGCCCAGTAATTCGGAGAAAACAAATAGGCCTAGCTTGGGTATACTTCAAAAAGAAATACTGGGCTACCTATTTTCCCAAGGAACTGGTGTATCAACATTTAGCTTTATTTATTTATTTACTTATTTATGTTTAGGGTACCATGAGCATGTACCTGGGCCGGATTCATGTGAGAGCCTCCCTTCCAGTAAGTTATGGGCTTCTCTACTGGGCCTTCATCAGTGGGCTGCATGTTATCAACAAGTGGAAAATGTGTTCCGTATGAAAAATAGTATGAGATACGTACGGTACGGGGCACTAAAGGATCGAACCGTGCAACGACTTCCAAAACATTGTGTTTGTCATTCTAACAACACATTTATTCAACCAACAGACGAAATATACTACTGATTGTACATTGAAAATAGCAGCAGCAGCAACCAGGGCTAGGGGTGCAACAGAAGCAGGAAGCAGGCCAGAAGAGTGAATACGCATCTCTCTCTTCCAAACCAGACATCAGCCATCATTACAAAAGGGCTACCAAGAAACAACAAGTGTATGCATCAAACTAAATAAAGATCCTACTACACAAGTGTACACATCTAACTAACTGGCTCAGTTAGACGTTACTATTTATTAAGCTGTGGAGATTGGCTGACGGCTTGAACCAGATGGGTGCCTGACGGGGGAAACTTCAGCCAGCAGGTCGAAGTGTGATACTTGCGACCCTCTCTCCTACTTTGGGCTGCAGAGCATGGCGGCACATATCAGGGTATGGTGCATGCAGAGACACATGATACGCTGTGTACACACAATTTTGCCTAATGAACGAAACCGTGCTGCCATCATGATCCTTGCCGTTGGTTATCTCCTGGTTAATCAGATAATTCAGTCCAACAAGTAGAGAGCGTGTACCAAAGCTACTTACCAGCCTCGAGTCAAAAAATCCTGAAGGCCCAGAGAAGCTGGGATCCTGCTCAAAGACCTTGCAGTGACTGTGATTGTATTCCGCAAAACAACACGTTCGGTACGTGCGAACGATCATCAATCTTTCGTTGTCGTGTGATCGAGCCAGGAACCACCTGCAACTGCCATGCCGCTTTTCTTTGAAAGGTTCTGGGATTAGGAAGGGTAGGGACACCAGGCGGCCTACAACATCATATCAAGTTGGAGTCAAATAAAAAAGGGCTCTTGATTTAGTCAATCTTAAGAACATCATGTTATGAGCATGAATATTTTTTCAGTAAATGTTGACAACAATATAAGCAAGCCATCATGATATCATAGGAAAGTAACATACTGTTGTAATAGCCGTTTGTAGCGATGAATGGAGTAGGCCAACAATACGTCCAGCCATAGAAGGAGTCGACAGCGTAAATGAAGCCGTTGTGTTCAATGGCATCAGAGAACCTTGGAGGATGTATGATCCTGCGATGGACGTGCAGATTTATCCACTTACTGCAGTGACTTGTCAGATAGGCGAGACAGCGGTTGAAGAACGCAATTAGCCTGAAGTCTTTATAATTCGCAGATCTTGTGGGCACTCGGCAGATTACAACCTTGACCAAGTCAAACTTGGTATCATGTTGGCTACTGTAAGATTTCGAGTATTCTGGGCCGCGGTGCCAAAGCAGTGCAGTGTTAATCGAAGGAAGGGCGATCAATCGCCGGGTGTAGACCTCCACGAGCATCCAGCTGCCGTGACCGTCGACAAGCACCATCCAAGACGTGTTCATGCGGACCCAGTACATACCGTTAATGTAGTTGAGGCTAACGGGGATCGGATCGCAGTCAAGGGGGTTGATGCTCGCCACCTTACGATTGTTATGCTGCGTGACACGCTATTTCTGAAGATCGGGCGGCATCAGCAAGCAAGGAGCTGGCTTAAAAAGCTCCGGCTTGAGGGCTTTGAGTAAACGGTATAGCCCCGACGAGCACGCGGCGAGCGACCTGGTACTGAGATTGTCCACACGCGAAACAATGAGCTTGATTACCTCTGTGGGGAGCGAATTCCAGCCACTCTTTCGGCGGATGCTGCTCGGTTCTGCCATTGTTAGTGCTTGGGTTTCGGACGAGGGGGGGAGGCGCCTTAGCGGGGATGGAAGATTTGACGAGATTATGTGCGGACAAAAATGGAGAAGTGATGATGACTACAACACGCCGCTTGACTACGAGACACATACCAGCAGCGTAGGGTCATGTCGATGCCAGACAACTTGCTTGAGTGATCACAGTACTGGTACTCCCTACAGTACCTACTACAGTACTATGCCCTAACTTGCTTGAGTAGAGTAGTAGAGTAGGACTCTGCTCTACTACTAGCACCAGAGGAGTAGTATATTCTAATCTAAAATAGTTACAAACTTCAATGCCCGAGCGTGGAACGACTATGAACCATGCTCAAAGACCGTGTCTACGTGGTGATTGGACTTATATGCAAAAAATAGCGAGACGCCCGTGCATTGCACGGCACACCATCATCACCAACTCGGTTTTTTCTCTACTCCTACTCCTATAAAAGACTCAGTTGGTGATGATGGAGGCGAGGAGGCGTGTTCAGCCGGGCGTGCAGCAGATGTTGGGGAACGTAGCAGAAATTCAAAAAATTTCCTACGCGTCACCAAGATCTATCTATGGAGAGACCAGCAACGAGTAGAAGGGAGGAGAGTTTGCATCTACATACCCTTGTAGATTGCTAAGCGGAAGCGTTCAAGTGAACGGGGTTGATGGAGTCGTACTCGTCGTGATTCAGATCACCGATGATCAAGTGCCGAACGGACGGCACCTCCGCGTTCAACACACGTACAGCCCGACGATGTCTCCCACGCCTTGATCCAGCAAGGAGAGAGGGAGAGGTTGAGGAAGACTCCATCCAGCAGCAGCACAACGGCGTGGTGGTGATGGAGGAGCGTGGCAATCCTGCAGGGCTTCGCCGAGCACCTACGGGAGAGGAGATGTGTCATGGGAGGGAGAGGGAGGCAACCAAAGGCCTTAGGTATGATTGCTCCTCCTTTTCCCCACTATATATAGGGCCAAGGGAGAGGGGGGAGGCGCAGCCTTGCCCCCTCCTCCAAGGAAGGGGTGCGGCTAAGGATGGGGAGGAGTCCATCCTCCCCAAGGCACCTCGGAGGTGCCTTCCCCCTTTAGGACTCTTCCCTTTTTCCTTTATCTTGGCGCATGGGCCTCTAGGGGCTGGTGCCCTTGGCCCATGTAGGCCAAGGCGCACCCCCTACAGCCCATGTGGCCCCCCGGGGCAGGTGGCCCCACCCGGTGGGCCCCCGGGACCCTTCCGGTGGTCCCGGTACAATACCGATGACCCCGAAACTTGTCCCGATGGCCGAAACAGGACTTCCTATATATAAATCTTTACCTCCGGACCATTCCGGAACTCCTCGTGACGTCCGGGATCTCATCCGGGACT
>NC_041381.1:393148082-393148949 GCF_002162155.2 Triticum dicoccoides
AGGTCACATCGCCATGTGACTAATACCCAAGAGTTTACTAGAGTCAGTAGTCTAGTTCACATCACAATGTGATTAACACTCAATGAGTTTTATGTTTGATCATGTTGCTTGTGAGAGAGGTTTTAGTCAACGGGTCTGAACCTTTCAGATCCGTGTGTGCTTTACAAATCTCTATGTCATCTCCTAGATGTAGCTACCACGCTCTATTTGGAGCTATTCCAAACAACTGTTCTACTTGGAGCTATTCTAAATTATTGCTCCATTATATGTGTCCGGTCTCTCTACTCAGAGCTATCCGGATAGGTGTCAAGCTTGCATCGTCGTAACCTTTACGACGAACTCTTTTACCACCTCCATAATCGAGAAAAATTCCTTAGTCCACTAGTTACTAAGGATAACTTTGACCGCTGTCCTGTGAGCCATTCTTGGATCACTCTTGTACCCCTTGACTGACTCATGGCAAGGCACACTTTCGGTGCGGTACACAGCACGGCATACTGTAGAGCCTACGTCTAAAGCATAGGGGACGACCTTCGTCCTTTCTCTCTATTCTGCCGTGGTCGAGCTTTAAGTCTTGACTTCGTACCTTACAACTCAGGCAAGAACTCCTTCTTTGACTGGTTCATCTTGAACACCTTCAAGATCATGTCAAGGTATGTGCTCATTTGAAAGTACCATTAAGCGTTTTGATCTATCCTTATAGATCTTGATGCTTAATGCTCAAGTAGCTTAATCCAGGTTTTCTATTAAAAAACACCTTTCAAATAACCCTATATGCTTTCTAGAAATTCTACATCATTTCTGATCATCAATATGTCAACAACATATACTCATCAGAAATTCTATAGTGCTCCCACTCACTTCTTT
>NC_041381.1:393149274-393151075 GCF_002162155.2 Triticum dicoccoides
AGTCCTCAGAAGGATTGCTGGAGCTTTGCATACTTATTAGCATATTTCAGGATAGACAAAACCTTCCGGTTGTATCACATACAACCTTTCCTCAAGAATCGTCGAGGAAACAATGTTTTGACATCCTATCTGCAAGATTTCATAAATAATGCAGTAATTGCTAATATAATTCCAACAGACTCTTAGCATCACTACGAGTGAGAAAGTCTCATCGTAGTCAACTCCTTGAACTTGTCGAAAACATCTTAACGACAAGTCGAGCTTTCTTAACGGTGACATTTACCATCATTGTCCGTCTTCCTTTTGAAATCCATCCGTACCCAATGGCCTTACGACCATCAAGTATTTCTTCCAAAGTCATGGATCCGTTCTCGGATTTTATGGCCTCGAGCCATTTATCGGAATCCAGGCCCACCATTGCTTCTCCATAGCTCGTAGGTTCATTGTTGTCCAGCAACATGACTTCCAAGACAGGATTACGTACCACTCTGATGTAGTACGCATCCTTGTCATCCTACGAGGTTTGGGAGTGACTTGATCCGAAGCTTCATGATCACTATCATAAGCTTCCACTTCAATTGGTGTAGGTGCCACAGGAACAATTTCCTGTGCCCTGCCACACACTAGTTGAAGAGACGGTTCAATAACCTCATCAAGTCTCCACCATCCTCCCACTCAACTCTTTCGAGAGAAACCTTTCCTCGAGAAAGGACCCGATTCAAGAAACAATCCATATTGCTTTCGGATCTGAATTAGGAGGTATACCCAACTGTTTTGGTTTTCCTATGAAGATGCATTTTATCCGCTTTGGGTTCGAGCTTATCAACCTGAAACTTTTTCATATAAGCGTCGCAGCCCCAAACTTTTAAGAAACGACAACTTAGGTTTCTCTAAACCATAATTCATATGGTGTCATCTCATCGGAATTACGTGGTGCCCTATTTAAAGTGAATGTGGTTGTCTCTAATGCCTAACCCATGAACGATAGTGGTAATTCGATAAGAGACATCATGGTACGCACCATATCCAATAGGGTGCAACTATGATGTTTGGACACACCATCACATTATGGTGTTCCAGGCGGTATTAATTGCGAAACAATTTCCACAATGTCTTAATTGTGTGCCAAAACTCGTAACTCAGATATTCATCTCTATGATCATATCATAGACATTTTATCCTCTTGTCACAATGATCTTCTACTTCACTCTGAAATTACTTGAACCATTCAATAATTCAGACTTGTGTTTCATCAAGTAAATATTCTCAACATCTACTCGAATCATCTGTGAAGTAAGATCATAACGATATTCACTACATGCCTCAGCACTCATTGGATTGGACACATCAAAATGTGTTACTTCCAACAAGTTGCTATATTGTTCCATCTTATTGAAAACGAGGCTTTTCAGTCATCTTGCCCATGTGGTATGATTTGCATATCTCAAGTGATTCAAATCAAGTGAGTCCGAACGATCCATTTGCATGGAGTTTCTTCATGCATATACACCAATAGACATGGTTCGCATGTCTCAAACTTTTCAAAACCGAGTGAGTCCAAAGATCCATCAACATGGAGCTTCTTCATGCGTTTTATACCAATATGACTTACACAGCAGTGCCACAAGTAAGTGGTACTATCATTACTATCTTATATCTTTTGGCATGAAAATGTGTATCACTACGATCGAGATTCAATGAACCATTCATTTTAGGTGCAAGACCATTGAAGGCATTATTCAAATAAATAGAGTAACCATTATTCTCTTTAAATGAATAACCGTATTGCGATAGACATAAT
>NC_041381.1:393155909-393162709 GCF_002162155.2 Triticum dicoccoides
AGTCCTCAGAAGGATTGCTGGAGCTTTGCATACTTATTAGCATATTTCAGGATAGACAAAACCTTCCGGTTGTATCACATACAACCTTTCCTCAAGAATCGTCGAGGAAACAATGTTTTGACATCCTATCTGCAAGATTTCATAAATAATGCAGTAATTGCTAATATAATTCCAACAGACTCTTAGCATCACTACGAGTGAGAAAGTCTCATCGTAGTCAACTCCTTGAACTTGTCGAAAACATCTTAACGACAAGTCGAGCTTTCTTAACGGTGACATTTACCATCATTGTCCGTCTTCCTTTTGAAATCCATCCGTACCCAATGGCCTTACGACCATCAAGTATTTCTTCCAAAGTCATGGATCCGTTCTCGGATTTTATGGCCTCGAGCCATTTATCGGAATCCAGGCCCACCATTGCTTCTCCATAGCTCGTAGGTTCATTGTTGTCCAGCAACATGACTTCCAAGACAGGATTACGTACCACTCTGATGTAGTACGCATCCTTGTCATCCTACGAGGTTTGGGAGTGACTTGATCCGAAGCTTCATGATCACTATCATAAGCTTCCACTTCAATTGGTGTAGGTGCCACAGGAACAATTTCCTGTGCCCTGCCACACACTAGTTGAAGAGATGGTTCAATAACCTCATTAAGTCTCCACCATCCTCCCACTCAACTCTTTCGAGAGAAACCTTTCCTCGAGAAAGGACCCGATTCAAGAAACAATCCATATTGCTTTCGGATCTGAATTAGGAGGTATACCCAACTGTTTTGGTTTTCCTATGAAGATGCATTTTATCCGCTTTGGGTTCGAGCTTATCAACCCGAAACTTTTTCATATAAGCGTCGCAGCCCCAAACTTTTAAGAAACGACAACTTAGGTTTCTCTAAACCATAATTCATACGGTGTCATCTCATCGGAATTACGTGGTGCCCTATTTAAAGTGAATGTGGTTGTCTCTAATGCCTAACCCATGAACGATAGTGGTAATTCGATAAGAGACATCATGGTACGCACCATATCCAATAGGGTGCAACTATGATGTTCGGACACACCATCACATTATGGTGTTCCAGGCGGTATTAATTGCGAAACAATTTCCACAATGTCTTAATTGTGTGCCAAAACTCGTAACTCAGATATTCATCTCTATGATCATATCATAGACATTTTATCCTCTTGTCACAATGATCTTCTACTTCACTCTGAAATTACTTGAACCATTCAATAATTCAGACTTGTGTTTCATCAAGTAAATATTCTCAACATCTACTCGAATCATCTGTGAAGTAAGATCATAACGATATTCACTACATGCCTCAGCACTCATTGGATTGGACACATCAAAATGTGTTACTTCCAACAAGTTGCTATCTTGTTCCATCTTATTGAAAACGAGGCTTTTCAGTCATCTTGCCCATGTGGTATGATTTGCATATCTCAATTGATTCAAATCAAGTGAGTCTGAACGATCCATTTGCATGGAGTTTCTTCATGCATATACACCAATAGACATGGTTCGCATGTCTCAAACTTTTCAAAACCGAGTGAGTCCAAAGATCCATCAACATGGAGCTTCTTCATGCGTTTTATACCAATATGACTTACACAGCAGTGCCACAAGTAAGTGGTACTATCATTACTATCTTATATCTTTTGGCATGAAAATGTGTATCACTACGATCGAGATTCAATGAACCATTCATTTTAGGTGCAAGACCATTGAAGGCATTATTCAAATAAATAGAGTAACCATTATTCTCTTTAAATGAATAACCGTATTGCGATAGACATAATACAATCATGTCTATGCTCAACGCAAACACCAAATCTCGATGGTAGAGGGAGCGTGCGATGCTTGATCATATCAACATTGGAAACACTTCCAACACATATCGTTAGGTCACCTTTAGCTAGTCTCCGTTTATGCCGTAGCTTTTATTTCGAGTTACTAACACTTAGCAACCGAACCGGTATCTTATACCCTGATGCTACTAGGAGTACTAGTAAAGTACACATTAACATAATGTATATCCAATATACTTCTATCGACCTTGCCAGCCTTCTCATCTACCAAGTATCTAGGGTAATCCTGCTCCAGTGGTTGTTCCCCTTATTTACAGAAGCACTTAGTCTCGGGTTTGGGTTCAACCTCGGGTTTCTTCATTGGTGCAGCAGCTGATTTGCCGTTTCATGAAGTATCCCTTCTTTCCCTTGCCCTTCTTGAAACTAGTGGTTTCATCAACCATCAACAATTGATGCTCCTTCTTGATTTCTACTTTCGCGGTGTCAAACAACGCAAATATTTCAAGGATCATCATATCTATCCCTGATATGTTATAGTTCATCACGAAGCTCTAGCAGCTTGGTGGTAATGACTTCGGAGAAACTATCACTATTTCATCTGGAAGATCAACTCCCACTTGATTCAAGTGATTGTTGTACTCAGACAATCTGAGCACAAGCTCAACAATTGAGCTTCTCTCCTTAGTTTGCAGGCTAAGAAAATCGTCGGAGGTCTCAAACCTCTTGACGTGGGCACGAGCCTGAAATCCTAATTTCAGCCCTCGAAACATCTCATATGTTCCGCGACGTTTCGAAAACGTCTTTGGTGCCTCTACTTAAACCATTTAATTGAACTATCACGTAGTTATCAAAACGTGTATGTCCGATGTTCGCAACATCGACAAACGACGTTGGGGTTCAGCACACTGAGCGGTGCATTAAGGACATAATCTTTCTACTGATCGCATAATCGCTACTATCAACTTTCAACTATATTTTCTCTAGGAACATATCTAAAATAGTAGAACTAAAGCGCGAGCTACGACATAATTTGCAAAAGGTCTTTTGACTATGTTCAAGATAATTAAGTTCATCTTATGAACTCCCACTCAGATAGACATCCCTCTAGTCATCTAAGTGATTACATGATCCGAGTCAACTAGCCCGTGTCCGATCATCACGTGAGACGGACTAGTTAACATCGGTGAACATCTTCATGTTGATCGTATCTACTATACGACTCATGCTCGACCTTTCGGTCTCCGTGTTCCGAGGCCATGTCTGCACATGCTAGGCTCGTCAAGTTAACCCTAAGTGTTTTCGCTGTGTAAAACTGTCTTACACCCGTTGTATGTGAACGTAAGAATCCATCACACCCGATCATCACGTGGTGCTTAGAAGCGACGAACTGTAGCAACGGTGCACAGTTAGGGGAGAACACTTCTTGAAATTTTGTAAGGGATCATCTTATTTACTACCGTCGTCCTAAGTAAACAACATGCATAAACATGATAAACATCACATGCAATCAAATAGAGTAGTGACATGATATGGCCAATATCATATAGCTCCTTTGATCTTCATCTTCGGGGCTCCATGATCATCTTGTCACCGGCATGACACCATGATCTCCATCATCATGATCTCCATCATCGTGTCTTCATGAAGTTGTCACGCCAACGACTACTTCTACTTCTATGGCTAACGCGTTTAGCAATAAAGTAAAGTAAGTTACATGGCGTTCTTCAATGACACGCAGGTCATACAAAAAATAAAGACAACTCCTATGGCTCCTGCCGGTTGTCATACTCATCGACATGCAAGTCGTGAATCCTATTACAAGAACATGATCAATCTCATACATCACATATCATTCATCACATCCTTTTGGCCATATCACATCACATAGCATACCCTGCAAAAACAAGTTAGACGTCCTCTAATTGTTGTTTGCATGTTTTACGTGGCTGCTATGGGTTTCTAGCAAGAACGTTTCTTACCTACGCAAGACCACAACGTGATATGCCAATTGCTATTTACCCTTCATAAGGACCCTTTTCATCGAATCCGTTCCGACTAAAGTGGGAGAGACTGGCACCCGCTAGCCACCTTATGCACCAAGTGCATGTCAATCGGTGGAACCTGTCTCACGTAAGAGTACGTGTAAGGTCGGTCCGGGCTGCTTCATCCCACAATACCGTCGAAACAAGATTGGACTAGTAACGGTAAGCATATTGAACAACATCAACGCCCACAACTACTTTGTGTTCTACTCGTGCAAAGAATCTACGCAATAGACCTAGCTCATGATGCCACTGTTGGGGAACGTAGCAGAAATTCAAAAAATTTCCTACGCGTCACCAAGATCTATCTATGGAGAGACCAGCAACGAGTAGAAGGGAGGAGAGTTTGCATCTACATACCCTTGTAGATTGCTAAGCGGAAGCGTTCAAGTGAACGGGGTTGATGGAGTCGTACTCGTCGTGATTCAGATCACCGATGATCAAGTGCCGAACGGACGGCACCTCCGCGTTCAACACACGTACAACCCGACGATGTCTCCCACGCCTTGATCCAGCAAGGAGAGAGGGAGAGGTTGAGGAAGACTCCATCCAGCAGCAGCACAACGGCGTGGTGGTGATGGAGGAGCGTGGCAATCCTGCAGGGCTTCGCCGAGCACCTACGGGAGAGGAGATGTGTCACGGGAGGGAGAGGGAGGCAACCAAAGGCCTTAGGTATGATTGCTCCTCCTTTTCCCCACTATATATAGGGCCAAGGGAGAGGGGGGAGGCGCAGCCTTGCCCCCTCCTCCAAGGAAGGGGTGCGGCTAAGGATGGGGAGGAGTCCATCCTCCCCAAGGCACCTCGGAGGTGCCTTCCCCCTTTAGGACTCTTCCCTTTTTCCTTTATCTTGGCGCATGGGCCTCTAGGGGCTGGTGCCCTTGGCCCATGTAGGCCAAGGCGCACCCCCTACAGCCCATGTGCCCCCCCGGGGCAGGTGGCCCCACCCGGTGGGCCCCCGGGACCCTTCCGGTGGTCCCGGTACAATACCGATGACCCCGAAACTTGTCCCGATGGCCGAAACAGGACTTCCTATATATAAATCTTTACCTCCGGACCATTCCGGAACTCCTCGTGACGTCCGGGATCTCATCCGGGACTCCGAACAACATTCGGTAACCATATACAAGCTTCCTTTATAACCCTAGCGTCATCGAACCTTAAGTGTGTAGACCCTACGGGTTCGGGAGACATGCAGACATGACCGAGACGTTCTCCGGTCAATAACCAACAGCGGGATCTGGATACCCATGTTGGCTCCCATATGTTCCACGATGATCTCATCGGATGAACCACGATGTCAAGGACTCAATCGATCCCGTATACAATTCCCTTTGTCTAGCGGTATTTTACTTGCCCGAGATTCGATCGTCGGTATACCGATACCTTGTTCAATCTCGTTACCGGCAAGTCACTTTACTCGTTCCGTAACACATCATCCCGTGATCAACTCCTTGGTCACATTGCGCATATGATGATGTCCTACCGAGTGGGCCCAGAGATACCTCTCCGTTTACACGGAGTGACAAATCCCAGTCTCGATCCGCATAAAACAATAGATACTTTCGGAGATACCTGTAGTGTACCTTTATAGTCACCCAGTTACGTTGTGACGTTTGATACACCCAAGGCACTCCTACGGTATCCAGGAGTTACACGATCTCATGGTCAAAGGAAGAGATACTTGACATTGGCAAAGCTCTAGCAAATGAACTACATGATCTATTGTGCTAGTCTTAGGATTGGGTCTTGTCCATCACATCATTCTCCTAATGATGTGATCCCGTTATCAACGACATCCAATGTCCATAGCCAGGAAACCATGACTATCTGTTGATCACAACGAGCTAGTCAACTAGAGGCTCACTAGGGACATATTGTGGTCTATGTATTCACATGTGTATTACGATTTCCGGATAATACAGTTATAGCATGAATAAAAGACTATTATCATGAACAAAGAAATATATAATAATAACACTTTTATTATTGCCTCTAGGGCATATTTCCAACAGCAGACGGTGCAACACTATTCGATTTGTTATAAAAAACAAAGAAGAGTAGTAGAGATAGAGACATAGGGAGGAGCACGAGGTTGTGGGTGATAAGGATGAACGAGGCAAGGCCTTATCTGTAAATGTGGAGAGAGGCGCGGGTATCTTTTGTAAAATTGTCATAGTTGGCTTTCTATCCGTCAGATATAGATCGGACGGTCTATATTACAAGATGGCAGGCATACCATCATCACCAACTCAGTTTTCTATAAGAGTATAAATAAATATAAATATAGATATAGATATAGATAGACAGAGACTATGGAGTACTAGTAATGTAACGCCCCGGATTCGATGCGCCAGGTGTCTGCCAGTTATTCGCCGTCGTTGCCATGTCATTTGCTTGCGTGTTGCATTTTATCATGTCATCATGTGCATTGCATTGCATACGTGTTCGTCTCATGCATCCGAGCATTTTCCCCGTTGTCCATTTTGCAATCCGGCGCTCCTATGCCCTCCGGCGTTCCCCTTTCGTCTCTTGTTGTGAGCGGTTGTTAAACGTTCTCGGAATGGACCGAGCCTTGCCAAGCGGCCTTGGTATAGCACCGGTAGACCGCCTGTCAAGTTTCGTGCCATTTGGAGGTCGTTTGGTACTCCAACGGTTAACCGGGTAACCGTAAAAGCCTCCTTCTCTTTGCAGCCCAACACCCCCTCCAAACTGGCCCAAAACCCATCTAACTCCCCTCCATGCTCTCGGTCATTCGATCACGATCGCGTGGCCGAAAACCGCTCCTCATTTGGACTCTCCTAGCTCCCTCTACCTATAAAACTAGCCCCTCCCCCGAAATTTGCGGACGAATTCACAGGCGAAACCCTAAAATCGCCCTCCGCCGCCACCGGACGTGTCCGCGACGGCCGGACATGTTCGCCGCCGCCGTGCCCAGCCAACCCCGCGCC
>NC_041381.1:393164157-393170490 GCF_002162155.2 Triticum dicoccoides
TATCCATTAATGTCCTTGGTTGAAATTATGGAGTAGTCTATTATGTCATTTTCGTGCTCTACTTTTGCTTCAAAATGTTTCCTGGCAGATTGTTTACATGTTATTCAATTTAGCCAAGGTTGCTATAGTTGATCCTTGCATGCTATGAACTTGTTCTTGCCTTGGTTTGTTTCACAAACATGTCTTTTTGATGATGCTATGCTTATATTGTCATGCAATGACTTGTGGTGAGTGAATCGAGCTTGTTAAGTAGTGTACATGATGTTGCTGTTTTGCTAGGCTGATTCTGTTATTCTGTGATGCGATGTAAACATGTTGCTACTAATCATTCTATGCATAATCTGGAGATGTTCTATAAATATGATTTGATCTACATGTCATGTTTTATCCATCCATGCCCCTGGTTGCATTTATAGGTTGCTGTAGATTGTTGTAATCTTGCTCTAAAGTTGCTTCATAATGTTGCTGTCAGCCTATTAACATTAAGTTCAGTTGTTACCATGGTTGTTCCTATTGTTCCATGCACCCTATGACCTTGCTATTGCCATGCTTACCTTCACAAACATGTCTTATTACTGTTGGGTGCCTTGCCATGCCATGTATTGCTCTGTAGTGAGTTACACAAGCTCATCTACATGCCTTCCTAATTATGTTCCTGCCATGTTTGAATCTGTATAATAACTTGCCATGTTTACGTGGGTGCCATCATATTTTCTGATCCTTTTTGGCTTATGGTCAGTAAAGGACTTTTGATCTATGCAATTAGTAGATTCATGCCATGCCTTTTTTTGCCATTATAAGTTCCTGTAACATGTTGTTTGATAGCTCTAAACATTGCAACCTGATGTTATTTTGTGCAAAGTCTGAATTGTTATGACTTGCAATCTTACCATGTGTGTTTGAGTATGTTCTAGTGATTTCTGGAGATAGCTCAGTGTTCATTTTTGTATGCTTTATGTGTACATCATGCCCATGCCTTTTATTATTATGTTGAGGTGCTGTAGCATATAGTTTTGATGCTTGCAATATGCCTAGTTGCTGTTTTGGACAGCTTGTCCTTTAGACTTGTTTCATGTGTGTGTGTTGAACCGTTGCTCCGTTTTGAGTGTGCTCTATATGAAACTTGCTTAGAATTGCATGTAGCTTCATATTATCATGTTGCATCCTTGTTTTGGTGTGTTTGCTTGATGTTTGTATGCATTTTGCATCAATGCCATGTTTAACTTGTTTTGCTCATATCTTCTAGGCCGTAGCTCCGAATATAATGAACTTTATATGTAACTTGACTAGAATCACATGTAGATCATCTTGGTGCATCTTAACTTGCTGTTTAACAAGTTGAACATAAGGTGTATTCAGATCTGGACCAATTTCGAAACTTGCATATGAGGACTTACCGGAATTGTTATATGTTGTTCCCGGCCTCATTTAAACTTGCCTTGATGTGTTGTTCTTGTTTGCATCATCTCTTGCCATGAGTACCTTCAAGTAGCTTTGTCATGCATCATGCTTGTTGTGCATCATGCCTTGTTCATGTGTGGTGTGTTTACTATGTTGTCTGCTTCTTTTCGATAGTTCCTGTTTCGTTGCGATCGTGAGGATTCGTTCGTCTATGCTTGGTTCGGCTTCATCCGTTTGTCTTCTTCATGGACTCGTTCTTCTTCCTTGTGGGATTTCAGGCAAGATGACCGCTACCGTAGATCTCACTACTATCATTGCTATGCTAGTTGCTTCGTTCTATCGCTTTGCTGCGTTACCTATCTTATGCTCATCAAGCCTCCCAAATTGCCATGAACCTCTAACCTTTGACACCTTTCCTATGAAAACCGTTGCTTGGCTATGTTACCGCTTTGCTCAGCCCCTCTTATAGCGTTGCTAGTTGCAGGTGAAGTTGAAGATTTCTCCATGGTGGACAGGTTTTATGTTGGGATATCACAATATCTCTTATATTATTAATGCATCTATATATTTGGTAAAGGGTGGAAGACTCGGCCTTTTGCCTGGTGTTTTGTTCCACTCTTGCCGCCCTAGTTTCTGTCATACCGGTGTTATGTTCCCGGATTTTGCGTTCCTTACGCGGTCGGGTGATTTATGGGACCCCCTTGACAGTTCGCTTTGAATAAAACTCCTCCAGCAAGGCCCAACCTTGGTTTTACATTTGCCTCACCTAGCCCTTTTTCCCTTGGGAGTCGCGCTCTCGAGGGTCATCTTTATATTATCCCCCCGGTCCAGTGCTCGTTGTGAGTGTTGGTCCAACCTATCAGCCGCCGGTGGCCACCAGGGGCAACTCTGGGCTGGCCTACCGGATGTTTGGACAATCCAGTGTGCCCTGAGAACGAGATATGTGCAGCTCCTATCGGGATTTGTCGGCACAGCGGGAGGCTTTGCTGGTCTTGTTTTACCATTGTCGAAATGCCTTGTAAACCGGGATTCCGGTTCTGATCGGGTCTTCCTAGGAGAAGGTCTATTCCTTTGTTGATCGCGAGAGCTTGTCATGGGCTAAGTTGGGACACCCCTGCAGGGTATAATCTTTCGAAAGCCGTGCCTGCGGTTATAGGCAGATGGGAATTTGTTAATGTCCGGTTGTAGATAACTTGACACCAGATCCGAATTAAAACGCATCAACCGCGTGTGTAGCCGTGATGGTCTCTTTTCGGCGGAGTCCGGGAAGTGAACATGGTTTCTGGGTTATGTTTGACGTAAGTAGGAGTTCAGGATCACTTCTTGATCATTGCTAGTTTCACAATCGTTCCTTTTGCTCTCTTCTCGCTCTTATTTGCGTATGTTTAGCCACCATATATGCTTAGTCGTTGCTGCTGCCTCACCACTTTACCCCTTCCTTTCCCTTTAAGCTTTGCTAGTCTTGATACCCATGGTAATGGGATTGCTGAGTCCTCGTGGCTCACAGATTACTACAACAACAGTTGCAGGTACAGGTTATGCGATGATCATGACGCGAGAGCGATGTTTGCTTGCGTTGAGTTCTTCTTCTGCTTCTTCGATCATGGGATAGGTTCCAGGTCGGCAGCCTGGGCTAGCAGGGTGGATGTCGTTTGAGTTTCTGTTTGTGTTTCATCCATAGTCGGATGATGCTCTGATGTATTGTGATGTTGTATTCGTGTGGCATTGTATGCTTTATGTATGTATCCCCATCTATTATGTAATGTTGATGTAATGATATCCACATTGCAAAAGCGTTTCAATATGCGGGTCTATCCTTGGTGGGACCTTCGAGTTCCTTTTGGATAGGGTCGCATATTGGGCGTGACAAGTTGGTATCAGAGCCTCGACCAACCCTAGGAGCCCCCTTGATTGATCGTGTAGTTTGGCCGTTGTTGAGTCTAGAAGAAAACTGTTTTCGGAGTCTAGTTATATCAGAGAGTAGGAATTCTTTTTACTCCTCAGCCCCTTCGTCGCTCTGGTGAGGAATCTTGACGTAGATGTTTTGAATTACTTCTCTTCCCCTTCAAATTTTTCTTTAGGATCACGCAGTTGGTTTTCCGATCGTTGGTTCTCAGCCCTTTTCATCCGGTGCATTTCTCGTCAAGTCGATTCGAGCCTTCTTCATCCTTGAGTTCAATCCTCAGTTGTTTTCTTTCCCACCCGCCCTCCCTGTTCTTCTCCTCGGAACCGGAGTCCGTAATCAAGTATCCATCCTACTCGTGTGAAGCCTTTGCTTTCTTCAACCGGTGTTTTCTCTTCAAGATATTCGTCGGTTTCTCCTTCCAAGTTGCCTTTGTTTTCCCGCCCTCCCACCCTTTTTCTTCCCGGAGTCTGACTCTCTCTCGACCATCTATCTCATTCGTGTGGAGCCTCTTCAGTCTTTCATCAATTGTTTCAACCGGTGTATTCTCTTTCGTTTGACATTCTTCATCTCTTTTCCGGTGGATTCAATTCAAGTTTTTCGGTTGATCATATTCTTTCCCTTGGATCAAGTGCCTTCCCTGCTCGTTCGCCTCTCGCCAGTTTATCCTTCCGGAGTCCTCAAGACATCTCAGGAGATTCGTCTGTGTTCTAATTAATTCGAGGTTGTCACCTCATTCAAACATTTCAATTGTTCCGGTGCATCATTTATCTGTTCAACAATCCTTTCCAACGGTGTTATCTCTTCAGTGGGCCCTAACTCACAGGTCTTTTCCCAGGATCTTACCTGACTCTTCTAATTTCTTGGAGCTATTCTCAAATCCTTTTTGAAGTTTGACGTAAGTATGTATTTCATCAGTCAGATGCTTTTCCAAGATCGATTTAAAATCATTTCATTATTGGCTCAACCTCTTTGCTTTTCATTCTTCCGGAGTATCTTAGTAATTTTGATGTTGTTTCTCGTTGTCAGTTGAAGATCGAAGAAGAGTTTTCATATCATCCTCTCGAATTATTTCAGTTTGCCAGATATTCTTTCTTACCCATTCGGAGTTTGTCAGAAGTTGTCTTTCCATTTCTTTTCACCGGAGGCCATCGTTCCAGTAAAATTCTTCGTCCTCAGATTTCAGCTACCGTTATCCAAATTATCCCGGTGCTTCGTTCAAGTGTTCTTCAATCAGCTCGAGTTCTTCTAGTTCTCTTGTATCTAAATCCCCTCGAGTATATTTGTTCTTCTAATTCTTCCCGGTGATTCATTCTCTTTCGTCAATCATTTCCGAATTCTTACGGTGGTTCGTTCAAGATTCTTTTTCCTTGATTATCATATTAATCCATTCGTTCTTTCAATCCTACCGGTGGTTCATGAAGACCTTCTCAATTCTTTTTCAACAAGAATAAGTTATATGCAAATCCATTGTTTGTCATCAATTTAATTTGATGAAGGATAAGCATACAATAAATCTTATTCTTATTCCATCCAAGTGAGTAATCCATTCCTTCAGAGTTTGTTCTTGGTGAATAAATTCTAGTTCCAAGTGCTTTCATCTTTTCTTTTCCGGAGTTCATTTCCTCCGCCATTTCGTCGGAATCGCCATCTTAATCATCGCAAGGCTCATCTTATTCTTTCATCCTTCATTTTATCTCGTCATCCTTTTGTTACCGGAGTTCTTCACGGTGGCTCGTCATGATTCAATTCATTCCTCAAGTGTTCATCAAGATTCTTATCGAAGGAGCTCAAGTATCTTTCCTTCATGCCTTTCGAAGTGCAATTAATTCTTCATTTTCTTCTGAAGTGGAGTTTTGCATTCCTTCGTTCTTCTATTCTATCCAATCATTTCCGTTTGTGGTCGGTTACCACCTCATAATTTTTGAGATGTTTTCCATAAGTCCACAACAAGATTATTCTTTTGTTGTTGATTCTCTCAACAACTTAGTTCAACTTTTCCTTCTAAGTTCTTTTCATTCAACTCTTTCAATTCCTTCCGGAGGTTTTGTGTCATATCTTCATCAAGTATCATTCCATCCTCTCAACTTCGTGTTCTATTCTTTCCTTGTTCAGCCGGAGTGCTGCCTAAATCCTTTCAGTTTTATTCGTTTCTTATCTCGTGCTAACCGAAGTTGTTTCATAGTCTATGTGATTCCGTTAGCTTTCGATTCTCGTCATTCTCGTCGTTCCTCTCTTCTTCTTGAGTGCTCTCGATTCTTTGCTTCTTCTCTTGAGTTCTTGTTTCACCTCACCCTTTTTTTCTCTTCCGTCTCGGTCCTAAGATCTCGGGGCGAGATCTCTTGTTAGTGGAGGAGTGTTGTAACGCCCCGGATTCGATACACCAGGTGTCTGCCAGTTATTCGCCGTTGTTGCCATGTCATTTGCTTGCGTGTTGCATTTTATTGTGTCATCATGTGCATTGCATTGCATACGTGTTCGTCTCATGCATCCGAGCATTTTCCCCGTTGTCCGTTTTGCAATCCGGCGCTCCTATGCCATCCGGCGTTCCCCTTTCGTCTCTCGTTGTGAGCAGGTGTTAAACGTTCTCGGAATGGACCGAGCCTTGCCAAGCAGCCTTGGTATAGCACCGGTAGACCGCCTGTCAAGTTTCGTGCCATTTGGAGGTCGTTTGGTACTCCAACGGTTAACCGGGTAACTGTAAAAGCCTCCTTCTCTTTGCAGCCCAACACCCCCTCCAAAGTGGCCCAAAACCCATCTAACTCCCCTCCATGCTCTCGGTCATTTGATCACGATCGCTTGGTCGAAAACCGCTCCTCATTTGGACTCTCCTAGCTCCCTCTACCTATAAAACTAGCCCCTCCCCCGAAATTTGCGGACGAATTCACAGACGAAACCCTAAAATCGCCCCCCGCCGCCACCGGACGCGTCCGCGACGGCCGGACATGTCCGCCGCCGCCGCGCCCAGCCAACCCCGCGCCGCCACGTCAGCTCCCCGCCACCGTCTCCACCGCGGGCCCGGATCGGGC
>NC_041381.1:393171086-393193964 GCF_002162155.2 Triticum dicoccoides
CTGCGCCCGGCCCCGCCGCCGACCGGGCCCGCGCCCCCGTGTCGTGCCCGGCTCCCTCCGCCCCGCCGCAGGTGGCCCCGCGCCTCCTATCGTCGGTGTCCCGCCGCCTCCGCCGCGCCCCAGCTCGCTCGAGTCGCCCCGCCCTCGCCGGAGTTCGGATCCGGCCCGGATCCGCCCAGGTGGATGAGATGCACCGGGTTCCCCAACCAAACGGCGCCCCCGTCCTGGATCCCCTCGTCCCGGAACATCCTCGTCCACGTTTTTCGCGGGGTATAAATTTCTGCTAAGTCCGCAGATTCCAGTATCATCATGCCATGTTCGTCATGCTATATCTCTGCATCCGTAGCTCCGTTTTGTGCGTGTAATATGTCAAATTGTTCGCCTCAACGAGTAAATAATTTCATTCCATTGCATCATATTCATTTGAGCTCATCTTGATGCCTGAATCATCGTTGTAAGAGTGCTTCATAATGTTTTCTGCTGTCTGTTATCAGAACGAGCTCTTTTGTCATTTTTGCCATGATTGATGTGTGCATCCTATGAAGTTGATGTCTACATGTGTTTTGATCTATGTCATGTCTTCTTTACATAGGTGCTTACCATGTATTTTTGTGATCAATGTGATGACTAGCACAAGCATGCAAACTAGGCATCGTGATGTTGCTGATTTTAGTCCCTGTTCTGCTGTTATTTTGATGCCATGTTAACTTGTTGCTACAGAGAGATCCTTGCATATTTTGAGATACTTCAGTAAGGGTGTTTTGAACATGTGGTTATTGTCTATCCATTAATGTCCTTGGTTGAAATTATGGAGTAGTCTATTATGTCATTTTCGTGCTCTACTTTTGCTTCAAAATGTTTCCTGGCAGATTGTTTACATGTTATTCAATTTAGCCAAGGTTGCTATAGTTGATCCTTGCATGCTATGAACTTGTTCTTGCCTTGGTTTGTTTCACAAACATGTCTTTTTGATGATGCTATGCTTATATTGTCATGCAATGACTTGTGGTGAGTGAATCGAGCTTGTTAAGTAGTGTACATGATGTTGCTGTTTTGCTAGGCTGATTCTGTTATTCTGTGATGCGATGTAAACATGTTGCTACTAATCATTCTATGCATAATCTGGAGATGTTCTATAAATATGATTTGATCTACATGTCATGTTTTATCCATCCATGCCCCTGGTTGCATTTATAGGTTGCTGTAGATTGTTGTAATCTTGCTCTAAAGTTGCTTCATAATGTTGCTGTCAGCCTATTAACATTAAGTTCAGTTGTTACCATGGTTGTTCCTATTGTTCCATGCACCCTATGACCTTGCTATTGCCATGCTTACCTTCACAAACATGTCTTATTACTGTTGGGTGCCTTGCCATGCCATGTATTGCTCTGTAGTGAGTTACACAAGCTCATCTACATGCCTTCATAATTATGTTCCTGCCATGTTTGAATCTGTATAATAACTTGCCATGTTTACGTGGGTGCCATCATATTTTCTGATCCTTTTTGGCTTATGGTCAGTAAAGGACTTTTGATCTATGCAATTAGTAGATTCATGCCATGCCTTTTTTTGCCATTATAAGTTCCTGTAACATGTTGTTTGATAGCTCTAAACATTGCAACCTGATGTTATTTTGTGCAAAGTCTGAATTGTTATGACTTGCAATCTTACCATGTGTGTTTGAGTATGTTCTAGTGATTTCTGGAGATAGCTCAGTGTTCATTTTTGTATGCTTTATGTGTACATCATGCCCATGCCTTTTATTATTATGTTGAGGTGCTGTAGCATATAGTTTTGATGCTTGCAATATGCCTAGTTGCTGTTTTGGACAGCTTGTCCTTTAGACTTGTTTCATGTGTGTGTGTTGAACCGTTGCTCCGTTTTGAGTGTGCTCTATATGAAACTTGCTTAGAATTGCATGTAGCTTCATATTATCATGTTGCATCCTTGTTTTGGTGTGTTTGCTTGATGTTTGTATGCATTTTGCATCAATGCCATGTTTAACTTGTTTTGCTCATATCTTCTAGGCCGTAGCTCCGAATATAATGAACTTTATATGTAACTTGACTAGAATCACATGTAGATCATCTTGGTGCATCTTAACTTGCTGTTTAACAAGTTGAACATAAGGTGTATTCAGATCTGGACCAATTTCGAAACTTGCATATGAGGACTTACCGGAATTGTTATATGTTGTTCCCGGCCTCATTTAAACTTGCCTTGATGTGTTGTTCTTGTTTGCATCATCTCTTGCCATGAGTACCTTCATGTAGCTTTGTCATGCATCATGCTTGTTGTGCATCATGCCTTGTTCATGTGTGGTGTGTTTACTATGTTGTCTGCTTCTTTTCGATAGTTCCTGTTTCGTTGCGATCGTGAGGATTCGTTCGTCTATGCTTGGTTCGGCTTCATCCGTTTGTCTTCTTCATGGACTCGTTCTTCTTCCTTGTGGGATTTCAGGCAAGATGACCGCTACCGTAGATCTCACTACTATCATTGCTATGCTAGTTGCTTTGTTCTATCGCTTTGCTGCGTTACCTATCTTATGCTCATCAAGCCTCCCAAATTGCCATGAACCTCTAACCTTTGACACCTTTCCTATGAAAACCGTTGCTTGGCTATGTTACCGCTTTGCTCAGCCCCTCTTATAGCGTTGCTAGTTGCAGGTGAAGTTGAAGATTTCTCCATGGTGGACAGGTTTTATGTTGGGATATCACAATATCTCTTATATTATTAATGCATCTATATATTTGGTAAAGGGTGGAAGACTCGGCCTTTTGCCTGGTGTTTTGTTCCACTCTTGCCGCCCTAGTTTCTGTCATACCGGTGTTATGTTCCCGGATTTTGCGTTCCTTACGCGGTCGGGTGATTTATGGGACCCCCTTGACAGTTCGCTTTGAATAAAACTCCTCCAGCAAGGCCCAACCTTGGTTTTACATTTGCCTCACCTAGCCCTTTTTCCCTTGGGAGTCGCGCTCTCGAGGGTCATCTTTATATTATCCCCCCGGTCCAGTGCTCGTTGTGAGTGTTGGTCCAACCTATCAGCCGCCGGTGGCCACCAGGGGCAACTCTGGGCTGGCCTACCGGATGTTTGGACAATCCAGTGTGCCCTGAGAACGAGATATGTGCAGCTCCTATCGGGATTTGTCGGCACAGCGGGAGGCTTTGCTGGTCTTGTTTTACCATTGTCGAAATGCCTTGTAAACCGGGATTCCGGTTCTGATCGGGTCTTCCTAGGAGAAGGTCTATTCCTTTGTTGATCGCGAGAGCTTGTCATGGGCTAAGTTGGGACACCCCTGCAGGGTATAATCTTTCGAAAGCCGTGCCTGCGGTTATAGGCAGATGGGAATTTGTTAATGTCCGGTTGTAGATAACTTGACACCAGATCCGAATTAAAACGCATCAACTGCGTGTGTACCCGTGATGGTCTCTTTTCGGCGGTGTCCGGGAAGTGAACACGGTTTCTGGGTTATGTTTGACGTAAGTAGGAGTTCAGGATCACTTCTTGATCATTGCTAGTTTCACGACCGTTCCTTTTGCTCTCTTCTCGCTCTTATTTGCGTATGTTTAGCCACCATATATGCTTAGTCGCTGCTGCTGCCTCACCACTTTACCCTTTCCTTTCCCTTTAAGCTTTGCTAGTCTTGATACCCATGGTAATGGGATTGCTGAGTCCTCGCGGCTCACAGATTACTACAACAAAAGTTGCAGGTACAGGTTATGCGATGATCATGATGCGAGAGCGATGTTTGCTTGCGTTGAGTTCTTCTTCTGCTTCTTCGATCAGGGGATAGGTTCCAGGTCGGTAGCCTGGGCTAGCAGGGTGGATGTCGTTTGAGTTTCTGTTTGTGTTTCATCCGTAGTCGGATGATGCTCTGATGTATTGTGATGTTGTATTCATGTGGCATTGTATGCCTTATGTATGTATCCCCATCTATTATGTAATGTTGATGTAATGATATCCACCTTGCAAAAGCGTTTCAATATGCGGGTCTATCTTTGGTGGGACCTTCGAGTTCCTTATGGATAGGGTCGCATATTGGGCGTGACAAGTAAGGACACCATCTACTGCTTCGAGCACTACTCTCGCGCTCCATTCGGCGGCCGCAACATCCCCTACAACCACTCCCTCCTGCGCTACATTCGGCGGGTGCTGTTGAAATTTGGGGAGCGCACTCTCGCGACTGCTGGTAGCCACGACTTCACCGACGACGACTTCTTCCCCGACCTCGGCAACCTCTTCCTCAATGACATGGGCGACAACCTCAATGCCAACGATTAAATCTCGTAGTAACTTGATCATATATTCAACTGGCGCAACGTCCCATACAGCCACTCCCATTTCATGGACGGCCTGGTCGATGCCTCCAAGGAGCCCTTCGTCCACTGTTATGAGTGCCTGATGCCGTTTTGTGGCTCGCCGGCGGACATGGTGCATCACCTCACGGATACGTGCAGCTGTCACTACTGGCCCTTTGCGGAGAACATCAAGTACGAGACGTGCTACCCGTTCACAGTACCGGAGTCGCTGGAGGATCACCGCCGCCTGCTAGTCTCGGAGGAGGATGACAGCTTCTTCCTCTTGATCATGGGCACCGGCGAGGCCCGCGCAGGCCGCTGCCCCGTGTCTGTAATGTGCGTCAGGGGCGACGCCACTGACGCTGACACTGACACGAGGCCGATGTACGGGTGTGTGGTCAGTGTTACTACCCCTCCGGGTTGCATGGGCGGCGTCACAGCCTCATCGAACGGACTTGGACTCTGGGGAGCTGGGACTATCCCATCAATGTGGACTTGGAAAACCCATGGCATCCTTTACCCGCTGACGCGGTGCATGAGGACTCCAAGGAGGTTCACCTGGACATACGCATTATCAAGTTAAATGTTGATCATTAGTCTTCGCTCGATGTAATCCGCTGTCTAAGCATGTGGAGACTTCCATGCAGGATCTTGCTCTATTGGAGTATCGGCATGAATAAAAGTGTATCCGTTTATGGTTTAGTCTAGAATCTTCCATTTATGAATTTTTACTACAGTACTGGTGAAAGACTTACGATGAACCATTTCTTACATCTCCTCTGCCCCCTTGCAAGTCATCCTGATTTAGTCCCTCCATCTAGGTGTATAAGGGCATGGTTAATATTACTTAATAATATAGCCAACTGTTGACTATAAGAAAGTGCCATGCCATCTGTAGCCAACATGTATAACAATCGATACTCAAAAACTAATTCTTAAAGATCATTTCTTGCAAAGCACAATAAGTTTTATTTCTTCACAAGTTTTGGATGCAGGTTGAACAGTTGAATGCTTTTGTTTGCAAAAGATACCTTTTTATCGATTTCACCCAGATGTTTGTGAGCTCTAGAGATGAAATAATATCCGAAGAAACCTATCGATACCCGTTACACATGAGATGACCCCCACATCCTTTGTCAAAATAAACAACTCCCCGATCAATGCATTTCACTCTTCGGTGCAACGCACGGGCACCTTACTACTATAGATTAGTACGACCAAAAATTGAACTAACATTACATATAGTACGATAAATGCTGATGCATGTCACCCAAAATTATATCATTCAAAACTATGTTCAAATACGAATCCAACGATATCGTTTTTGTTGACATGCACTAACATTTTGTTAGTTAAATCTTCAGTCAAATACAATGGGGGACTAATAAACCACGACCGATGTAGGCCCTGTTTGGATCCATGGGTTAGAGTTAGTTTGGGTTAGTTTGGACTCAACTAACCCAAAAGTATCCAACTAGGAGGGTTAGTTTGGGTTAGATGCATCTAACTCATCCAAAAAATCTAACCCACCCAAGAGGTGCTTATTCGGGTTAGTTCTTCTCGGGGCCATTAAAAACACATTTTTCTCTCGCTCTTCCTGCAGCATATCCTTCCCCACTTCCTCGAAGCTTCTCGTCCTCTCCCTCCCTCCCTCTCGCACCGCCCGTGAAGGCGCCTCGCCGTATCCGTGCTCCATCTAACCCTGCCATCCAAACACCTCTTTGGTTAGAGTTATTTCAGGGTTAGTACAAGTGTAGAGGGCGGCGCTGCACGGGAGTGTCACCTCTCACCCCGCTGGTGGCGCGACAGTAAAGCCGTCATATCACAAAACCCAACCACTCCCAGTAATAAGTGGCCTGGTAAAATAAACGGACAAGCAACCATCACATCCCTCCATCTTTTTTGCATTTCATCTCTCTGCATTTACTTTCTCCTGTTCATCTCGCACATTCGATCCCTAGCTACTACTCCTAGGGTCAGTTCTTTTGGAGGCTTCCCCAACTTTTCCCACAAGACTAGTCACAGTGGAGAGTAACAATAAGGCGCCTCACTCATTTATTTGGGCTTCTAAACTACCACTCCGTCCTGGTTTATTCCTCACCATTGTAATTTGTGCTAAATTTTGACCAAATATTTAACTGATAAAATGTTACTCCCTCCGTCTAGGTGTGTAAGTCATCTTACAAAAACCAAATAATCCCAAAACACTTAGGCGCAATGCATTAACTTCTACCTTGTTTCTTGTTTCTTGACATATGAACCAATAAGAGATAAAGAGTTTGCATGCTTTTAATGACTTGAGATATCAAACTCGACATGCAGTGGTTAGTTCATTGCATGCAATACTATTAATTAGCAAATAAACATTAACGTTTCTCGTTTTCTCCTCCTTGGTCATGGTGCACAGCCTAAGATGACTTACTCACCTAGACGGATGGAGTAGTGCATGTGACATGCACTAACATTTCATTAGTTAAATTTATGATCAAAATTTGACACAGATTACAATGGGGACCAATAAACCAGGACATAAGTAGTAGTTATGGGATTACTAATCTAGAACTGGCCCCTGGTACTCCTACTAGTAGTAGCTAGTACTCAAGTTGGAATTCCAATTGCACGGCACAACTTGTTAGGCAAAAAATTCGATACAGGGTGTAGGAAGCGGTTTGGGAATTTGCATGCCTTTCCAACCAGTGAGATACTCCGTACAAAGTACAACAGAGAAATAACCACAGAGAAGAAGCTAAAAGTAAACAACCAAACAAGCATTTTTGCATTTGTTTTGCATTGAATCGTTTCACAAGCTTGACTAGTGCTGTTTTTCTACTTCTACAAAAACCGCATTGTAATGTTAAAACGTGCATTTGCACGTACATAAGTAATAGTAGTACTCCCTCCATCTAGGTGTACAAGTCTTCCCTCCTTCTTGGTCATGGTGCACAACCAAAGATGACTTATTGACCTGGATGGAGGGAGTATCATAGTCTGCAAGCATATATCGAGAGAGACGTGTAGTCCGATAGTATATAGTAAAGTTTGTGCTATATGTACGTACTTGCAAAATGCGTACGAATACACAAGGTTTCCAAACTTTCCATTTTACATAATTAATTAAGGACGCTAAAAATTCCTGAACGTTCGGGATTTATCATTTGCGTCCCAAAACAAATGAGATCGCCATACAAAACAAAAATTATACTCCTCCTAAAATCCACTATGCTCGCAAGAGCGCTTGCAGCGCGCCACGAGTGCCCTGGTGCGCGGCCGTTTCCCAGCGCGCCGACACAATGCCTCTTCCTCAGCCTCGCAACTCGCGAGGTGCTGATTGGCGGCTTGCCGGCAGGCGAGCGCGATCTCACCGGTGTGGTGATCCGGAGCCAACAGGTACTCCTCCTCGCTGGAAGCGTGCACCCGGTCCATGTACCGCCAAGCGTAGATGAGGCGCTTGGGCCCAACTGCACTTAGGGCGTCGGCATGGGCGTCCTCCGCCATCCTCACGGCCCTCGCACGAGCCTTCTGCCAAAGAGCCAATTGCCTGACTCTCTCGGACGTGACATAGGCCTCCCAGGCAGCTTGTTCTGTGGTGCGCTTCTCTTCCTCGGCCTTCTTCTCCGCCTCTATTTTGGCGCGCTCTGCTGGAGGCAAAGCCTCCCACAAGGCGACATCCATTTCTTTCCAAAGCTCCTCAAGGATGGGGGGCTCGGCGGGCGGCGCGGCGTTCTCCTCGGAGCGGGGAGCCGACGCGTCCTCCGATGCGCGTGCTGGTGAGATTGGGAACGCCGATGCGTCCACCTCGACGCGTCGCGGCGAGGAGCGGAACGCCGACGCATCCTCCTCGACTAGTCGCGGCGAGGAACGGAACAGCGACACATCACGTCGTGGCGAGGAGCGGAACACCGACGCGTCCTCCTCGACTAGTGGCGGCGAGGAACGGAACAACGACGCGTCGCGTAGCGGCGAGGAGCGGAACACCGACGCATCCTCCTCGACTAGTGGCGGCGAGGAACGGAATGGCGACGTGTGACCGTTCGCACGACGCAGCGAGGGGCTCCTAGGGCTTGGGAGGGGCGATGCCATGGTGGTCGACGTGAGAGGGAGGGGGAGGAGATAGCGATGAACGTGAACGTGAGGGGGAGGAGATAAGGATGTCGTGGGAGGCGCAGTATTTATAGCGAGCAATGGCACACCTACGTAAGATATGGATTGAGCTGCACTGACTTAACTGCAGGTCTAGTTGTGTCATTGACATGTGGGTCAGCCCCCTGTTGGGCCCATATGTCAGTGACTCAATGCATCTGAAGTTAAGTAAAAGCTACATACTTGTTGGAGTAAATTACGGGGGAGCGAAGGGGTGGAAATATTGCTGGTCACAACGGATTGGACGAGCGTGGGGGGAGGAGAGTCATGCATGCAAATTTTTTCACATGGGGTGGAGTGGTGGGACCGCCGGAGGGAGAAGGAGAGTTTGGCAGGCATATTATTTCCACACATGGAGAGGAAAAGATTTGGAGATGAACAGGCTTCCTGCAGGTATGGGGAACGGTGCATAATAAGTCATCCTGCATGTCGGGCTAGCTATAGTCTCAAGTCATTAAAAACATACATGCCCCACACATGTTCATATTTCAAGGTGCACTAAATTATTGCATGCGATGATTAAGGCTGGCCATAATGGTGGTATCTTAGCTGGTATCATGCACACAGGAATAGCAAACATGCTGATGTGGCAAAGAATTAAAGAAGAGAGGGGGTTGGAGTAACTAGTGTTCATGCATGCATTGGTAAACACATTTTTTCTGAAGAATGACAACATTAGTTGAGTACTTTTGCAGACTTCAAAAACTATTCCACTGCCTCTACTATCTTGCTGAGAGTAGGTGAAAATTTTGAATCGAGCCCTTTAAACTAGAAGGGAGGTAGTGGTACTCTAATAGCTAACCTTGTTGTGATGACAAGATAGGACATGGCACGCACCTGGACGGAGGAACTAGTCTGCATTGTGCATTTAAGTTTTGTCCGAAGTCATTGTACCTCTACTTTCACCAGACTTATAGAAAAATGTACTAGTACACATCATAATCAGCATTCACAATGTCAATATTCACAATGTCAAATCAATATTTTACACTCCTTATAAAACATAGTTCTTATACTCATTATAATCAGTATTGTAGATATTAATATTTTTAGTATAAATTTGGTCGTGGGATTTCATTGATGCCTGTCATAGCGTGGAGGAAGCGAAGCTTAGGGCTTGCATTGCCGGTCTCTACATAGGTATTTCTCTTCATAATCCTGTAATTTTAGAGACTGATTGCGCTTTTGTGGTAGCGTCTCTTGCATCAGGGGACTATGACATGTCTGCTATGTGTGACCTGAAGATGAAAGCGTTGAGCATCTCGAAGTTGATCAAGAATCATCAATTGTCGAAGATTAGCCGTTCGGCCAATAAGGTGGCACACTTAATCGCTAAGTATAGCTTTGACAATAGATTAGATGGTGTTCTTGTAAATAACGTACCGCCCTGTGTGGTGAATATTGTATCGAATGAGTGTACTGGTGTGGCTGGTTAATTAATATAAGGTGGTGTTAAAAAAAGTGTAAATTTGGTCAAACACTTTGCAAACGGTTGATGGGAGTAAAAAGGACCAGAGGGAGTATCATGCATGCGGAGTAGGCAAAAAAAATTGCTCATTTATAGCCGGTCGAAGTCTCAAAGGGCGCGACTGCGCGAGGGAGGCGAAGGTCGTGGGAGGCGCGACGGTTGACGGAATTAAGTGAAGTTACATCCACGCGCCGGCATGGCGTGCGAACAGGCAGAAGCCTACGATATGGGTCTAGTAGACATGACATCTAGTGGGTCCCGCATAGTTCTCGAGAACTCTTTGGGGGCTTGCAGCCATTTATCCACCGGGCAAGCCAACAACCCCATGCTGTTCGCATGCCCTACTCGTCCCCGTCTTCTACCTCACAACAGTTTGCTCCCAGTCGTCCCATCCTTTCACATTAGTTCGCTCCCAGTTTTTGCGGGGTACAACAGTTCAACTTCTCCTAACCCTCCTCCAAAATCCATGGCCTTCCAAATCTCCATGGTCACCACTGAGTACTAGGTTAGAGTCATCACTGGCGATCAGTTCATCGTCATCTACACACGTGGATCCGCGATGGTGAAAGCATGGCTTGCTTGCTTCCTACACATGTTCAACAATTCAACGGATGAGTGGGTCGCTGGGCTAGATGTTGAGTACACCACAGTCCTGGGACGAGAGAAGGATCTAAAGGACGAAGAGAGGAAGAAGCCCGCCATGATCCAGGTTTGCGTACATAACGTTTGCTCGGTCTACCACATATGCCATGCCGACGTTGAGTGTCAGGATTTTAATAACTTCCTCAAGGACAAAAGAGTGAAATTCGTTACTGTAGGCTTGAAGAACGACAGGGATGTCCTGCATCAGATAGGTCTCGTTTTAGGCAACCCTTCGATCTCCAGAAGGCAAGCCTGGTGTCCTCCTCTCAACATTCAATGCCGACCCTCGCAGTAGCCATGATTGATCCTTCATACGCTAAACTGAAGAAACCTCATCACGAGTTTCATCATGCATGGGAGTCGAAGACATTAGATGAAGATCACATCCTGTACGTAGAAATGGATGCCTACCTTTATTTAAATATCTACATGGGTTGGATGAAGAAGCAGAGCCCAGTGTCCGGTTCAAGCAAAGAAGCGTCGGCGAAGAGGAAGAGGCAGAGGGACGAGGACGAAGTCGAGGATGTGGACTCGGACTCCGAGTAGGTGACAGTGTCGTTGCTCATGCTGGTTCTACTGCAGTGTCAAGCGGACTAGTTGCTTAGTTTATTTTCAAGGGTGTGTTGTGCTGAGGCCCCAGCAGAACTATGTTTATGTTCTTTCTCATTATTTGAACTCTTTAGTACGTACAGTACTACTAGTACTATGTCTTACTACTGTTCTTCTTGCAGTTGGTATTACTGCTCGTATCTTCGTGTTCCTACTGTACTTAATACGTTCGTACTAGTAGTATAATTTGGGTCAGTCGATTTGTGAAAGAAGTTCGACGGAGTGAAGGAAGAAGACGACAAAAGAGGTGGAAGAAGCCCTTCTAGCCATCCATGTTGCATCAAACGGCTCACATGAGTCGACTGACCCAAATTGCTCCTTCAGATTGCAGGATCCACGTGGCATTCAAGGTCTCGAAGGTAGATTCCGCGTCCGCACCCGGGTTGCGGGCTAGCCACGATAGCCACCATGCGCACCTCCTCCGCGCGGGCAAAGACGACAATGACACGCTAGTTCCTCCTCGCCGGCGTGCTGGAGCACGAGCTCGTCCTCCTCTTCGTACGCTGCGTGCATAGACGCGGCTCCACCAGCTGCTCGTGTGCTTGGCAGCGCGGCGGCATGTCGAGGAAGGACTGCAGACGATGTGAGCGGGCGAGCCTTCGGCTTCATGCCACAGGGATGGCAGCGACACGGCGGTGATGGGCGAGAAATTGTTGGTCGGAGCAGGCGGGCGCTGACATGCGCAACGGCGGCGGCGGTGGCATATTGATGAGTGCGTGTGTGGGAGCTTACTTTAGTTTTATATAAGGTTGGTCAAACTTAAAAGAAAACCGTACTAGTACACGTAAACATTAGACTTAGGCAGCGCTTTTATTAGTTTTTTTAAGTTAGTACCACAGCCACGATACGGAATCCTATGCAAGCGCGTGAACCGCGGCCGTGCGGTCGATCAAACGGTGCGTCACCGTGTCGCGCTCGAAGGACATCCATCGAACCTTTTTGTGTGTGTGAAAACAATCCTCAAATATTACTCAACTTTTTTTTCCTGGGAAAGTTCTTGACGCTGCAATATTTCCATATATTTGAATTTAGCTCCAGTTCGTGTTTATTTGGATTTGGACGTTTTAGGTGTGCCCTAGTTTTTTTAATACTTATTTTGTGTGTGTGACTGAGAGAGAACGTGTGTATGCGTCCATATGTGTGTTGTGGCAGAAGGGCAATGTGGAGACGGTGTGCGTGTGATACAGACATAGAGAGGTGTGAATGTGCAAATGATCATGCATGAGTGAGACATAGACAGATGCCGATACGTTGTGTATACATGAGAGAACGGTCTTCTAGTTCACTTGTGTATGTGTGTGTGTGTATGAGAGAGAGAGAGAGAGGAGCATCCGTAACACAACAACCATCTCTCTCGATTCGTCCGCCCCTCGCACGATCGCATGGAACACATGCATCAACGCGCACATTTTGACACCCTCACCCGGCCCCTGCCCACCTCAAGGCCCGCACAATCTCTTCGTGAATACCCATTTCTCTCCTTAGGTTTGTTTTCTCTCAATATCTGACACACACACACACACAACACAACACACACACACTCCCCCGAGCACACGATTCATCCCCATCCAAGGTTATACAACGACCACTCTCGCTTGTGCTTCTTTGCACCCCAACATGCACAACACCTCAATCTTCAAAGAGGGCATCGAGCAGATCGAAGACGGCGACCACACCGCGCTAGAGAATGCGGGGTCATTTGGAAGCAGGGTGATGTGATGACGGCTGACTGACTCCTCCCCCCACCCTCTCTCTCTCTCTTGCACAAAATTATCAATCCCTCTCTCCCCCGCACAAAATTGTCAATCCCTCAACCCACGAGATCCTTCCCCTCTCGTCCATGTTTTTCCAGCTCTCTCATCAAACATGTTGTCTCTTCTCCTTCCACGTATATAGAATCCGGATGCACACGCATCTCACGTATATTACATGTCTCCATCTTTCTCACAGACCTAAGTTCTTCCTCTCTCTTTCTCTTTCTATCTCTCTCTCTGTCTCATTAGGTTTGTCTCCTACTCTCTCGTCCACATACATACAATCTTTCCCGCCCTATCTGCTCCGTCTTCAAAAGCTCTCTCTGCACGTTTCATTCACACATTGGGATATGTCAAAATGTTGCTTCTATAATGGCTGATGTAGAGTTATGGTTGTTTTTGTTGCATCCTACAAAGTAATAACTATGAAATGCATTTAGATTCTCATTTGACTGGGATTATGTGAGTTTGAGCATGTTGTGAAGTACTATAGACCTTGTATACATCTTGGGATTCGACAATGATTGTAACTATTGAATTGTATAGACCATTACATTCGAAGTCAATAGCCTAATATATTTATTTCACAATTTCAACAAATGATTAGTTCACTACAAACTAAAAAAACAAATGTGTACTCCCTCCGTTTTTATTTAAGTCCGCGTATTAGCATTGGTCAAAGTCAATTTTTGTAAACTCTCAGAAAGCTTATAACAAAAAATATTAACATATACAATAACAAATAAATACCATTAGATTTATTATTGAATGTACTTTCACATCATACATATTTGTTATGGTAAATGTTTATATTTTTCTATAAACTTGGTCAAACTTTAGGAAGTTTGACTTCGGTCAAATATAATATGCAGAGTTCACTACTACTACTCGCTAGTTGCTTAGCCGAATCACTCAACATGCCACACGGGGAGTCCAGTGTCACAAAATTTTGAGGTCGGCGGGAAAATCTCTCGCGACCCTGATTCAAGCAGTGGGAAGTTACCATCATAGCCTTCGGAACAGGCCTACGGATGACGCTTGGTAGGGGTTTGTTTTTGTAACTTCAGGTTCACCCTACCCAGCCAACCCCACCCCGGCACCCAGAGTAGTACACCTAAATACTCCCCATTTTCTATCCCCATCGCTAAATAGACTTCTCCAAGACACTGCAGCCTTCGTGCTCCTCCCCTTTACATCGGCGCACTCGTCCACCGCAGTGCATCTGCCTCATCAATGACCTCGTATGCCACACTGGAGCCGGTCCTCCATCATCGTCGTACACGGAGCCTCTTCCCCGGCATCGTCTTCCACGGTCTCGGATCTGCTTCCCGGAAGCCGACGCCAAGCGCAGAAGTACCACCGTCGTGGATAATGAACTGACTCCCGTTGCCGACCATGACTTACAGAGGCCGCCGCGACCATCGTTCTCCTCCTCGATTGGTAATGTGTGTATTGAATCACTTAGCAGTACATGTGCAGTTCCAATTTTGTTCATACCTACCCTTCAAATTTCCTGGGTGCTATTGTTCCCGTAAAAGTAATTGGTTATAGCCTCCATTGTCCAACAAAATATCAGCTTGTAATTGTGCGTCGCTCCTGTATCGCGCTGTGCTTGGGTAGGTTTTTCATCTGCAACCAGTAGTGTGGCAAATGATGGAAAGGTTTTTAGAACTAACAAGATGCCCATGCGTTGCACGCATCAAAATGCATTTGTATGAGTAGTTTATCTTGTGGGAGAAAAGGATGAATGAGGGAAGGCTTTATTTGCAAATCTGGAGAGGGGTATGGGTATCTTTTTGCAAAATTCCCATTTGTTTCCTTCCTATCTATCAGATATAAATCGGACGGCCTATATTGCAAGAAAAAAGTATAGAGCAAAAACAGTAGACAATAAAGGAAGTAGAGATAAATATTAAATATTAAATATTAAATAAATATAACAGTAGAGAAGAGACTAGAGATAGCAGAGATGTCGGGAAAAGATCACGCGCGCGCGGGAAAAAGCGGCCGGGCGTGCCCTAGTTTTGGCGCGCGGCGTCCGTCGCGCTTTATAAAATCCAACACCCTCCCACCACTGTGTTCCTTGCCACCGCTCTCTCCCCGCTCTGTGCCTTGCCACCGCTCTCTCCCCGCTCTTTTTCGCCTCGCCGCCACCGCGCCACCATGCCACCGCATCGCCGGGAAACTTGGGGATACCGCGGCATCCGCGCGCGCCCCTCCCGCGGCTTCTCCGCCGAGATCCGGTTCCGCGGGCTGCGCCTCGGCCTCAGCAATTTCAACACCGCCAAAGAGGCCGCCCGCACGTACGACGCAACGGTGTGGCGCCTCCGGTGGCCTTATATAACATTGAACTTCCCCAACGTGCCGATGCGGGAGCGGGCGTAGGAGCTCGCGCCTCTACCGCGGCTTAGCACCGACGAGGATCGTTGCGACAACCGGAGGCGGGAGCACCGTCTCGGCATCACCGAGATGGACGAGGAAGCCATGGCGCTGTGGCGCCAACACTTCCCGCAGGACATCATCAACGAGCGCGAGTTCTACGCAAAGGAGGGCAGAGAGGGATAAGAGGAGGGCGGACCGAGCCGCCTATCGCGAGGACAAGCGTAGGCGAAAAGAAGATGCTCAGTTCAACATGAGCCTAGGAGCAGCGTTGCCCTGGGAATCCGACGATGATCGGTATCTTCACGCCTGCAGTCAGACGTCGGAGGAGGACATCACCGAGGAGGAGTCAGGCGACGAGGAGTAGTTGAATTATCTTTTTTTATCTATCTATGGTGAGAACTATCCTCTACTCTATCTACTTCTCGATCTCAACACTGTAAACACTTTTTTAAAGCGCCGCGCGTTGTGATTCTGTTGGAGATGCTCTAACATGGAAGACGAGTGCTTTAATGTTGCCCACAAGATGCGCGAGTATTACTAGTAGTATATTTTTCTTGCCATGTTGAGATTTTAAAACCATGAGTGCGAACATGCATAGGAGTAATGAAGACCAAACACGGGATATTCGGGACATCTTCAAGGAGCGTGGCATGTTAAAGAGGAGCTGCACGAACCTGTAAAATGAGCTTTGGTAAGTAACACCCTTTCAATTACTTTCGTTTAGCCTCGTGTTCTTTGATGTGTATATGTTGTAGTTTCTGTTTCTCTTAAGCGTGGTTTTCTTTGATGTGTAATAAGAAGAGTCTTAATTGTCCTAATGCTTTCGTTTTTAGCTTGATGTGGGAAGTGGGTGTTCTCACCTTGTAGTCTGTTTTTATATTTCTTTTCCTTTTGAATTCACTTCTCCGAGTTCTGTTTATCTGGCTTGTACTAAATGGATGTAGGTTGCTCTGAGTATTGATCTCAAAAAGAAGTAACTTCATGTCAGGATGCAGTTCCTGCGAGGAGGGAAGTATGGTCAACCTCAAGATCATGTTTCCAAAATGAGGCTGGATTACACACAAGGTGCCAGTTCCCTAATGATGCTGGATTAGACACACGGTGCAAATTCCCAGATGATGCTAGATTACACACAAGCCAGGTGGAGTCGTCAGTTGTTCGTGTCCTCGTTGCATTAGTAAAGGCTGAAATAAAGCGTGCAACAGCCCTTGAGAATGTAGCTGAGTTCCTGAAGAAGCGAAAAGAGCAATCAGATGCTCTCTTCACCCAAACAAAGTAGATATGGAAGAAGCCAGAAATAAGCTAGCAGAGGAAGAGCAGGCTAGGCGTCTCCTTCTATCTAAAACTGTTGTCAATACAAAATTTCCTTCATAATAGCTAGGTTCAAATGTTTATCCAGTTAGCATGCATGTTGTGATGTCTGTGCATCTACTGATGTGGCACAAAATGTTTTTTTGGGTCATGTAATAACAACAATTACTTTCCAAACAATAACAGACGAAGCATTGGACATGGTATAGTTCACGCGCAAGCCTGACATTCCAAGTTCAACTTCCCCATCAAACTCATGTTCACAGATATCTGTCCACAACCATGATTCACTTCAAAGCCAAAAAAATGTGAGGAGAGTTTTAAATTAATAAAAACCTCTACTAGTTCCTGCTACGAGTGCGAGCACAACAAGTCAAGACCACGCGTAAATTAATTATATTTTAGTCATTTTTTATGTTCTAAAATTCCTGCCGGCTCGCGGAAGGACGTGTTGCCAGCACACGGACGGATTCAATGAAGGCAGGCGGGGCAGTCTTAAGCTGGTTGCACGCGGCGAGGAGGCATGCTCAGCCGGGCCTGCAGCGAGTGCGGCCCTCTTGGCCGACGCGCCGGTTCAATGCATGCGCTATGAGAGGTTGCGTCTATGTCAGAGCAATCACTCCCTCCAGTCCTTTTTTGTTTGGGTATAACAAAATCTCGTTTTCCATTCACATTTTACAAGTAAAATTTGTGGACAAACTTTGACCCAAAGTACGATGGGCACTAGTAAACCAGAATGGAGGTAGTAGTTTTTTTTTAATCAAAGAAGGGTTTCCCCTTCCGATTTTCATTACACAAAACCAGCATCTAAATCTAAACCATAGTATTTGCCCTAGAACTACCAGGTTCAACATCTCGCAACATAAACCCATACAACCATACGCCAAGGAGGTACGTAGTACTATGAATTCCATTTTCGCTCCATACCAATCGTTCTAAAAGCTACTTACTACTTATAACGTGCCATTGAAAATCGGAACCCTTAACCCCGCTAAAAAAACGATATTTTAAATGTGGCTACTCGATCTGTGGCAACTGGTGAGCCACCGCGCTCAAAGTCGTTCACCTGTGGTCCCGACCATAAACTCCTATGGATCAAATTATCACGCGAGCTGACTATTCCTATAAAGGTGCTCCACCATGTACCCGGTACCCGCGAATGCAACAATCGTGCACCTAGGGTTTTAGGGTATATTTGTTAACGCCGCCTTTACGTAACAAGACAGCGAGAGTCTGACTGCGTGCGTGCGCCTCTTCTCTTCGTATATGTACTCCATCGTTTGTCTGGTGTCCAAAAAATTATAATAACTACTAGCAATGTGCCAATGCGTTGCCACACGATCAAAGTAGATTAATACATATTCACCGATTTGATAGAAAAAAAGTCTAGTTTTGAAATACGTATATGACTAAAAATATGTTATGTTTCACTCAAAATATATTCCTTTGGCGATTTTGATGAGATAAGGGAGGAATGCTGTTGGTTTCAAGATTCGAGAAGTGGTATATGTCTAATTTCTACTCCTACTAGCAAGATGCCTGTGTGTTGCACGGAACATCATCTTGTGGGAGAAAAGGATGAACAAGGGAAGGCCTTATGTGCAAATGTGGTGAAGAGTGCGGGTAAATTGCCATATTTTCCTTCCTATCCATTAGATATAAATCAAACGACCTACATTGCAAGATGGCAGGCTCACCATCATCACCAACTCTATTTTTTTATCCCTACTCTTAGAAAAAGCATTGTCGGTGATGATCGTGTGCCTGCCATCCTGCAATATAGGCCGTCCGATCTATATCTGACGGATAGGAAGGAAACTATGGCAATTTTGCAAAAAGATACCCACACCCCTATCCACATTTGCAAATAAGGCCTTCCCTCGTTCATCCTTTTCCCCCACAAGATAAACTACTCATACAATGCTTCTTGATGTTCCGTGCAATGCATGGGCATCTTGCTAGTTGTTGCAAAAAGCCCATGTGTGTGTGAGAGAGAGGGAGAGTGGAGGAGGACAGAGTGCATGTGTGAAAAAGACACAAGGAGTGTGTGTGCGATAGGTATCAGCTTAAAATGAGGCGATAGTGTGTGTGTGCACGATCGAGAGGGCGTGTCTCAAGAAGGGAAGAAAAAGCTACATGGATACAAGGAGCGGGAGAGAGCCATGTATGCGATGGTGGAAGCACGAGTGTGCGGGTGTATAAACCTATCTAGAGGCTAGCTAGTAGATAAATGTTTGTGAGAGAAATACGAGTCGGGGTGCGAAACCGAGAGTTTTGTGTGTGTGAGAGAGAGACGGTAGTCGGGAAGGGGAGTGGAAGCAGTAGTTGTGTGTGTGTGTGTGTCTGTGAGAGAGAGAGAGAGGAGACGGTAGTCGGGGTTGTCTGATCGGTAAACAAATGAATAATGTCAGTCTGGGATGGAGACGAAAATGAGACCGCAACAAATGTTGTGTCTACAGGAGAGAGAGAGAGAGAGTAATTTTAGTGGTATGAGTTATATGTAGAGACATATAGGGTGTGTGAGAGCATACCATAGAGAGAAAGACAAAGTTAAAGACGAGTGGAGACTGTGTGTGTGGCGGTGAAAAAGAAAGCTTAGGTACCGAGTGATACTAGAGAACAGTAGAGACATGAGAGATAATTAAAATCGTGTAATGTATAATGATTGGGAGAGTGTGACACTTCTCAAGGGAGACGTCGAGAGACCATGTTTGCAAGGATAGGAGAAACATGAAGTGAGCGTGCGGGTGAGAGGGAGAAAAGAGAGTGATAGCTACCTGAAGGAGCATGCATGCGAGAGAGATGGGCGTGAAAGTAGTAAACAAAAAAAGGATTCAAATATTTGTATTCGAGATGATGATACATGTAGTCCATACTCGAACCAAAATTGATCTATCAAACATGCATACTCATATGAATTCATGCACATCTATGTTATTTAATATGTAGATATTACTGATCCATACATTTTAGTAGAACATAATTTGGTTAAATTTTTTGAATTCAACCTTAAGATTTCGAGATCGTTGTATTTGTAAATCATATTATACATATAAAGGAGTAGAATTCTTTCTTGTGCTTTTGAAAGTATATATATATAAAATGATGTATATAGAATGTAATTCCAATTGAAAATGGATCCCGCCCGAAAAAATAGAATACAAACGGGATTCAAATTGAGTTGGCACTGTGCAAAATTTGAACGAAGCGGGGAAAGTCGCAGTAACCGTCCGAAACCAAAATCTGCGAGATGGAAATTACTACTGCCTATCCCTGCCATGAAAAGCCTATCTACTGGATTTCTATAGGTTTCGATAGGGGTAGTTTGTAATTTCACCCAAATGTGACGTAACCGCCTCTCACCCGGATTCATACACAGTGGGCGCCAAAACACAGTGTGTCCTCGGCCGAAATCGACTCCCTCCCTAATTCATATTCATATACATGGTGGGCGCCAAAAACAAACTCTCATCAACAAATATTCGGTGTATGCGAGATTACCATTCTATCCCCAACCGACTAATGTTGCTGTGATGTAGTAGAAATTTGAAACGGAGGCTAAGTTTGTAAATTTCCTCGCAATTGAGACAAGCGCGCCCTGAATACATGTTCCCCCCTTCCTCTCTACCTCCCTTTTCCCCATTCGTACTCCATGGGCGCCAAAACACCCTCTCCACCCCACCCTCCTCTGCCCGCCGCCGCCCGCCACCCCATCCACCGCCGTCCTCCTCCACCATGCCGGAGCTGATACGCTGATGCCGCCGTCCATTACAAGAGATCGACCTCTTTCATCCACGGCTTCGGACTGGGATCCTTGCATCCCGTCCTCTCGCTTCATCCCCGCCGTGGTCCACCTTGCCGGCGCTGCTCCTACGACCGTCTCGTCCACCGCGCCCCGCCGCCACCGTCTACCCTCCTAGATCTGGTTCCACGCTGACGACAGCCATCGCTACCGCAACACCGTCAAATTCTTAGCAGATGCGTACACGGCGCCGCACCAAAGGCGGTACTCTTTCGTATCTGCTCAACTTATTTATCGTAGTAAGAAAATAGATCGCCACTGCTTTACTCTGATTTCTTGTCTTGGTTGCGAAGTTGCCTTTGTCCGGTTTGCACCTTCAGATCCGCCATGCCACACTCAACACTATACTCCCAATGCTTATGGTTTTCCCCTTTTATATTCCACACTAGTTAAATCACAGTAGACTAAATATTTCAGAGCTCGCCGGAGTTCGCCGGTGCGAACGAAGGGGCTCGGGTGGTTGTGGGGCCTCGCCGAACAAAGAAAACTCGACGCGGGTGGGGGTTGGGGTGGGGGTGGGGGTGGGGGTGGCGGAGGAACACGGGCGGTGGTTGCCGGTGGTCCGGCCGGCGGCCCGTGCGTTGTTCTGTATGGGAAGAATCAGAGACGAGGAAGAAGATGGGTTAGGAGATGTAGGATCTTCATCCAACCGCCTGAAATGGTCGAGAGACAACTAGGAGTTGCATTCTTAATGTGCTCTGGTTCATCATGTGTGGGCACTGCGCAACCAACATTTTATTATCCAAAATCTGCTTGCTCTTCTTTACCATGTTCCTCTTCCGTTCTTCTTTTATATGTACTCTCTCCGTTCCTAAATACAAGTCTTTGTATAGATTCCACCATGGACTACATATGGAGCAAAATGAGTGAATCTACACTCTAAAATGTATCTGGATACATCTGTATGTGATCCATAGTGGAAATCTCTACCAAGACGTATATTTTGGAACGGAAGGAGTTTGATAGTAGTACAATATGTTCCTTGTACTGAAGATGAGCAGGGACATTTGGAGTGTCGAGGTCTATACGGTCGGTTGTGATGGACACTTTGAGCCTCTTTGATTTGTAGTATCTTGTAAACAAAGGAATAGGATTTGTAGTGGCCTGCCCACTCGAATCCTATAAGAACATCAAGGAAATGCGGGGAGCTGTGTCGCCTTTGAGAGTTACACTGATATTAACAGTACCGCACCTTCACTTGAAGAGAGCTAGTATCCGAATCTAGCCATACCGGCAAACTAGCACATATATTCCAGCAAGTTCCACTTTGCTGATTTTACTCTAGTGCTTAAGGTTTTCCCGTTATATCTACACTATGATCTATGTAGCTGCTTTGTGTCGCACTAGCAGCACTTTGCAGATTGGAACCCCATTCCATTTATTCCCAGTTTAAAAGACAATGCTTTCAATGTTGTTAGGGACTACGTGCATATATTCCCATCATGGGAAGATCATAGTGAAGACAAACACCATTTTCACATCTTCCTGTCCAACTTACGTGTAAGTGCTATTATTCATGGTTATTATTTTCCTGTTTTCTGCTGATCGAACACATCAATGATTTACATTACATTGTTGTAACTAGGCGAGGGTCAATCTGGATAGTCATGATGAGCAAAGCTTGCTTGTGCTTTTCAAGGAAGCATTGCAGCAGTATCGGTGTTATCTGAGGAAATCACACTTTGATGGCAAGTTTATAAACGAATTTCCAGTGAAGTCTCCTGTGCTAAATTTAGAAGACATTGAATGGAAAAACCTTGTTATGCACTGGTCTCGTTCCCAGGATGAGGTACTGTCTATGAAATCACATGACAATTTGAACTTCTACTTTTCCGCATGTGCCTTACGGATCTTTTTTGCAGGAAATCTCCTCGAAGAAGAATTCCGGTTTGAAAAGAACGACAGGATATCGCAAATATGCTGCCCGCTGCTTTGCTCTTGTTAGTACCTGTTGTCTTGTATCACTGTACTTGCATACATACCTGGTTCATTATGTGACAGCAGTATGGATGATATCTTGCTTATCAATTGTTCGCTCCAAATTATCTGATCTGTATGAATGGTTACATTAGTGTAGAATATATCCAATGCCAATGAATTTTTTCAGCTCTGCATTGTTCTTGTAAGTACATGTTGTCCTTTATCAGTGTACTTATATTGATAGGTAGTTGTTATTGTACCATCACTGTGCAGCTTATTTTCCTTTGCCCTCCATTTTCTACACATCATATCTATATTTACTCTTACCATAAGATTGGTACTGAAGAAGTTTAGCTGTGCATTGCTCTTGGCTATGCCTTTTGCCTGTATCGCTGCACATACATTTATAGCTACTTGGTTATGTAGCATCACTCTTCATCTTATCTTAAATATTCTCCATTTTTTCGTATATTATCACATCTATATATACTCTTAACAAAATGTAGAATAAAGGCAATGCTTATGAAGAAGATTCTGTGGTAAACTTCTTG
>NC_041381.1:393194295-393221536 GCF_002162155.2 Triticum dicoccoides
ATAGAGCCTGTCTTCACCAGTAATGTAAGTTTGTCCTTCTCAAGCCTTCAAACTTTGTTGTGTATATTTGGTTAGGCATGACTGCAACAGCTGTTTATTTTTGGTGTTTGCATCAAATTGCATGTTTAAAGTTTATTATGTAGTTCATAAACAAAAGTTTGTCCTTCTCAATTTAAGTTTTTAGTTGTACAACCAAGTTCCTTCTTCATACCATGTAAATTAAGCTATACAGAGCAAGTGATCTTCTTTTGCACTGCATGTATGCTTCTGTTCTTCATCCGTAATCCAGTGATGTGGTGAACCTACCCACTACAGCACAATGTCATATTCTACAATGTCTTAACTATGAACAATGTCATTCCATTCTACTATTATTTAAACCGTCTCTTTATTTGCCAATCTGAAATGGGATAAATTGACAACACAATAACCATTGATACTTATGAGTTCTTGATCTGTAATCCAGTGGTGTCGTGAAGCTGCCAACTCCTTCACAATGTCATTTCCTGCCATGTCTTGACCTAGACAATACCATATTGTGTTAATGCATTTTTAAAATGTGTCACTTTATTCGTCAGTAAAAAATGTGATGAATTGTCAGCACTGCTACTTTTATGTGCAAAACCTGTCATCTGTCTACTTGTTTATCTTTCAGAGTGAGGAAGATATAAGTGTTGAACAAGCCCAGTCTCATCAACTTGCTCAGGTGCTTGCGCTGCAGCTCGCCAGCAGGGCTAACCTTTCTTGAACTCTATTGAAGTGCTGTCGGTTTTGTATATTATTTTGTCGGCATGTTTATTTGCACTGGTGGTGATCTTTGATGCCCAGTGTATGTAATCTGCTATCTGCTTGTGCTTTATTATCATAGTGGCGAACTTTGATGCCCAGTGGATGTAATATGCCGTAATTTCTTTATTGTATAATCTAGGTTTTTTCTTATTCACGATGCTGCAGTTAGTTTACTGTATATATATCATGTCTTCGCTGTAAAGCGGCCAAACCATAAAATTACGGTACATAATCGGGCCGTCATGCAATCACGATGTATGATCCGCATCATGGGCCCCGTCAAACTGGCCCACTAGTAGATTCGGGCCTTTAATAGGCCGAGTAACCCCCGGCCCTCTTTTCGCAAGAAAACTCACTGGGCTTTTAGGAGGCGGAGAAGTAGGTTGGGCCTGAAACGTGCCGAACAGGTCACGGGCCAATAGCAGCCCAAAATGGACCCCGGCCCATGATTGTGCGAATCAAATCACAGGCTTTTAACAGGCCAAAATTGTCTCGGTCCTTGTTTGGCCCAATCAGATATCGGCTGCGAGCAGGCCGGATGCAAACCGAGTCGTAGTTAGGCCCAACTATATGACGGGCTTTTAACATGCTGAAATTAATATAGGGCCGAAATGTTAAATGGGCCCTTAACAAGATGAAACTAATATCAGGCCGAATTACTAAATGGGCCTTTTGCAAGTGGGCCCAAAAGCATCGCGTTCAGTTAACGGGACGAATTTGATATGGGACATAGTTGAGGCCAAAGCTTCTTAAAGGGCCGGACCTGATCTGGGCCATGATTTGGCCCAGAACATGGGAGGCTTTTAACGGGCCGGATCTCATATGGGCCATTATTAGGCCCGGAACATGGCATGCCATTAATGGACCAGATCAAATATGGGTCGGCATTTGGCCCAAAACATGGCAGCCAGTTAATGGGCCGGCCTACTAGGGTCCTCAAAATCTTGTGGGCCTAAAGCTGGGCCGGTCCATTAGTGTCAGCGAAATCTCGTGGGCCTTTAGCCGGGCCGACCCATTATGATCCGAAAGAATGTTGTGGGCCTTTACCTGGGCCGGCCCATTATGGCACACAAAAATCTTGTGGGCCTTTACCTGGGCCGGCCCATTGTGGACCGTGAAATCTTGTGGGCCTTTAGCTGGGCCAGCCCATTATGGTCCGCAAAATCTCGTGGGCCTTTAGCTAGGCCGGCCCATTATGGTCTGCAAAATCTTGTGGGCCTTTAGTTGGGCCGGCCCATTTAAACTTGATGGGTCGTGCCACGTGTCGACGTATCACAGGCGCCTTCTGTCCAATGAGTGGATGACATTGTCCCAACGATGAGCCGACACGTGTTTCCTCCAGCCAATGATGATTTTACGCGTGGAAAATCCCCACTGGTCGGGGCTATTAACGGGTTATCGGATCCAAAACCCAACCCGATAGCTTAACAACGTTCCATTAAGGTGGATGCCACGTGTCGGTCACCCTTGACAAAAGCACTTCTATGACGCGCGATTTATCGTCATGGAAGTGGACACTTCCGTGATGATAATTTTGGTAATGCCATGGAACACTTCTACTACAACACAGGTATGACTATCTTGATTCTGTCATAAATTTGTCATGGATGTACACGCATGATAAAAAAATGCGACCTACTATGACAAACACGTATCATCATGGAAGTGTATTTTTTTGTAGTGCGAGTAAGTAGGTTGTTTGCGTATGGGATAAAGGAGACTTGATAATTTAATGCTATGGTTGGGTTTTACCTTAATGAATCTTTAGTAGTTACGGATGCTTGCTAGAGTTCCAATCATAAGTGCATATGATCCAAGTAGAGAAAGTATGTTAGATTATGCCTCTCCCTCAAATAGGATTGCATAGTGATTACCGGTCTAGTAACATAGTCATTTGCCTAGGGACAATTCCACAACTCCTACCACCACTTTTCCACACTCGCTATATTTACTTTATTGCATCTTTATCTAAAAATCCCCTACTTTTTATTTACGTGCTCTTTATTATCTTGCAAACCTATCCTATTACACCTACAAAGTACTTCTAGTTTCATACTTGTTCTAGGTAAAGCGAACGTCAAGCGTGCATAGAGTCGTATTAGTAACCGATAGGACTTGAGAGAGTATTTGTTCTACCTTTAGCTCCTCGTTGGGTTCGACACTCTTACTTATCGAAAGAGGCTACAACTATCCCGTATACTTGCGGGTTATCACAAGGCAAGTTACACTTTGACCATACTCTTCTATACCCACTTTTTACTATGCATTAATATTGCCCCTCAAATATTTGCATGAGTAGGATTGGGAACATGTGGTTTGGTTGTAGTACATTGAGGTAGGAACCTAATACCTTTTTGATCACCCTGGGAATATACGTTACGCTCTATTATTGCTTAGCCATGCTCGTAGACGGGGATTGGATCATGATACACATGGAAATTATGAGAGTTATTAATCTTGGATAACATTAAGGTGTCAACTTTAATACACATCTGGGTGGATTGGTTGGGGCACCTGGAGAATCTAGTGTTTGTCCATTTGGGAAATCCCGGAGTACCCGTGTAATTTTTCCTCGGTTCGCCACCCAGGTTCAAAGGGATCATATGATATTTCATGCCTAGAAACTTTCGTGTGCAACTACAAGCCATTATGGGCTCTGGCATAGTTGAGTAAGTTGTATGAGCTCTCGAAGAGGTGGACTAGTAGATGTAGGGGAACGTAGGTGTACCGGTCTGCCCGGAGTATAAAGTTAATGCTTCAGAAAGACTATGTCTCGATCTTCCGATCATGGATGCGGTCGAGTCTTGTGGGGAAAAGTGCGCAACCTCTGTAGAGTGTATAAACTAATCATGGTTAGCCGTGTCCCCGATTATGGTCATCTTGAGTATTTGGAATTGGATATTATTGTTGATCTCATCACTCTTTAATTAATTGAATTGGGTTTAATGATGACACTTGTTTAATTGGGATTTGAGTTGGAGGAACCTTCTCAAATATTGGTACAACTTGAGAGTAGTTTAAATAAATTTATTCCTTTGTTGTAGGGAAAAACTAGCTTTATGCAAAATCATAAACTTAGAGCCTCCACCAGCCAAATATTGCATGTAGATATAGTTCTTGCATTCATTGTTTTACAATGTAACCCTGCCAGCATATTCAATGTGCTGACCTACACGGGTGCAATGTCTCATGTTGCAGACTACTCAGACGACGAATAAGGTGCGATAGGTCGTTGTCATGCACTCAGCTATGCTGTTGGAGTTGATAGACTCATTTACCTGCGAAGCTTCCGCAGATATTTAGTTTAGATGGCCTTAAGCCATATTATTTTTGTGTTATCATACTCTTTTTGAGGACCTCGGTGAATAAGTGTGTGATTGAACTCTGTTATAATTCCTCGAGTACTATGTGTGTCAGCATTACCGATCCAGGGATGCCACTTAAGCATAGAGACTTCGGTCCATTGGGATCGTGGTCGCTACATTTATCTTTATGCATCTTATTTTGCTTAGTACGGCGATAGCATTATAAGATGACCCTTTAACTAAATTTCAAGTTATAAGTGTTCTCCCCGAGTATGCACCATTGCGAAAGTTCTTCATGCCGTGACACAATGTGATGAATGGGTGTGATAGGCTCTATGTTCACATACAATGGGTGCAAGCCAGTTTTGCACATGTGGAATACTCGGGTTAAACTTGACGAGCCTAGCATGTACAGACATGGCCTCGGAACACTGGAGATCGAAAGGTCGACGTGAATCATATAGTAGATATGATTGTTCACTATTGATGACTCCTCCATCTCACGTGATGATCGGACATGGGTTAGTTGATTTGGATCATGTATCACTTAGATGACTTGTGGGATGTCTATTTAAGTGGGAGTTCTTAAGTAATTTGATTAATTGAACTTTAATTTATCATGAACTTAGTCCTGATAGTATTTGCAAATTATGTTGTAGATCAATAGCTCGCATTGTAGCTCTCCTATGTTTTTTGTTCCTAGAGAAATCTAAGTTGAAAGATGATAGTAGCAATGATGCAGACTGGGTCCGTGATCTGAGGATTATCCTCATTGCTACATAGAAGAACTATGTCCTTGATGCATCACTAGGTGACAGACCTATTGGAAATTGACGCAAAATGTTATGAACGTTTGGCAAGCTCGGTATGATTGTTCACCACTAGTCATCATACCGAGCTTGCCAAATGATTCCTGAGGTCTTCGTGATGTTGAAATTGACGAAGGTAGAAATCAAGAAAGAGCGTTAAGTGTTGATGATTAACAAAACCACTAGTTTCAAGAAAAGGGCAAAGGGAAAGAAAGGGAACTTCAATAAGAATGGCAAGCAAGTTGCCACTCCCGTGAAGAAGCCCAAAGCTAGACCTAAGCCTGAAACTGAGTGCTTCTATTGCAAAGGAAATCGTCGCTGGAAGCAGAATTACCCCAAATATTTAGCGGATAAGAAGGATCGTAAAGTGAACAAAGGTATATTTGATATACATGGTATTGATGTGTACATTACTAGTGCTCGTAGTAGCCCCTAGATATTTGATACCTGTTCGGTTGCTAAGATTAGTAACTCGAAACAGGAGTTGCAAAATAAGTGGAGACTAGTTGAGTGTGAAGTGACGATGTGTGTTGGAAGTGGTTCCAAGATTGATGTGATCATCATCGCCTACTCCCTATACTTTCTGTATTAGTGTTGAACCTAAATAAATGTTATTTGGTGTTTGCGTTGAGCATGAACAAGATAGGATTGTTTTTATTGCAATACGATTATTCATTTAAAACGGGAATAATTGTTATTCTGTTTACATGAATAAAACCTTCTATGGTCATACACCCAATGTTAATGGTTTATTGAATCTTGATCGCAGTGATACACATATTCATAATATTAATGCCAAAAGATGCAAAGTTTATAATGATAGTGCAACATATTTGTGGCACTACCATTTAGGTCATATTGGTGTAAAGTGCATGAAGAAACTCCAAGTTGATGGGATTTTGGACTCACTTGACTATGAATCATTTGATACTTGCGAACCATGCCTCATGGGCAAGATGACTAAAACTCCGTTCGCTGGAACAATGAAGCAAGCCAATGACTTATTGGAAATAATACATACCGATGTATGCGGTCCAATGAGTGTTGAGGCACGCGACGGGTATCGTTATTTTCTTACCTTACAGATGATTTAAACAGATATGGGTACATCTACTTAATGAAACACAAGTCTGAAACATTTGAAAAGTTCAAAGAATTTTAGAGTAAAGTGGAGAATCACTGTAACAAGAAAATAAAGTTTTTACGATCTGATCATGGAGGCGAATAATTGAGTTACGAGTTTGGCCTTCATTTAAAACAATGTGGAATAGTTTCAAAACTCACGCCACCTGGAACACCACAACGTAATGGTGTGTCTGAACGTCGTAACTGTACTTTAGTAGATATGGTGCGATCTATAATGTCTCTTACCAATTTACCACTATCGTTTTAAGGTTATGCATTAGAGACAACTGCATTCACGTTAAATAGGGCACCGTCAAAATCCGTTGAGATGACACTTTATGAACTGTGGTTTGACAATAAATCTAAGCTGTCATTTCTTAAAGTTTGGGGTAGTGATGCTTATTTCAAAAGGCTTCAGCCTGATAAGATCAAACCCAAATCCGAGAAGTGCGTCTTCATATGATACCCTAAGGAAATAGTTGGGTACACCTTCTGTCACAGATCGAAAGGAAAGATCTTTGTTGCCAAGAATGGAACCTTTCTAGAGAAGGAGTTTCTATCGAAAGAAGTGAGTGGGGGGAAATTAGAACTTGATGAGGTAATTGTACCTTCTCTCGAGTTGGAAAGTAGGTCATCGCAGAAAACTATTCCTGTGATGCCTACACCAACTAGAGAGAAAGCTAATGATAATGATCATGAAACTTTGTATCAAGTTACTACTGAACCTCGTAGGTTAACCAGAGCACGTTCCGCACCAGAGTGGTACGCTAATACTGTTCTGGAAGTCATGTTACTAGACCATGATGAACCTATGAACTATGAAGAAGCGATGATGAGCCCAGATTCCGATAAATGGCTTGAGGCCATGAAATCTGAGATAGGATCCATGTATGGGAACAAAGTGTGGACTTTGGTTGACTTGCTCGATGATCAGCGAGCCATAGAAAATAAATGGATCTTCAAGAGGAAGACGGATGGTGATGGTAGTGTTACTATCTACAAAGCTCAAATTATCGCAAAAGGTTTTCGACAAGTTCAAGGTGTTGACTATGATGAGATTCTCTCATTCGTATCGATGCTTAAGTCTGTCCGAATCATGTTAGCATTTGCCGCTTTTTATGAAATCTGGCAAATGGATATCAAAACTGCATTCCTTAATGGATTTATTAAAAAAGAGATGTATATGATGCAACCAGAAGGTTTTGTCAATCCAAAAGGTGCTAACAAAATGTGCAAGCTCCAAGTTCCATATATGGACTGGTGCAAGCATCTCGGAGTTGGAATATATGCTCTGATGAGTTGATGAAAGCATATGGTATTATACAGACTTGCGGTGAAGCCTGTATTTACAAGGACGTCAGTGGGAGCACTACAACCTTTCTGATAAGTATATGTGAATGACATATTGTTGATCAGAAATGATGTAGAATTTTCTGGAAAGCATAAAGGAGAGATTTAAAGGAGTTTTTCAAAGCAAGACCTGGGTGAAGCTGCTTACAAGTTGGGCATCAAGATCTATAGAGATAGATCAAGGCGCTTGATAAGAGTTTTTGATGAGTACATACCTTGACAATATTTTGAAGTAGTTAAAAATGTAACAGTCAAAGAAGGAGTTCTTGCCTGTGTTGCAAGGTGTAAAGTTGAGTAAGAATCAAAACCCGACCATAGCAGAAAAAAGAAAGAGAATGAAAGTCATTCCCTATGCTATGATGTGTACCAGACCTATTGTGTACCTTATCATGAGTTTGGCAAGGGGGTATGATAGTGATCCAGGAGTGGATCACTGGATAGCGATCAAAGTCATCCTTAGTTACCTAAGAGCACTAAGGAAATATTTCTCGGTTATGGAGGTGATAAAGAGTTTTTCGTAAAGAGTTACGTCGATGCAAGCTTTTACACCGATCTGGATGACTCTGAGTCTCACTCTGGATACATATTGAAAGTGGGAGAAATTAGCTAGAGTAGCTCCATGTAGAGCATTGTAGACATAGAAAATTTGCAAAATGCATACGGCTATGAATGTGGTAGACCCATTGACTAAACTTCTCTCACAAGCAAAACATGATCACACCTTAGTACTCTTTGGGTGTAAATCACATAGCGATGTCAACTAGATTATTGACACTAGTAAACCCTTTGGGTGTTGGTCACATGGTGATGTAAACTATGGCTGTTAATCACATACAGATGTTCACTATTGGTGTTAAATCACATGGTGATGTGAACTAGATTATTGACTCTAGTGCAAGTGGGAGACTGAAGGAAATATGCCCTAGAGGCAATAATAAAGTTGTTATTTTATATTTCCTTATATCATGATAAATGTCTATTATTCATGCTAGAATTGTATTAACCAGAAACTTGATACATCTGTGGATACATAGACAAAACACCGTGTCCCTAGTATGCCTCTACTTGACTAGCTCGTTAATCAAAGATGGTTAAGTTTCCTGACCATAGACATGTGTTGTCCCTTGATGAACGCGATCACATCATTAGGAGAATCATGTGATGGACAAGACCGATTCGTTAGCTTAGCATAATGATCGTTCAGTTTTATTGCTACTGCTTTCTTCATGTCAAATACTTATTCCTCCGACAATGAGATTATGCAACTCCCGTATACCGGAGGAATGCCTTGTGTGCTATCAAACATCACAACGTAACTGGGTGATTATAAAGATGCTCTACAGGTATCTTCGAAGGTGTTCGTTCGGTTGGCATAGATCGTGATTAGGATTTGTCACTCCGAGTATCAAGAGGTATCTCTGGCCCCTCTCGATAATGCACATCATAAGAAGCCTTGCAAGCAATTTGACTAATGATTTAGTTGCGGGATGATGCATTATGGAATGAGACTTTACAATAACGAGATTGAACTAGGTATAAAGATACCGACAATCGAATCTCGGGCAAGTAACATACCGATGACAAAGGGAATAACATATGTTGTCATAATGGTTCGATCGATAAATATCTTCGCATAATATGTGGGAGCCAATATGAGAATCTAGGGTCCACTATTGGTTATTGGCCGGAGAGGTATCTCGGTCATGTCTACATAGTTCTCGAACCCGTAGGGTCCGCACGTTTAACGTTCAACGACGATTTGTATTATATGAGTTATGTGATTTGGAGACCGAATGTTGTTTGGAGTCCCGGATGAGATCACGAACATGACGAGGAGTCTCGAAATGGTCGAGATGTAAAGATTCATATATAGGACGATAGTATTCAGACACCAAAAGTGTTCCGGGGGTACCGGGTACGTATCGGGTCACCGGAAGGGGTTCCGGGCAACCCCCGGCGAACTACATGGGCCTAATGGGCCAAGAGGGGAACAGACCATCCCCTAAGGGGCTGGTGCGCCCCATGTAGGTCGAATTGGGGGGAAAGGAAAGGGTAGAAGAGAGAAGGAAGGGGAGGGATTCAGACTCCCCCTTCCTTCCCTCCCCTCCTCCTTCCTTCCCCCTCCGACACTTATGGAAGGGGGGAGGCCGACTTGTGGGAGGCGCCCAAGTAGGATTACTCCTACTTGGGGCGCCCCTTGCTGCCCCTCTCCCTCTCCCACCTATATATATGTGTGGGGGGAGCACCGCTAGAACATACAATATTGATTCCTAGCCGTGTGCGGCGCCCCCTTCCACAGTTTACGCCTCTGGTCATATTCACATAGTGCTTATGCAAAGCCCTGCGTGGATCAGTTCACCATCACCATCACCGCGCCGTCGTGCTGACGCAACTCTCCCTCCACACTTTGCTGGATCAAGAGTTTGAGGGACGTCATCAAGCTAAACGTGTGTAGAACTGAGAGGTGTCGTATGTTCGGTACTTGATCGGTCGGAATGGGAAGAAGTTCGACTACATCAATCGCGTTATCAAACGCTTCCGCTTTCGGTCTACGAGGGTACATGGACACACTCTCCCCCTATCATTGCTATGCATCTCCTAGATAGATCTTGCGTGAGCGGAGGGAAAATTTTGAAATTGCATGCTACGTTTCCCAACAATTGGTCGCTTATCAGCCCCCGACCTATATGGTACCAGCTACCGTATCCTGAATAGTGAGTATATATAAGCCATGGGATGAAACTAACCTTGATGGAAAATAGCAGCCATTCCCAAAATTTTCCTGTGTAGGTACATCGAGAGGCATGTCAAGCACAATAGGCTAAACATCAACCAAATATATCCATGGTAGAGAAAATAATCTCTAAAAGATAGTTTCAGTGTGCAGGTTTAAGCACGCTAGTAAAGAAAAACAAGTGGAAAGGTGTGTTTACTGCAACATGCCTAACATTTAACAACAAGCAAACATAATCATTCAAACTGGTATTCTGCCGATCTAAGTACACTGGTTGTTGTTAAATAAAAATGGAAAGGGGTGTTAACTACAAGATGCAGCAACCAAATGTAGTCATTCATAGTGGTATTGTTGAAACTGGTATTGATGACATTGAACTGCACAGTTCAAACTTGCACATATAGAACATCATGTTGTGAATAATTGGAATAAACAAGGCATACTATGAACAACCAAAGATAGCATTTGAAACTGGACATATGCTAACTACAAACAACCGAACAATCAAAAAACTTTAAAAGAGGCATATGCTAGCTATAACAGGCTTAACATCAAGCAAATATATGCATTCCTATATATCGGTATGTTTAAAACAGGATTGATGAAATGTACTACATAGTAAATAGTTGCACATATAGAGCATCACATCGTGAGCAACTGTAATAAACAAGGCATACTGCAAACAACCAAATATAGCAACTAAATCTGGACATATTCTCACTACACTACAAAAGGGACTCGACAAAACAAATCGTGGGTTCCCCCCTGTGAAGAGGCATGGCAAAACAAATCATGGGTTTCCTCACTTGTCACACATGGGCTAGTTCCCGTGGGAAGAGCACGAACCCTGGATGCGCTCTATGTTGTCGCAGATGGTCTCCTTCCCCTTGGAAGAGCACGGCTGTAGGGTGCCCTCCCTGATGTCGCAGACGGGCTCTTTCCCCTTGGAAGAGCCGGAGAGGGTGTCCTCCTCGTGGTCGTCATCGATGAGGTCTGACTTGGAAGCTGTGCATCCCATGCCAGTGTCGCAGAATGTGTCCTCCAGAAATGACAAAAGGGGCTCGATGGCGATGTAGGATGGCAAATTCTTGACAGCGAGCCAGAGGAGATCAGCGGCGGGGCCATGGATGAGACCAACGGCGGTTGAACCCGAGTGGTTGGTGGTGTGTAACGCCCCGAGACCGATGCGCTAGGTGTCTTCCAATTATTCGCTGCCGTTGCCATGTCATTCGCTTGCGTGTTGCATTTTGCCATGTCATCATCTGCATTTCATCTGCATGTTTTTTAAAACTTGCATCCGTTCGGGCCCTTCCAGTTCTTTCCGTTGTTTGTTCTGAGCCCAGACACACTCGCACGCGCCCGCGTCACCTTCGAAATATTATTTTATAGGTGGCATAAAAACGTTCTCGGAATGGGATGAAAGTTGGCGTGTGGTCTTCTTATAGTGTAGGTAGACCACCTATCAAATTTCGTCGCATTCGGAGTCCGTTTGATAGCCCAACCGTCGTCCGTAGCGGCACCGTTGCCAGTTTAATCGTCGGATGTTTCTATCTCCGTAACTGCCGTCGGGCTGCCATTCTCTTCTCTCTTCTCAGCCCAAGGACTCTCTTCATAGCCCACACCCACTCTAATCCAGCCCACTAAACCCCCCTCCGACCGGAACCATCGGATCGTGATCGGAGGTTCCGAAATGCTCCAAAACCCCCAACCCTAGCCCCTTTTGCTATATATGGACACCCCTCTCCATTTTGAGGAGCCTAGCCCCTCCACCTACCTCTAGCCGCCCACCTCCTCGTTTGTTGCACCAAGCCACCCCCCGCCGCCACTTGTCGCACCGCCAACCGCCAGATGCCGCTTGGCGCCGCAGCTAATGGGAAGGCGCCACGTCATCCCGCGTCCACCTCGCGCCTCCCCACCGCCATGGGCCCGCCAGGACCCAAATCAGGCCCTGGGAGGCCCGCCCGAGCCCGCTTCTCCGCCTGTCAGCCTGAGGTGCCCGCCTCTGCAGCTCCTCCCGAGCAAGCGCTCCAACCCCATCGCCAGCCATCGTCCCCGCTGCCTCACCGCGCCGGAGCTCCGCCGGCGCTGGGGCTAGCAGGCCAGCGCTGCCCCGCCCCTCTCCTACTTCCTCTACTCTCCTTCCTCCTCTAACATCCCTCTCCCTCTGCTGCAGTGCCGCCATGGCCTCCGAAGAACCTCGCCGCCGGCCATGTGGGGCCCGCTCGCCCTCGCCCGAGGCCAGATCCGGGGTTCCTCACGCCGGATCCGCCCGTTCCCGGCCACTTCGGCCTCGTCCCGCTCGCCGGAGTGCCATCCCACCTCACAGTCGGCCGCCCGCCACCCCCGCCTCCTCGATCCAGAGGGGATCGAGAGGAGGACGTAGCCCCCGCATGGGCCTCGGCCTGCTCCACCACGCCGGCGGCCCAGTCCATGACCCTCCGGCCCACCTTCCTCCCTGTGTCCAGCCCAAGTGGCCCAAGGTGAGAGAGCCCACCGAAAATCCCGCCCGCGCGCGTGGTAGTTATCTGTCGCTCACCCTGTTTTTTTTTCTGAAAAATTGACCAAGTCCCTGAAAATTCATGTTATGTGTGCATCTTTGTCAACTTATAACTTCATGCATATAGCTCCATTTTGCGTGCATGATATGTCAAAATGTTCATCTCAGACTGCTCTTCATGATGGTCTAGTTTGCATTCATGTTCATATTCATATTGATACCTAAATCTTCATTGTAAAACTGCTATGTGATATAAACTGTTGGAATCTACTGATTGTCAACATCATTTGTGCATTTTGTGAGTGCCACAACTTTGTCCCTGTTGATGCTTTTTTTAGGGTCAAATACTGCCGCTTTATTGGCTTATTATACGAAGCTAGGAATCTCGTCCGCTACAATACCCAGAATACAGTCCGGGGGAACAGCAAACCACACTTTACATAGTTCATCGCTTAAACCTACTTTAGCTAATTTGTCCATGACAGAATTTGCACTATGCCTTACCCATGACACTTTTACTTCTTGGAACATCTTCATTCTCTCCTTGATCTCCTCCACCAGGGGTCCAGCTGCTGAAAGTATTTTCTCCTTCGTACTCAACATGTTGGCTAGAGTAGCACAATCCGTCTCCAATTTGACTTTTGTAGTATTAAGTTCGGCTGCCACCTGAAGTGCCCTCTTGCATGCATAAATTTCAGCAACCTCCGGGTCAACGACACCCTGAAAGAAATGGCAGGTAGACGCTCTAAACACTCCTGAGTGATCCCGTAAAACAACGCCTACACCACACTTTGCACCTTGCTTGTAAACTGCACCATGAAAATTTGCCTTGATCCAGCCCTCATCCGGTGGAACCCAGCTTTGTTTTATCTCCGGCTTGTGCAGCTTTTGTCTATCTCCATGAAACGCCCTCCACTCATTGACATATGTCAGCACCGAGTTCACTAATTCATGTGGTTCAGAGATCTTCTTTCCTTCCCTTGTTTCATTCCTGGCTAGCCAAAGTCCGTATGTTGCTTGAATCATTATCTCCCTCTCATCCTCCTGTGCATCAGCGAACCATCCCAACATCCATCTTGCCACCTCGCTCTGGGAATCGATGTGGACTGGTGGGATCGCCACCAGAATTCCCTTTTCCGAGCGTAGTTGCTTCCAAAACAGTGCCGAATGTGGGCAACTCCAGAACCTATGAATGATCGTCTCCTCCCCGCCACACACCGGACAGAAAATGCCAGGCTTGATTCGGCACCTATGCAGCTCTGACCCAACAGCCAGCCCATTCCTAGTTAGCCGCCAAACATGTATTTTTGCCTTGTTTGGAGCACTAGTATCCCATAGCCCGAGCCATCCTTTGTGCCATGCCACCGATAGAGACAATTCTGGTTGTCCAGATTTCGCCCTAATCATGGCCATCTTCAAATGATAAGCTGACCAAACTATAAATTGTCCATTCTTTCTATGATTCCATGCTAAATAATCATCCATCTCAGGCCCCCCAATAGCTATTTGCTTAATATCATTGGCATCATCAGCAGAGAACATACTATCAATTTTATGTGTATCCACGCTCTCCCAGATTGCACCATCAAATCACGAACCTTGTTCACACCATGTACATAATCTGCACCTAGTGGTGTCAGACATCCTTGCCTTGGAATCCACGGATCATGGTGAATATTTACACTTGCTCCACTCCCGATGCGCCAAATGGACCCTTCTCGCAATAGTTCACGTCCATGAATGATGCTTCTGAAGGTGTAAGAACCACCAGAAGGGCACGTTGCATTTATAATTGAGCCTTCAGGAAAATACCTAGCTTTAAGGACCCTTGCACATAGCGACTCAGGGTGTTGGACAATCCTCCACGCCTATTTGGTGAGTAGGGCCTGATTAAACGCTTCCAGATCTCTAAAACCCATACCACCATCCTGCTTCGCTATGCACATTTTGTCCCACGCAATCCAATACACTTTCCGCTCACCATTCATTGCACCCCACCAGAATTTTGAAGAGATAGTTGTCAGGTTCCGGCCCATCTTCTTTATGAGATGAAAACAACTCATGGTGAACGTTGGTGTAGCTTGTAGGACAGATTTAACTTGCGCTTCTCGGGCAGCTTTTGATAGCCCTTGGCCCTTCAACCCTGCCACTTTACCTTTTGCAGCTTCTGTCACATATTTAATCGTTCCGTCCTTTGATCGCCCAACAATCGTAGGCAGCCCCAAATACCTCTCTAAAAGGGCCTCTATGTGAACACCTAAAGCTTGCTTCAAAGCCTCCTTGTCGTCGTCCAAACACCCCTTCCCAAAAAAGATTGAGGACTTCTTCATATTAACTTTCTGGCCCGAAGCCTCTTCAGACCTTAAGAGAATATCTTTGAGTACCTGGAGACTTCCATCTGTTCGCTGAAGAAACACTATAATATCATATGCAAACAAAAGGTGTGTCACTTGGGGGCCAGTGCACCCAAAGGACACCCCTTTTATTAACTCCTCCTCCTGTGCTTTTTTTAATAAAGCAGAGAAACCCTCAACGCAAAACAGGAATAAATATGAGGACAACGGATCTCCTTGTCAGAGTCCTCTAGATGGCGTGAACGGCAGTGACATTCCTCCATTTAACTTAACCCTGAAATTTGCAGACGTCACACATCGCATAATCATAGAAATCCACCTTGGATCGAAACCAAACCATGACAACATCTGCTCGAGAAAAATCCATTCCACTCTATCATATGCCTTCATCATGTCTAGTTTGACCGCACACAAAGGCTTCTTGTGTTTCCTGGTTCGTATAGCATGAACACACTCATACGCTACCAAGACATTATCCGTGATGAGCCTCCCCGACACAAAAGCACTTTGCTCTTCTGAAATTAACACTGGCAAAATGACCTTCAACCTGTTAGCAAGGACCTTTGATGCAATTTTATAGAGTACATCACATAGGCTTATCAGTCTGAACCGGGGTAACAACTCCGGTGAGTTGACCTTAGGAATCATTACTATGACTGTTGCATTAAACGCATCAGGTGCAGCCACACCACCCAAGAAATCTTGCACAGCTCTACACACATCATCCTTGACCAACGACCAGTGTCTTTGGTAGAAAAGTGCAGGCAGCCCATCTGGACCAGGAGATTTAGTGGGGCCCATTTGAAACATCACCACTTCTATCTCATTGTCAGACACGGGCGCACACAGTTCGCCGTTCATTTCCTCCGTCACCATTGGATCAATATTTTCCAACAATCCATTAGCACCCGCCGATCCTTCTGATGCAAACAGTTTAGCATAGAAATTAGCCGCCATCTCACGCATTTCTTCATCCACTGTACACCGAGTTCCGTCCTCCTTAACAAAAGATTTCACCGTATTTTTCTGCTTACGATGAGTTGCTCGTCTTTTGAAAAAATTAGTGTTTTGATCACCTGCAGCAAGCCAGTCGATCCTTCATCTCTGTCTATATAACAGCTCCTCTCTAGCATAAATCTCACATAGTTGTTCCTCTAGTTCACAGACCTCCAGTGAGATTCTGGAACCAAGCGCTCTGTACTTTGCATCCTGGAGCTGTGATTTAAGTTTCTTTATATGGAGTCTAATAGAACCAAAGACAACCCTGGCCCACTCTTGCATGCTCACTGTTAACTTGCCCAATTTGTTGCATGTTGCATTAAGGCCCAACTCTCCTGACCTTGCAGCGTCCCACACTTCTGCAACCATTTCTTCATACGCTTCATGTCTCGTCCATGCTTCTTCATATCGGAAGTGCCTCTCTCCTCCCATGTCGTGCCTTGGAGCTATCTCCAACACGTGTATTAATATGGCCACATGGTCTGATTCTTCCGTGACAACATGCTCCACGAACGTCTCCAGGAACATGGCTAAGAAACCATCATTGCATGTCCCCCGGTCTAACCGGACCTGAACATTCCTTTCTCCATCTTGCTTGTTATCCCATGTGTAGGGGTACCCCGAGATCCCTAGGTCCACCAAGCCGCAGTCAGCCAAGCAGTCCCTAAAATCCTCCATATGTGAAAATGATCTTGAGTTGCCCCTCCCCGTTGGTCTGTTTGAAACATCGCTTCATTAAAATCACCTGCACACAACCATGGAAGGTTGTCCTGGCCTTTGAGATATCGGATAGCATCCCACATTTCTTTCGAAGCTCTGTGCGTGGCTCGCCGTATTAACCAGTGAATCTACACGTCTTGTCGTCAAGCACAATCTCTGCATCAATAAAGTACTGGCTCCACGGCCTCACTATAACCTGCAGATGATCTCTCCACCATAGAGCTAACCCTCCACTTCTACCCACACAGTCCACCGCCACATCGTTTCTGAATCCAAGACTCCACTTGAGTTTTTCCATCGCTCTTGCCGTTTTTTTGGTCTCACTCAGAAAAACCACCACTGCGTTGAACGACCTAATCAGGTCTCGAAGTTCGCCCACTGTCGAGTCCAACCCCAGACCTTGACATTTCCAGGCCAGGCAATTCATTGGTCCCGGTGGCCCTGGTCCACAGGGTCCGCCGATGCGTCATTTGGTTCTGAAATACGATCAAACACTGTAGACGTCCGCTGCCTCGTGTCGCGAATGAAAGTATCATGATGAATCTGCCTGTCCGGGTCACCCGTAGCCACCCACAACTGTTTTGGCCTTCTCTTCCTTCCTAACTCCTTTTCTTGATAAGCCTGTCTTGGTGTCCTTTTTTCAGCATCACTAGCCCTTGGTTTTCTCACGTACCTCCCTTTTGCCCTACCAGCCGACCCCGATGTGACGTAGCCATGCATGTCCCCTCGTCCTCTGTGATCATTCTGTCTATCCACATAGCCACCACCTGCATGTCTCCTATACTCAAACTGGTAGTCTGCATGGCGCTCACCATCACAGCTGGTATTTGTATGGCGTTCACTCTCACTTTGCGATTGGGCATGGTGCTTCTCCCCCTACTGCTGCCCATCTGCATTTAGACCATTTTCTCTAGTGTACCCATTGTAGCGCTTATCCTCCCATTGTGTTCTTGCAAACCGGTTTTTTAACTCATAGTGCAGATCCTGCTCCTTGTTTTGTTCCAGTTTTTCTTGCAGATCACTACTTTTCCCTCCAGCAAACCTACTTCCACCCTTGTTAGGGCTAGAGGCTTCACTTAGATCCGCCTTCTGCCTCACACCAGTGTGTGAATCAGCCGACACATTGAAATCTCTATGTAAGTTCCTCCTAACATGTGCATCTCTTTCAACTCCTTGCCGACCCATCACATTTTCACTATCATCAGTTCTGGACGTGTCTCTGCTCATCGAGTTGTTTATTGACATTTGTGGATTTTCTTTCTGCGATGAAGAGGACCTCGCTGGTGAGGCCCGTAGCCACAGACCCCATTGACTCGAAGCATCTACAAGCTTCTCACATATTCCATTGGCATGCACTAAACGTCCACAATCAAAACAGAAGTGAGGGATTTTTTCGTAAGTAAACTCGAACCATGTCCCCTCAAGATCCTCCAGTGAGGTCCTGAGCCTGAACTTTCGCACAATGGGTTCAAAGATAGATATCTTAGCCCGCACACGTAGATACTTCCTTCTGGCAAATCCATCCTTCTCCACATCTACTCTTACCACCTCTCCTAGCCAATCTCGAAGGGCCATGCCAAAGGCTTCCGTTCGTTTATCCAGAGGTAGATTCGGGACCCTCACCCACATCTCCACTGTATCAAAAACCATCTCCAATGGACGAACACCCCCTTCATAATCCTTCAGTACCAGCACATGAAAATCGAACTGCCATGGTCCATTGTTCAGGGCATGCATCCAATCCCCCTCACTTCCAAATCTAACCACAAAGTTGTTATTGCCTATATCCTTGAACTTTGCTTCCCTGTGCAGACCCCAGGTCCGTGTCATTGATCGTTCCAGCGCAGTTTGATTGAAAGGCCGTGGCGAGAAAACCCTGCCCACCGCCGACCACCTCGGGGCCCTAATCTGCTCCGCTGCCGGTTCTGCGAAGATGAAACCCTGCTTCTCCTTCTCAGTCAGCACCAGTCTGCCAAAGCTCTCTGAAAGGCTGGCAGCTTCTGCCAAGGCATTGCCATCTGCTGGGGATGCAGACGATCCCCTGCTCATTCCTCCCGTCCTTGTCGTCGTCGCCGACTTCTTTGCCGGGGTAGCCTCCTTCCTCGGGGTCGCTCTCCCTTTATCCGATCGCTCCGCCATGGCAGTAGCCATAGGAGCCAAGACACCACGTCACCGATCTGCCCCACTGGTCCATGTTGTCGCCGTCCAGGAAACAACCGGAGATCAACACTCACCCCCCGCTCAAGAAAACCAAACCCTAATGGTGGCCTAGCAACCGCCTTCCCCGTCGCCCTTAGGTTTTCTGAAAATGTTGATGCTATGATGATGATCTTGATATGCACATGTTCTGCTGTTCATGCTCTAAATGTTGATGTGCTTTGCATTCATATTAGGGTGCATCTTGATATCTTAATCCCTGTTGTAAGAGTGCATGTTGCTGTTAACTACTAAAAACTGTTGTAACTTGTTGATTTGTCATTTTTGTTGCATTTTGTGTGTGCATCCTTTGGGCATGTTGTCTACATGTTTTAGGAGCATAGTTATGCCATCTTTACAGGGGTGCAATCCATGTATTTTTATATGCCCATTAGTGAGTGAATCAAGCTTGTGAAGTGGGTGAAAGTGCAACTATCCCTAGGTGGTTTTGGTAATTCCTAACAACATATAGCTCATTGGGCTAATACTATTCCAAGACAAATATTTCAGGAAAGCTCAATAAATGGCATGGCATGGATGAGGAAAGTGGATCCCTCACAATACTAAGGACAAAAGGATTGGCTCAAGCTCAAAAGCTCAAGACTCTGCATTTATATTTTAGTGATCCAAGATCACATTGAGTCTATAGGATAAGCCAATACTATCAAGGAGGGATGAGGTGTTGCTTAATGAGTTTCTTGCTCCACAATGCTTAGTGATATGCTCCAAAAACCCTCAACTACTTTCTCATATCCACATATGACTCAAACCAAAAGTCAAACTCGGCCCCACCGATTCTTTCTATCCGGCGCCACCGAGTTTAGATGTCATAGCCACTGCCACAAACCCTAGGAAAACCGGTCTCAATGATAGGGATCTCGGTCTCACCGAGATGGGATTGTAATCTCTCTGTTTCCATTCGTAACGTTTCGATCTAACCGAAGTGAGCGATCGGTCGCACCGAGACTGCAATGTAAACTCTCTGTTTCCTTTTTGTAACATTTTGGTCTCACCGAAATGAGCAAATCGGTCCCACCGAGTTTACCTGACCAACTCTCTAGTTAGCTTATTACCAAAGTCGGTCTCACCGAGTTTGTGTAATCATATCACCGAGATTACGTTATGCCCTAATCCTAACCATATCGGTCCTACCGAGTTCCATGTCGGTCCCACCAAAAACCCTAACGGTCACTAGGTTTACTAAATCGGTCCGACCGAGTTTGTTGATTCGATCCCACCGAGGTTGGTAAATGTGTGTAACGGTTAGATTTTGTGTGGAGGCTATATATACCCCCTCCACCTCCTCTTCATTCATGGAGAGAGCCATCAGAACAAACCTACACTTCGATCTTACCATTTCTGAGAGAGAACCACCTACTCATGTGTTGAGGCCAAGATATTCCATTTCTACCATATGAATCTTGATCTCTAGCCTTCCCCAAGTTGCTTTCCACTCAAATCTTCTTTCCACCAAATCCAAATCCCGTGAGAGAGAGTTGAGTGTTGGGGAGACTATCATTTGAAGCACAAGAGCAAGGAGTTCATCATCAACGCACCATTTGTTACTTCTTGGAGAGTGGTGTCTCCTAGATTGGCAAGGTGTCACTTGGGAGCCTCCGACAAGATTGTGGAGTTGAACCAAGGAGTTTGTAAGGGCAAGGAGATCGCCTACTTCGTGAAGATCTACCGCTAGTGAGGCAAGTCCTTCGTGGGCGACGGCCATGGTGGGATAGACAAGGTTGCTTCTTCGTGGACCCTTCTTGGGTGGAGCCCTACATGGACTCACGCAGCCATTACCCTTCGTGGGTTGAAGTCTCCATCAACGTGGATGTTCGATAGCACCACTATCGGAACCACGACAAAAACATCCGTGTCTCCAATTGCGTTTGAATTCTCCAAACCCTCCCCCTTTACATTCTGTCAAGTTGCATGCTTTACTTTCCGCTGCCCATATACTCTTTGCATGCTTGCTTGAATTGTGTGAAGATTGCTTGACTTGTGCTAGAATAGCTAAAATCTGCCAAAGACTAAAATTGGGAAAAGGTTAAGTTTTTAGTTGGTCAAGTAGTCTAATCACCCCCCCTCTAGACATACGTCAAGATCCTACAAGTGGTATCAGAGCCTTGGCCTCCATTTGCTTTGATTTCCATAGCTTTTGGTGGTCATAGCCATGGCTTCACAACCTAGGAGAGTATGGCGTCTAGCGAGGGAAATTATCACCGTAGAGGTCCTTACTTTGATGGTACTAATTTTGCTAGTTGGAAGCATAAGATGAAAATGCATATTCTAGGACATAACCCCGCCGTTTGGGCTATTGTGTGTATTGGCTTGCAAGGTGAATTCTTTGATGGGAGAGAACCAGACCGTGAAGCTAGCACGAATGAGTTGAAGATGCTGCAATACAACCATCAAGCTTGTGATATCCTCTTCAACGGATTGTGCCCCGAAGAATTCAACAAAATCAGGCGTCTTGAGAATGCAAAGGAAATTTGGGATACTTTGATTGATATGCATGAAGGTACCGACTCCGTCAAGGAATCCAAATTGGATGTGCTCCAAAGTCAACTTGACAAGTTCAAAATGAAGGATGGTGAAGGTATCGCTGAAATGTACTCTAGGCTTGCTCTTATCACAAATGAGATTGAGGGCTTAGGAAGTGAAGAGATGACCAACAGATTCATCATCAAGAAGATCCTAAGAGCATTGGATGGAAAATATGATACGGTGTGCACATTGATCCAAATGATGCCAAACTACAAGAATCTCAAGCCAACGAAAGTCATTGGAAGAATTGTTGCTCATGAGATGTCACTCAAGGACAAATAGGAACTTCACAACAAGTCAAGTGGTGCTTACAAAGCCTCGTGTGAAGCCCCTACATCATCAAGTGAGAAACAAACCTTCAATGAAGAATTGAGCTTAATGGTGAAGAACTTCAACAAATTCTACAAGAGTGGAAGCAAAGAAAGAAGCTCTAAGTCAAGGTCCTACAATGACAAAAGATCTTCTAGTCGAGAGCGCAATTGCTACAATTGTGGGAGACCCGGACACTATTCGTACGTCACCCTACAAAAGAAAAGAAGATTCTCCCAAGAGAAGAAGTAGAAGAGAAGAATCACCGCCAAGAGAGAGAAGGAGTAGAGATGATCGTTATGAATGAAGAACATCCCGGAGCAGCAAGGATTCAGAAAGGAAGGACAAGTCATCAAGGAGCTACACAAAACGAAGACATCAAGCTCATGTTGGTGAATGGGTATCCGATTCCGACTCTGAACATCACTCCGAGAGAAGCTATCACTCCGACTCCGAACATACTCAAGATGAAGGTGTTGCCGGTCTAGCACGTGTATCAACCAACTCCTACGACATATTTGATTCACCAAATGAAGGACTTGGAATATGCTTCATGGCTAAAGGCCCTAAGGTAACACACCCCGAATATGTTGATTTCAATAGTGATGAAGATGACTTGTTAGGTGATGATGATTTACTTGTTGACAACTCTAGTGATGAATACTATGATGAAACATCAATTAATCATGCTAATCAAGATAAAACGAATGACAATGATAAGGGGAAGATTGAGCTTATAACTAAAGAACTAAACACTCTTAAGTGAGCTCATGAAGCTATCTTCGAAGATCATCGAGAACTTTTAAGGGCTCATGAGAAGTTACGCTTTGAAAATCTCAACCTTGAGCAAGAGCCTGAGTTCTTAAAGGCAATCAATGATGATCTTCGCAAGAAAAGTTCTTCTTACATTGCCAAGCGTTTACTCTTATCTACTTACATGCCTCAAGTCAAGTCCATTAACAATAACAAGAAGGATTCTTCCTCTAGTAGTAACAATCATCATGTTAAATCCAATATTGTTGCTTCTAGTAGTTCTCTTGATTCCACTAATGATTCTCTTAGCCAAGTTACACTTGAGCAAGAAAATAGCTTACTGAAGGGAATTATAGAGAAAGGTGTTTACAAGAGCCTTGCCGGGAGTAAGCAATTTGAGGAAATTGTACGCAAGCAAGGAAGGCACTGGAAGAACCAAGGTGTTGGTTTTGAACAAAAGTCCAATGCCAATGGAGTTGAGTGGGAAGAAGATCAATATCCCAAGACGAAGTTTATTCCTCAACAAGAGAAGTATGATCCTACTTCCTTCAAGGGAACGCAAGCTTAAGATGATATTCCACCACAAGACCACAAGCAAAAAGGGAAGGACAAGCTTCAAGACGAGATTAATGCATTTGAAGAAGCTCCTAAGGCCTTGGTCAAGTGGGTTCCCAAGACTACGTCAAGTTCTACTTTATCAAGTATGACTACAACTCCAAGGATTGCCATCAAGATGATGTGGATCCCGAAGAAGATGAACTAGAGAGTTCTTGAGGGTGACTCCGCCAACATTCTTCACTCATCTCATTTTGGCAAGGACAAGTGCAATCAACTTCCACATCTTGCACTAGTTCAAGGAGTCACAAACCCTCTTGTTGGTAAGACAAGGGACAAGGTAACCTAATGCTTTCATGGACATCATCTTGTGTGTGCATCACTCTATGTCTATGGATATCCTTGTTTGTTCCTCGTCTGACTAACCCGTGTAGGTATTGAAAGTGCATCTCACTCCAAAGGATTGCTCCAAATGATCTTCATCAACATTGAGCATCCACATCTTCAAAACCTACATGAAGTCATCATCGAAAAAACCCAAGGTCAGTTCATCACTCAAAAGGGGGATCTCACATCTAGGGGGAGCTTAACTCTAAGAATTGAGTCAAAGCAACTCTAATAGTGTGAACACATTAATGCATTATGTAAAAGTGGTAACCCCACTTGAGCTTAAACGATGAGTATGACCTATGATCAAATGTTCTCATTTGACTCCTAAGTCAATATACTCATATATAGATGACCTAGTCATCGCCAATTGTTTGATGGATGCTAGAATTGGTTGTGCATGCTTTGCCACATATTTCATTTGCCATTTTATTGTGTGAGCATGTCGTTGCATACTTAACTCATTCGAGGACATCCACTTGTTGCTTTGATTGTTTGGTTTCTTTTTCCTTTTGACAAGTGGATGAATAAGAATGCCTAAGAACCTTCTCTAGATATCTATGCTTTTCTTGTCTCAAACTCTATTCATGCTACATCACAAAATTTGAACCACTTTGTGTGAGGAGCACTCGGAGTCCCCGATTCGTCATGGAATTAAACTTCCAAAACTTCTTTGTGCGTTTTGGTCTGACCGATTCCTCCATTTCGGTCATACCGAGATCACTCAGTCGATCTAGGTTTTCAATCTCGGTGCAACCGATTTGAAATTTTCGGTCTCACCGAGTTGCTGTAACTGTCAACAGTTATGCATCTCGGTGCCACCGAGTTGTTCCACTCGGTCACACCGACAGGTTCGGGTTATATATACTCATGGGAAAATTTTGGAAAACTTTCTCCAAACCCCTTCGCACGCGCATAGCTCGCTCTGCCACCTGGGTCTCCGGATCGTCGACTTCATCGCCAGCCGCCTCCTGTCACTGGTCTCCGCCACCGTCAACGGAATTCAACCCCAATGTAAACTCTCTGTTTCCTTTTTGTAACATTTTGGTCTCACCGAAATGAGCGAATCGGTCCCACCGAGTTTACCTGACCAACTCTCTAGTTAGCTTATTACCAAAGTCGGTCTCACCGAGTTTGTGTAATCGTCTCACCGAGATTATGTTATGCCCTAACCCTAACCATATCGGTCCTACCGAGTTGCATGTCGGTCCCACCGACAACCCTAACAGTCACTAGGTTTACTAAATTGATCCGACCGAGTTTATTGATCCGGTCCCACCGAGATTGGTAAATTGTGTGTAACGGTTAGATTTTGTGTGGAGGCTATATATACCCCCTCCACCTCCTCTTTGTTCGTGGAGAGAGCCATCAGACCAAACCTACACTTCCAACTTACCATTTCTGAGAGAGAACCACCTACTCATGTGTTGAGGCCAAGATATTCCATTCCTACCATATGAATCTTGATCTCTAGCCTTCCCCAAGTTGCTTTCCACTCAAATCTTCTTTCCACCAAATCCAAATCCTGTGAGAGAGAGTTGAGTATTGGGGAGACTATCATTTGAAGCACAAGAGCAAGGAGTTCATCATCAACGCACCATTTGTTACTTCTTGGAGAGTGGTGTCTCCTAGATTGGCAAGGTGTAACTTGGGAGCCTCCGACAAGATTGTGGAGTTGAAGCAAGGAGTTTGTAAGGGCAAGGAGATTGCCTACTTCGTGAAGATCTACCGCTAGTGAGGCAAGTCTTTCGTGGGCGACAGCCATGGTGGGATAGACAAGGTTGCTTCTTCGCGGACCCTTCTTGGGTGGAGCCCTCCGTGGACTCGCGCAGCCGTTACCCTTCGTGGGTTGAAGTCTCCATCAACGTTGATGTGCGATAGCACCACCTATCGGAACCACGACAAAAACATCCGTGTCTCCAATTGCGTTTGAATTCTCCAAACCCTTCCCCTTTACATTCTTGCAAGTTGCATGCTTTACTTTCCGCTGCCCATATACTCTTTGCATGCTTGCTTGAATTGTGTGAAGATTGCTTGACTTGTGCTAGAATAGCTAAAATCTACCAAAGACTAAAATTGGGAAAAGGTTAAGTTTTTAATTGGTCAAGTAGTCTAATCACCCCCCCTCTAGACATACTTCAAGATCGTACAGTGGGCTACTTGCTGTTAATGTTCTGTCAATGCTGAAACTGCTATATCATGTTGCCATGTTTGCTTGATGCTACCAATTAATCCATGCATATTCTGGAGATGCTTACTTTACATGTTTTGATATCTATGTTATTCTATACCGTTCCATGCCTTTTGACACCCTATATATGTCCTGTAGCATATGTTTTCATTGCCATGAAGATGCTTATATAATGTTCCAGATTCCTGTTAACTTCATGATCCTATGTTGTGAGCTTGATAGTAATTATTCTATGCCTCTTCTGGAGATGCTCCAATTCTTGTATTGTATTATGCTATGCGTAGTTCGTTCACGTGCCATGATTGCTAATTTTGGATGTCATGTGCCTCTGTTTAAGGCTTGCAAACATGCTATCATAATATTGCTGTTTTACACTTGCTGAAACTGTTTCAACATTCAATCTTGTCATGTTGGTTCCTACTAATCCATGGGCCATATGTATATGATGTCTTGGTGTTATTTGCTCTTTGTTATGTTTACTTTGATGCCATGCCCTTGGTTGCTAGAAATAGTTGGTGTAGAATCTTTGTTTCATGCCTCCAACATGCCATCGTATTAACTCTGCTCATGTATATGCTCCTGTGTTATAAAGTTGCATTTTGCATTGATCATATTGGTTTAATCTTGATGCCTATGAACCTTAACGTTAATGATATTTGAAGTACGTTGTCGGTACATGAAGTTCATGTCAAGTTTGTGCTCATATGATTCCTGTAGCATGTTGTTTTGATGTTTGCAAAGTGCCTACTTGCTGTTTTGGGCAGATTGTTGTTATATCTTGTTTGGAGTGTATGTGTTGCGTTGTTGCTCCGTTTTGAGAATTGTCTATATGCAACTTGCTTATAATTGCATGTAGTTTCATCATGTCATGTTGAATACTTGTTTGGGGTGTGTTTGCTTGATGTTTGAATGCATTTTGCATCAATGTCATGGTTAACTTATTTTGTTCATATCTTCTAGGCCGTAGCTCCGAATGTAACATCCCAAATTTTCAATTTGGAATGTTATACATAGATCATCATTGCATATCATATTTTTGTTTTATTGTTGGCTCGATCCTAGAAATATTATGCAACTCAAGGACCCACGGAGAGAGTTGGGGATTTCGTTATTTTCTTATTTGAGTTTTTCTCAAATTTTGAAAATAGGATCATTGATTTTATTTATTTTATCTTCAATTATTTCTACTACCAAACATTCAGAGAGGGAATAAAATGACTTTCACAAAATAAAGAAATAATGAAGATTTAATAAAAAAATCAAATACGATTTATTTTGGAGTTTTTCGCCCTTTTATTTGGATTTTGGAAAAATGCGCATTTCTCAAAATTGCATTTAGGCACCAAATAAATGTTCTTCTTGTCCGGCTTGATTTTAGAAGCCGAGGAAAATTTATTTCAGGATTTTTGGAGTCCGTTTAGTATTTCTTTTACTTTTCTTCTGCGCGGAATTATTTAAAAAAACGCGTAACCGACCTACGGGCCGTGTCCGCCTAGGAGACCCGGCCCGCGGGGCTTTATAAGCCGGGGAGGCCCAGCCGCCCCAAACCCTAGCCACCGCCCCAGCCCCGATCCGCCACCGCCGCCAGCCGCGCCGCCGCCCCGCCCGCCGAGCCGCCGCCGGA